>NW_022987581.1:580000-805000 GCF_902827165.1 Trematomus bernacchii | reverse complement strand
GGAGAAGGATTGACGTCACAGACTGCGCACATTGCATTTGTGTCCCGCGGCTAACGGGCACATGAATGAACACTGGTGTTTTAATTAAGTCAGAGTGGTGCCCCCCCGTCCCCCTCAGTGTGAATGAACGTGAATCACATCGCCCTACATCGCGTGTCTCTGCCTCTCAGCTCAGACTGTAATCCATTTCAGTCACCCTCTTTGTCATCCAAATTACATAAGCTTTACGGAGATGCCAGAAAAAAACATGGTCAATAATCACTGCTGGAATATCACTGAGTACATTTACAACAAGTACTTCTGTTTGGGTACTAATTTGAGGTTCTGAAATGCACATGTGCTGCAGTCTTTATTATGAAATACTTGTTATACTTGTAATTTAAAAAAGTAAACTTGATAAACAAATGTATATATATTTTTGTATGTTTTTATATTAGTTTTTTATTGTAACTTTTTGTTGTATTTATTTATTACTTTTCTCTGGGGGAGAATACATTGGTGGGATGTCTTTTGCTGAAAAAACGAAATGCCATTAAAAATATTGGTCAAATAAATATATAATATAATAATAATCACTGCTGGAATATCACTGTGTACATTTACAACAAGTACTTCTGTTTGGGTACTAATTTGAGGTTCTGAAATGTACTTTAAAAAACATTTTTATATAAATGCTGTTGCTGTAGTCTTTTTCATGAATTACTTGTTCTTCTTCTTTGTTATTTTAAAAAGTAAACTTGAGGCATATTGTATATTTAAAATTACATTGAAAAATAAATAAATGAGAAAAATAATAATACTTGTTGTGTAAATATATAAATGTTTGTATGTTATACTTTTGTGGGATGTCTTTTGCTGCAAAAACGAAATGCCAGTAAAAATATTTGTAAAAAAATGTATAATATGCGAGTTCTTCCACCAAAAAGATGATATTCAGCTATTTTCCATGCATTACTGTAATTCCCCCACAATGCATTGCAGCCAGACTCAGTTCCTTGACCTAGTTTCCTCTTTCCCAATTTATCAAATGTTCTTCACGCGTCATCACTAGGTGTCTGAGGCACTTGTGGAATGATATGATAGCATGGTAAAATAATCCTAGACCACACCCCACCCCCCCACCCCCACCACCACCACCACCACCACAAGCGTCTATAAGTGTTCGTGGAAACAGTGAAGCGAGTTCAAACCCATGTGTTTCTGTGGAGTGTTTCAGGAGGAGGAGGAGGAGGAGGAAGGGTGCTTCAGAGAAAATGATGAAACAGTAACCCCCCCACCAATGGAAAGAATGCAATGTATGGCATGTGGTGGGGGGGAGGATGATCCTCAAGTTAAAGTAAAAATACTACACTCTAAAAGTATTGAATTCAAAATGTTACGTAAGTAGAAATACAGAACTTTGTACTCAAAGTATCAAAAGTAATGCAGAATGGGACCTATTATAGTATTATACCGTTACAACATATTCTATTATCCTGCCCTAACAAATACATGTAAGAGCATTTTAAACGTGTAGCTTGTATCATCAGCATATCATGTGTTTAAGTGTTTAATCAATGAAGTGAATCTAAAAGCACTGAAGTGAAGTAGAAATATGAAGTCAATTTAAATGGAAACACTCAATTAAATATAGTACAATTATGTCAAAATAGTATAGTACTAGAGTACATGTACATGTCTTTTTTTTGTATATTTTTCTGCATTGGGTATTTTTACGTTTCGTACATTTTGGTGATTATACTAAGTATCTTCACAGTGTGGGATTAGCATATGAGTGAAGGATTGCAATTCTTCCTCCGCCTCTTTTACTCAGTTACTTTCCTAATCCTGGGTGGGGTCGGCTTGAATTCCAAATGCAGGGGCTGACTTTAAACTCCCAGGAAAAAGAGGGAGAAGGGGGGGGTGGGGGGGTTAGGAAAGCCGGCAGCATGCCAGCGAGGCGGAGTTATCCAACCTCGATCCTTGTTTCCACGAAACAGGCCGTATCAACCTCTTGAAAAGGCAAATGAAAAAAGTCAGGGTGACTCAGTCCATGTGCTCGGGTCACATGGTCTCTGTCGGCCTGCTAAATGCTGTAATTCTCCTCAGCGCTGGCTCCAGACCGCAGAACAGAAACAAAGCTCATATTTGATCTGCTTATATGTACCAGGAAACCCTGAGAAAGTCAAGAGGACAGGATGGAAACCGCTCCATGGCCTCTGACTGTAAACCCCCCCCCCCCACATTTCTTTCAGGAGAGGTTTCATCCAATCTGAATTACTCAACAACAGTTTAAACAAGTCAGACCAGTGATGCAATAAGCTTTTAAAAGTATTGAAACAAGTCGTTTTCCTTCATTAAGTTGACCAACTGGTTGTTATAGTCTTAGGTATGGGTACATTTTTGTTATGTTTATCATGTTTCTTTCCGAGAAAAGTATGAGCACATCTCGGGTAAACAAGATTTCAAACTTGGTCATTACATGAAACTCAGATCTAGTCTGTTGATTAAATCCGCTCATTAGTAGTTTGACTGAGATTCACTGAGCTGAGCTGATAAGTCAAGAAACACAAGGGCACTTTTGGGGTTAAACAACAGATATAAAGTGGGGCTTTTTGCATGAAATTCATATATGAGTTGATTTAATGGCAGACCTATCCGTTTTTGTCTTAGTCAAGTTAGATTGATTTAGCCGATTAGTATTTAAAATGTTTATCATGCTTATTTCTAAGAAAGGTATAAGCACATCTTAGGTAAGCAACAGATTTACAATGTGGCCTTTGCATCAAACTCAGTTTTTTTCTACCAAGAACATCGTACAGTGTTAGACGACTAAGATTGTCTTTCATGCTTATTTCCAAGAAACATATGAGCATTTTTGGCTAAACAGCATTTAAAGTAGGGCTTTTTGTCTGATTCTGTCCATTAAATACAAATATATACCAAACAAGAACATCGTGTAAGTGTGAGTAGATTAAGAAGCTGTTAAACCCAGCTTGGCCCAAGAAAAAAACGTATATTTGTTTATTTTTTCTGAAGTTTTTAGAAGAGTAATGATATTTATTTAGGTCGAGCTGGGTTTTCATCTTCTCTCTCTGCATGCCTGTCTCGTTTCTTTGTTGTGGCGCGGCGAGGATTTATTTTGGTGGGGTTTGGATTCTGCCTTTCTAGTCAGCGGCGGTTCACCCCCCCCCCCCCCCCCCCCCCCACCCGCACAGGACTAATGTGACCTACATTTCTCTGGCATAGAGACCTCTGTTCGTGCGCCAACCAATGTGCAAGCGGCCACTCCGCAGCAGGAGCAGGGCTGCAGCCACAGACTGGGTTTCCGCCTATTGCATAATCTGGCCCCTTATTTGAATCCATTTCCATTATTTAATTCCCTCATTAAGCACCCTGTATAGCATCTTTAGTGTTCCCTACACGGTGTACAGCAACACATGGGCCATTTACAATGCGTAAAGTACAGTCACGCTCCACTCCATTGAGTCACTTTCTGAGAAGTGAGAACAAGGCTTGTAACCACTGCTTTATGTTAGCCTAGAACATGAGGTGCCTTAATGTTGGAGAAAAAAAATCTGCAAGACAAGGGGGGTGTCCGTGCCCACGTGTAGTGAACCACAAAGCCGGTGTGGAAAAAAAATATCAAATAGGAGTTTTCTCATTATAAAACATCCCATGAAACACACTATAATGTTTGGTCTTTGTCACCTTTGTGTGTTCAAGTTAGGACAAAATGTTACATCATTACAGTGAGGCAGTGCTGGACTGCAGGAGCCTCAGGGCGCATTCAAGTTCATTAAAATGCGATGATGAATGGTTCATTATCGCCAAAAAAATACCCCACTTCTCATTCACATAGCAACACATTGTGAGGAATATGTTACCCCGCATGCCTTCTTTGTTGCTCTGTCTGACAAATCGTCTTCTTCATGCATATTTAATCGGATTCCCAGTCATCCGAGGCGACTACGTGGATCCATGTGGGGTCTGAAATCCACCCAAAATACGCGCGTCTCAACAAATAACCTTCTTATTTCTAATGTTAAAACAAACATAAACCTCTATATTAGCTGTTGAGTAAGCTGCTCAGTAACACATCTGACCCACATTTGATCCAGATGTTCGGATCCACACCTCACCTGGCAGAGCTTCACCATTCCTCATCCTTTTCTATTTCTGGATCTCTCCGAACCGGCGTTGTACAGAAAGCCAAACTAAAAACATCCACATGTGTCCAAGAGGATCATCAATGTGCTCCGGACCGTGTTGTGCTCCTTCACACTGCTACAGCCCAATAAAGGGTTAACCCGGAGCGTTAACCTTTACAAAGAGCTGCTACACGTGACGGAGAGAAGTGTGTCCGCGCGCGGTGCCTGCATGGGATTTTAGTGCATGGTCTAGCCTAGTAACCCAAAATGAAAAAAGCATGGTCCGAATAAATCACATTAACTGCTGCTTCATATAAACCTGACACTGAACGTTACATATGGGATATTCTGTTTATGTTGTTATAATAATGGGTAATATTTGCTGATAAACAATACACGTGAAAACAGGTGTTTAAACCAAATCTCGGATAAATAGACTAAATAGTTGAAACAAGAATTTACGAACATTTTTACACCTGAAAGAAAATACTTAAAAATCTGTTTCTCAAAGTCCACGGTGGTGTCTTTAAATGTGTTGTATTGTAAGTTAAAAGCCGGAAAACTCCACGTTCAGGAGGCTAAAATCAGCATGTGTCTGCCTTTTTTTTGTTGCAGTAAAGATTACCGACTAATCGATTAAGTCAACAGTTTTCGATTCTTTTTTGCAGCTCCCGTAAAACCACTACAACACGCCGGGAATATAAGAGTTGGGTATGCAGCATTACACAACAGCGCGGACGTGTTGACCCTTCCTCATTACAAGCGTGGCACCGCTCCAAAAAATATCCACATTCGTCACCAAACCCACTTTTTCTGAAGGAATCCCAAAACCTTTCACTAAACCCCACCCAACCCGCTCACACACACCCTCGTAGTGGGGTGCACTCTCGCTTTGACATAGAGAAAATGCACCCAAAACAAACACTCGTGGCGTAAGTGCGACTAAGAATTCCTCAAAGAACCACTAATATACAACATTATGTTTTAATATAACAACTACTTCATGAATCATGCACGAACTTACCGTTTTTTGTCTGAAAAAGGACGCAACTCCACGTGGGTTTTCTGTCCAACCAATCCGCTTTTACGCACGGGTCCTCGGTCCGTCACTTTCCAAACAGCAGCTCTTCCGTTTACTGCAGGTATAACACAGTGCCGCTTGTTTTCAGTGCGCTGCTCATGTCATGGTTTTTCTCTCTCTCTCTCTCTCTCCTCCGACATCTCCTCCTCGCTCTCGACTCCTCTCTCTCTCTCCTCCTCTGCTCTCTCTCTCTCTCTCCTCTCTCTCTGCTCCTCATCCTCTCTCTCCCTCGATCTCTCTCTCGTCTTCTCTCTCTTCGTGCTCTCTCCTACTTTCTCTTTCTCATCTCCTCTCACTCTCTCCTCTCCCTCCCTCTCTCTCTCGCGCGCAGAGTCTCTAAAATGTATGTTAGTAGGTCAGTTGTTGCATAACAGGACGCTTTGGGTGCCTAGTCACGTTTTTTGTTTCTCTCTCGCCTCTGCCCCCTCTCTCTCTTTGCTCTCCTTCAAATCCTGTTGCAGGGGAGGAGATGTTGAGGGGGGGGGGGGGGGGGGGTCAGTGAGAATGGGGGATGGACTAGGCTCCTAACCAGACTGTCAGATTGAGGCCTCTGATACCCATAATAAGGGTACTAGACGTTCACAAAAATCTACCCGCACATAGATGACTAGTGAGCTCAGAAGTGTGAAAGAAGCAGTTTTACACACATTGTAGGAAACGCAGATTTCCTACAATGACATTATCAGATAAGGGATTTCACTTGGAATTTGGGGTGCTGAAGTTTTTCCTATGGATGCTTTACATTCTCAGGATGGTGGGGTTTATTACTCTGATTTTGTGCAAGTAGGTTTGCATAGTTATAATTATAAATATTTTGCATACATTGAAATGTTTGCAAATGACATAACAAAATTACATACATGACTGCATATATTACGCTAAAACAGTCAAAGCTTTAAAAATGTAGTTAAAGCGAAGCTAATTAGTTATGTGTGAACAACAAACTACTTTGTTAGCCTTATGAAAATATGGGTTGGGTTCAAATGTGTTTTAATATGTGACATTGTCCTCGTTACGAGCTTATGTAGTAACACAAACTCCGTTCCCTCGGGTGAAAGTCCTGTGAATGTTCTTAACATGTTGTTCTTGCATATCAGGACACTCTAAACACGAACATGGACATCCTGACACAGGCTTTGTCGTTCTTTATACTCCCATCATAAATAATTACGGTGGCCACTGGAGTTTGTTGCTTAAGAATGATCGTAAATATGGGCCATTCTTTTATGGGATGAATGGCTTGGACTGTATGGACACAAAGAAAATGTAACCTGAACAAATTGTCTTAGAAAACCTTTTTTTCAACTGTCAAACCTTATTTTCTTCTTTGCAAATGTTGAAAACGTAGAGATAATGCACTGACAAAACCTTTTTTTCACCCGTCATAAACACGAAAACTGGATCAATGGATCAACTTTTTTTTTTTTACTTGCCTCTAAGGGCTTATGTAATACCAAAAGACTTGCATAAGAGGAATGTATTCTTCCTGCCCCTTTTGCCCTTCTGTATAAACCCCCCCAGGGAAAGGACTTATTATGCAACCTCATTGTGTTCGGAGCTAACACTAACTATTGAGACACCAGCATTCAGGGGGAAACCACAGACATTGTGTTACTTTGAGCTCATGAGCACAAGCGGGACATTTTGCTTTAATAGTGGCAGAAGCTTGCCTTGCGCTCATTGTATTGTCACAATAAGCTGAATTTGCTTCCGCCACAGTGTTGAATAAGCTCGTCTGGCCCGAATGCAATCATGTGATGTAATTGAAGTGCGAGTTTTGATTCATCTTGAACACAAACAGCGATGGGTGTCATGTTGGCAGACACAAAGCACCGAAGAGATTTACACACAGACCAGGGGAGTCTAATTATTTTGTTATGTCACTCCTCTGATTTAAACACAGTCCTTTGGGTAATTGAAAAGCATTGAATGGTTATATATCACACTGACATTTACGCGACTGCTTCAGGGAATGTATTTGGATGAGAGCCATGTGCTTAGTGCAACATGTTCTCATACCATAATGACATAATAGGTCGTTTGCCAATGAGTCCTAAAACAACATGTGACCGTTGGAGAGTGCCAGCAACAGGCAGACGTTGTTAGAAAGGTTGTTTTTTAAATATGTGGTTAACACTGTGAACCGAAATGAACCTGCGTGGTGAGGTTTAGGCAACAAGACTAGTTGGTTAGGTTCAAGAAAAGATCACAAGATATCACGTAACTTATGTCTGTTACATAACATCACATCACGTGTAAGTTGGGTACGTTAGTTTATGTAAGTTAAAATAACAAGTCACCATTGACTTTTTTCGTTGTTGGTTAATGTCCTTTTTGTTTGAAATGCCCATTCATATATTCTCAAGTGTGTTAAGGCACTAAAATTGATTATGTCTGGCAGCGAATTCTGTGAATGTTTTTCCAAATTAAGGTTTACCATCTAGACATGAGCAATGCCCTTCCTAATGGATTTTGTTGCTATTTAAACTACCTCACCTGACTCGCTCATGTCATAATAACCCAACAGTAATTGTTAATATGGGTTGTAATAAGCTGCCTATATAGAGGGGCATAGGAATAAGAAATTAGTTATCATTTTACCACTTCAGATTCTCTGGTCTTGAACGTTTTATTGAATTAGTTTTTGGTTAGAAGCCTAAAAAAGAGGTCTGTGGTTAAAACAAGTTAAAGGGAAATTCATGTTTTTTGTACGACATAAAATACGCCAGTGAATACCCCACTGGTGAATGTCTGAAGCATCTATGCGTCATAAAAAACGTGGTTTCTACTATAAACAAGTGTCTACTGTAAATGAGAGTATAAATCTGGCCTGATATTAGCCGCCTGACGTGAAGTCATGTGCCGCGAGTTCCTTTCTAACCGTTAGCTATTTCCATTCGGTGATTGCATTTACGCTTCAAAATCATATGGTGGTGTTAATAAGTGGAGAAACTGGAAAGTATCATAAACGTGTGTTTGACAAATAACTTATTTTTTGCAGTATTCCAAAATCCAATGAACAATCCAATTGAATTGCAATACACTTCCTGGTCGTCCTACAAAAACACATAATCGCTGCACCGCTTTACACAGCTGTTTTTTGGGTAGTTACCAAATACCCCTAATCCTCCAGACATACTGTAGGAATGGTATGGTCTCAGTTAATGTGTGATACAGTGTGTTATTCACAGAGGGATTCATATGGGGGGTGGGGTGTCTGAATGGATGCCTTGAAGGCTGTCGTCTGCTGCGAATGTGTTCAGTATCTCCACTCAGATCAAAGGCTGAGCTATCTCTGGGTGGGAAAGTCTGAGTGTTTGCTCAGGATACTTGTTCCCTTTTATCACAATTATCCTTACCCACAAAGATGTCAGCACGTTACAGAAACACTCGTGTGTGTTCAATGCGTCCACTCGCATTAATTGAAGCGATTATTCCGTGTAATTGGATTGTTGTGTGTCCTTGAAGGACGTTAAGGACCTTTTGAATTACAGTGATTGTTCTTCTGTTTGTCCACGCTCTAGTTTGTTAACTGTCGTAAATAGGCTAAGTGTCCATTTTTTTTCCTGGTTCTTCATTTGGTATTCTGCCTTATTGCACTTTTAAAGCCTTTCCTTTTACAGCTGGCTTTTGAATGACTGTTTCTAAATGTCATGTGTTTCTTTTGCAAGATGCCTTCATGTGTTTGCAAAGCACTTTGAATTACATTGTTGTTCAAATCAGCTTTATAAATAACTTTCTTGCCTTGCCATGCTTATGCCTAACCACATTTTTGGAAGTTTCCCCAAGCATCTTTAAGGTAAAATTGTGTTTTCTAATCTGCCATTCATTCAGCACTCACATCCTGTCATCTTCAGAGGGTGACCCCCGACTGCAGAGCCCCAAATAATGAACTATGGATCGCCATTCCTTTGCACCTCTTTGTTTCCTTCCTTAGCCCGAGGAGACAAACAAACAACACTGAAAAACGGAGGCATTGGCCGTGAACTTGGATCCCCCTCCCCCCCGATAAACACACACACACACACACACACACACACACACACACACACACTCACACACACACACACACACACACCACACACACACACACACACACACCACACACACACACACACACACACACACACACACACACACACACACACACACCACACACACTGTTTTTGCACCCCATCCTTATCCCCACCCTGCCCAGCGTTTTTGCCCCCTTCCAGCTATGTCTGCAAGCGTTCCCATGGCAACTGTCGCACTGCCTGCCTAGCAACAGGCTTTATCCTTTCACTGGAGGAAAAAAAAAGATGGGGGAACAGAATTTGGGGGGAAGAGGGGGGTTGTGGGAGTTGCGGTCTTTTTTTTGAAAGGGTGAGGACAGCAGCATGTTGCAGTAAATTCATTAAAGCCGACTCCCTTCTTCTTCTCTGCCTCCACACCTGCAGCCTCCTCGCATTGCTCCACCTTCACATCTCTCCACGGGCTAATGCACTCAGTTTCTCTCTGAACCTGCAAAATATGGCTTTTCTAAATCTGTTTTGGGGACTAAATTGGTGCCAAAATTGCTGCTTTTAAGAAATAAGCATATTAGAATTCTAATTCCATTTCACAACAGGCTAATGCAATGTACTCTGAGTCCATCTACACTTGCACAATTTTGCTTTTCTAATATGTTTTTGGGAGTAAATTGTACCCAAAATAAGTGTTTGTATGCCTAAAATGTCTTCCAGCCTCTTACAACGGATTGAAATACACTAGAAAACCTGTTTCTAAGTATAAGCATATGAGAAAAACAGCAACGATGATGATTTCGAATTCCATTTCACAACAGGCTAATGCAATGTACTCTGAGTCCATCTGTACTTGCTCAATTTTGCTTTTCTAAATCTGTTTTTGGGACTTAATTGTTGCTAAAATGACTGTTTATATTCTTACATTTGTCGCAGCTCCCTATAAGGACACTGGGAAGCTAAAATAACTGCTTTTAAGGAATAAGCATATTAGAAATAAAGCAACAATGATGATTGAGATCAGGCTAATGCATTGTACTCTGAGTCTGAGTCCATCTGTACTTGCACAATTTTGCTTTTCTAATCTGTTTTTGGGACTAAGATGTACCCGAAATAAGTGTCTGTCTTCCTAAAATGTCTTCCAGCCACTAAGAAGTGATTGAAATAAACTAGAAAAACAGTTTTTAAGTATAAGCATATGAGAAAAATGTGTTTAACATCAATCTGGATGGATTTTTTCATGGTGATTTCTGATTACATTTCACAACAGGCTAATGTAATGTAAGACTTTATCTATGCTTACACAATATCACTTTTGTAATCTGTTTTTGGTTGTAAATTGTAGCCAAAGTTAGTGTTTTTATTCTTTAATGTGCTTCCTATAATGAAATTGAAGAGCTATAATAACTGCTTCTAGGAAATAAGCATCATTTTTTGGCAATGAGATGATTATTATATCAATCTGATTGGATTATTATCATATTACATTTCTCCACAGGCTGTTGCAATGTACTCAGAGTCTCGCTGTACTTTTTAAATCTGTTTTGGTTGTAAATTGTAAACAAAGTTGCTGTTTTAATTCCTTAATGTGTCTCACAATGGATATATAGCCTACATGTAGAATAACTTCTCTTAAGTATCAATGAGATCTCTGTGGTGGTGAAACGGTGTTTTGGACTGCACTGAATATTTATCTTTCTCTAAATCCAATTGACCTTTTCATACGTTCAGACTCCGCACGACGTTGCTACCTGCGTACGCACACAAAAAACACACGTGTACGTCGTCTGAATTTAACTATCGCTCATCACCATGCCAACTAACTTGCTGATCTGCAAGAACAATACAAACCGCAGCGATCCATAGCAGGATTTATATCTGGAGCTGGATGGTTGAACACACACTGAGCTCCATGGTGAGGAGGAAAGGTTGTCTCTGCTGCCCCCTGCTGGCCTGAAGGGAAACAGGTTTGTTCAAGTTGATCCAGAAGTGTCTTTAGGTACTGACATTGTCATCATTTCATGTCAATGGAAAACAAGAATCATGGTCTGGACAGAATTGTGGAAAAAAAACAACGAAATAAGTGTTTTCTCTGCTCTACAATTTCCATTTTATGCTACCTTATACTTCTACTCTAATCCAATTTGGAAGAAAGTATTGTACTCATACATTTATTTGCAGATGTGGGAGAAGTACTCAGATCTTGTACTTGAGCAAAAGTCGAAGGACTCTGATCTTGTACTTGAGCAAAAGTAGAAGTACTCAGATCTTGTACTTGAGTAAAAGTAGAAGTACTCAGATCTTGTACTTGAGTAAAAGTAGAAGTACTCAGATCTTGTACTTGAGTAAAAGTAGAAGTACTCAGATCTTGTACTTGAGCAAAAGTAGAAGAACTCAGATCTTGTACTTGAGTAAAAGTAGAAGTACTCAGGTCTTGTACTTGAGTAAAAGTAGAAGTACCAGAGTGTAGGAATACTCTGTTACAGTGAAAGTCCTGCATTCAAAATGTTCCTCAAGTAAAAGTAGGAAAGTATTATCATCAAAATATAGTTAAAGTAGCGACAGTAAAAGTAGTCATTGTGCAGATTGGTCCATTTCAGAATAATATATATGATATGTTTTATAATGATTGATCATGAAAGTGTTCTCAAAGCTGGTAAAGGTGCAGCTAGTTTGAATGACTTTGTATACTGCAGGGTAGCTTGTGGATTTACTCCAGGTGGAACTAAAGTCTGATTTAAGAGTGTGTCTGTCTGTCCGCCCAACCCTTCTCTTTCTTCCTTTTCTCATGATCTGTTATCAGGGCAATGAGACACTGCTTTGGTGTAGGTTTACAGAGATGAGGTAACAGTTCTTCCTGTTGAAATTCTAAGGAATACTTGACGTACAAATGGATCATTATTACACGAATTACTCACCTGGTGTTACCTTGAACTCTTGAAGAGAACTTAGTGATTTCTCGAAAGCATCTACAGTAAAAAAAAGACTCAATGAATTGAAATGAATTCAGGGCCGTTTAAAATTAAAGAAAGCTTTTTTTCTCACATGCTTCTAGAATTCAAGGTAACACTGGGTGAGTCATTTCTATATGATTTATTATAATGATCATTTTCAGGGTGAACTATTCCTTTAAAAGGCGCCCTGTAGGGATTTGGTATTGTACCCTTTGTTTGTGGACTCATAAGAGACATATTTGATCAAATCAAAGCAGAAGATGCCAAGACATGTGACATTTCCAACACTTCAAACTCAGAAACTCAGAGACCTTTTGAATAACGTAAAATGTTAAGATTTTGCCTAATGAAGTCAATACCTATTCAGTATTTTTAAACTTTAAAAAGCTTCCTCCAGAGACTATGAACGCATCCACAGTGATCAAAGAATAAACTGAGTAAATTCTCAATTAATTGAAGTAAATAGAGTTTACAATGGAGGCAACACAATCTAGAACTACAGGTAACACCAGGTGAGTAATGTATATATTATATATAGTTATTATCTATTTTGGGGGTGAAGTATTCCTTTAAAAGGTAACAAGTGATTTACTATAGAGAGGCGAAGTCCCTCCCTTTCCGGTTGAGCTCCATGGGACCTTATTTCGGAAAAAGTATGTATTGAAGTCAATGGCGAGAGAAAGATTATCTTTCGATCCCGTTTGAATTGTGCCACGAATTACACATATGATGTTTGTCAATTTAAAAGATAATTTTGCAAGTCAAAAAAATAAAAATGTGTCGTAAAACTGTGAAGTAACACATTTTTTTGTGTGAAACTGCTCAATGAACTAAATCTCCCGTCACACCAAGACGGCCGTCACGTTGGCACATTTCACTTCTTTCTTTCAGAATGAGGCGAAAAGTATTAAAAGAGGTGAAAATCACTCCAAGTCTGGGCATGTTGAGAGCTGTACATACACACAAGGGGAGTTACATGTAGTCGGTTCTGTAAGAGCCAGCATGCGGGACCGGGACTCTGGGATTTGTAGTCTTTCTAGTTGCGTATTTTTCATAGTCTTATATTTCAACAGTTTTACGACAAACTGTGACTTTTTTGACATGGAAATGATTTTTAAAAATTGACAAACATCATATGTGTAATTCATGGCACAATTCAAACGGGATCGAAAGATAATCTTTCTCTCTCCATTGACTTCAATGCATAATTTTTCCGAAATAAGGTCCCATGGGTAGTAGATGGGCGGGACTTCGCCTCTCTATTGTAGCCTTTTATCTGTGGACCCATAAGAGATACGTATATATGATTATATATAGATTATATTTTAAATAAAGAGTGGTCAATACTGAAGCAGAAGAGGCTGAGATATCTGACTTTTATTCCAACTACAATTCCTTTAATTAGACCCACATTTCCCCTTAAATACTAACTTAAAACTCAACGTTTTACTTAGGCCTTCTTAGTAAATGTAAGTCTTAAGTTCACGCCTGATAAAGTCAATAACACTTATTCAGGGTTGTCTTTTCAAACTTTAAAAAGCTTCTTCCAGAGCTACCCAAGACCATTTTTCCTGGTTTAAAGTGGACCTATCATGCTATATTTGAATAATATAGTGTAGGACCATACCTATATAAGGCATATTTATACTTTTGTTTTCTTCAAATTACCAAACAGATCATGCATTTTAGCCATGCCTCATTTCGCTCAATTTGCACTTTTTTAGCTCTGTTTTTGCAAGGGCTGATTCTGTGAGAACAGCACCATCTAGAGGCCTGGCATATGTACTACAGCGTCTCCAGCACTTTCGAACGGCAATGGCCGTGGCTGTCTCCTCCTGATTGGTGGAGTTGGCCCAATAGCCATAGCGCCACCGTCCTGACGTCAGGACAGTGTTCAAATCTGGATCAGTTTTTATCAGATCCGTTGCAGCCCCTTTTTTAGAGATTTGGGTATGGAGGAAAATAGAGAGGGTTGTGTTTTCTGACACTTGGTGAGTTCCCTGGAACACCGGGGACACATATTCATGTATAAAAGACGTACAAAAGTGCATTTTGCATGATAGGTCCCCTTTAAATATTTGTTGCATGGCCCTTTAAGATGTCTTTGAGTAATGATGAACTCACCACCACGATGTCTGTCAAATGTATTTTATTTTAATATGAAAATGTACAGAAAGACAGCAGACATTAAATCACCTCGGCACAGTCGACATGGCAGTGTGGACGTATTGAAACAGAGAAATAAGTGAGACAAGAAACATCAAAACAGCACGGTGTCTTTCTGTGTGACACATGAGAAGTGAGGAGGAAAATGAATGTTTGGTCAGAACAAACCTTCCTTAGAGGAGGTTTTGGCAGCTCATATTTTTATTTCTGTGTGTTTACTGTCTGTCTCTGCTTGTGTTTACAGAAAACCATCGAAGCAAACACTCCCTCCGTCCATCGAGCTGAGTTTTGGATGACGTCCAGTTGAAGTGAATGTGTGTCTTCATAACGTGACGCAATGATGTGATGTAAACAGTTTTATGTTTGGAGTCATCACAGTGTATGGAATAGAGAAACTATTAAACACTACTACAGATATAAGACATTTATCGGTGACATTAAGAAGTTAAACAGCAGGTTATAAGATGTGTTAAAGACTTTCTTTACAATATAATACAGTATTTAAAAATGTTAAAAGTTCGTAAGAGTCAGCATAGTTTGAATAGGGCTGGGCAAAATGTCAAATTTAAATCGATATAATACGACTTTTCGTTAAAAAAAAAAGTTATTGTGGCATTTTACTCTCTACATATCGCCCAGCCCTTGGCCAACATTAGTCTCTCTTTTCAAAGTCTCTCCCCTCCCAGTCCTCAGTTGACTTTGGCCATGAGCTGGTCTGTGAACAGTTTCTTCAGCTGCGCCACCTCCACGCTCAGAGAGTTCAGCTGCGTCTTCAGGTGTGTGTTCTCGTGTTTGTACTGGCCCTCAGGTTGTGTGTGAGGAGGCTGGAGGGTGTTGAATTGACTCCCCTTCCTGCCGTCCTCCAGCTGCTGAATCCAATGACCCCCTGCTGTGTCCCCGGCATTAAGTCCTTTCAGGGCTTGTGTTGGAGGTACGGGGCTCCGTCTGTGATCCCCCGCCAAATCGTACGCATCCCCACATCCGGGTGTCTTGAAACGAAGCTTGTGAGGAAGGTTTTTCAACGTCTCTGCGTGTTCAAATCTCCCCAAAACGGGTGCTGCGATGTGGTGGACTTCGGCGGGGGAGTGGTGGAGGTCGTAGCCCAGCTCCTCTGCTCTGTGAGGGGATAACTTCCCGTGTTCCTCGAAGAAGATCGGACTGCCTACGCTCGACCCTTCTGGCGTGGAGAAACCAGAATCCTCCGACATGTTCCCCGCTTCCCTGGAGGCCCTGAGGTGGCTGCTGGGATGAGAGGAAGAGCAACCGTCTCCTCGGTGGAGAAAGTACTGAGGATTTGAGGTTTGTACGGTGTGGTGAGGAGCTGTATTCAGGGGTAGGATGTTGGCGTTGGAGGGGTCTTTGACTAAGCCGAAGCGAAACTTCAGCGCCAAAAGTTCGGCTCTCAGTCGGGCGTTTTCCTCCAGCAGAGCCATAACTCGGCTCTCCAGAACCATGTCGTTGACGCGGCGTTTCTCCCTCGACCTCTTCGCCGCCTCGTTGTTCTTCCTCCTCTTGTCCCAGTAGCCGTCGTCCTTCTTGTCGACGGGGATGAACTCGCGCTGGCGTCGGAGGCTGGACGAAGGGCTCTCTTTGCGTTTGACAGCCGAGGTTCGACCCAGAAGGGAGCGGGCCAACAGGCTGCTGGAGGTCAGGATGGACACCGCCTCATCGGTGAAGGACATCGGACCTCCATCACTGCCTCCATCTGAACCCACAGGGGATTCAAGAGGATGGAGCACGGCCATTTCCTGCTGCCCCCTCATCTGCTGCTCCTCAAACATCACTCTGTTCGGGATGGATAAGTCTCCTTTGGGTGCTCAGAGTTCTGCTCTGTTGTGTTCAGGTCTCAGGATGCAGCAACAGTGCCACCTAGTGATGAAAAGGAAGAAGAGAAAGCAGAAGAGGGATTTAGAGGTTATGCAACATCTCTTACAACACAATGTTATGTAACCCCATTACATCTCTTCAATAAAACCGGAGCGACTTGTACCATAACCTTGCCAGCCTCATTACTCTTTCAATATGGGACAATGTATGTTGTAAACACACATCTAATCAGCCAGAGCAGACTTTGAGCATTACTAGAAAAGCACATGTTTAAAACACAAGAAGGACTATTTAGAGTAGGATAACCTACATTCGTATTTAGGGCATGAACACACACTTATAGGTCAATCTTCCTGTTGTTTCCAATGATATTCTGTCTTGTTTTTGTGTATATTCTGTCTGTAAAAGCACACTTTAGGTGATTCGTGATGTGTTTCCGGTCTGTTTAACTTGCTTCATCAGCACATGTGTTCCAGGACATGTTGATCTCTGGCTGCTCTCACTTATCTAATCTGACCTAACTCTGTTCAGTCAGCAGCATCACCGGCGCTTTATTGATTCTACTCTAAACCAGCTTCATTTATATCCAGGTTATTATATTTATCTTTATAGGATGACAGGAAAATGAAATTATAGAATTAAATGTTAAAGTAACAGCACGAGGTCACTTATTCCCACATAACAGCTGAACACATTAAAAAAGCAAGAGACAATTTGCAGCAATAAGTGGGATTACATTTCATGTTAAATATTGTCAAGGAGAATATAGCTAATGCATTTTTGGTGTTGTTTTATTTAGTGAAAAATCCCTAAATTTGCATAATAACAATTTAATACAAATCGAAAATATTGGTGATTATAATAAATACTTGTCTAATGCATTTGTGAGGGTTTCTTTTATTTATTTACCGATATATATGCATCAGAATAAAACATAATGTAAATGCCATCCCGGAATAAAATACACATTTTAACCTGTAAATACGGACCTGTTTAAAGTGTAGGAAAACATAATGCTTTTTGAGTTGAGTTGTTTGTTCAGCAAAAAGCGAAATCATCCAAAGCAATAACGAGTTGTCCATAATAATAATAATAATAATTGAGGACAACATGTGGACACGTGTAAATACAGATCCGTTTCGCATCTTTCGTGAGGCTTCATCTAGCGAAATGATCCTCTAGTGTCCATAATACTAATTAAACATACCATCTAAAACACCACGGAATAAAATAAAGATGTTTACCTGTGAATAAGTCTCAGTTTAGTGTCGTTTCTGTGTCCGGTAATGGAATCAGTCTCGCGCTCGGTAACACTGCGGGTCCTCGCGGCTTCACATTAAGGATGGCGCACCTCCACTCTGCTCCACTTGGAAAAGCGCAGCTCCTATTTGTAACGCTGAGTTCATATCGGGACGGTCTCTATCCTCACTTGAACCAGCAGGGCCTCTTTTTGTGTTTGGGACCGCCTCCCTGTGCGACCTCCCCCCCCTCTTCCTCTTTCTTCGCCATCCAAAGGAAAGCTCCACATAACAGAGCAGTTCATCATCATCATCATCACCATCATCATCATCATCTGACCTCCCTGGCCCCGCCCCCTGTGACAGGATAATCTGCTCATAACAATTAGGTAATGTCTCTGTGTCCTACAGAGAGAGGCTCTGTGGAGCAGGCAGTGGTGGAAGAACACTGAATGAAAATACTCTACACTTAGTAAAAGTCCTGCATTTAAAATCTAACTTAAGTCTTACACGTAAAGTAGATGTAAAGATTCAAAGGCTATATTTGTTAAATGCACAATGGCTGCTGTAGTTGTTGGAAATGAATGTACTATTAATGTCTCCTCTAACAGTGCAACATCTGCAAACAATGAAGAAGAGTACTTTATTAATCCCAAGGGGTTTTAGTAACATTTGCTCCATAAAAAAAAAAAAAGTAGGTGAAAGTGTAAATGTGCAATAAAAGGATAAAATGTTTTACAAATATGTAAATACACAGTTAAGGTGTAAGAAAAAGTTAAAATGAGGATACAAAAAGAAATAGAAGGATGAAAATATTACAATATAAAAAAAAGTAAGGTCAAAGCAAAAAAATGTGCAATGAAAGTTAAAATAACAGATTTATACAAACATTAATCATATTAAAATGTATTTATCTAGCCAAAATCCCCAATTACACAGACCAGGACGGATATTCGCCATTAGATTTTGCATGATTAAAAAAGGACAATACATTTATAATAAAGATAGTCCAAATGGTAAACAAGGTAATGTTAACCGGTACAGTATGACATGGATCCAGGTGCTACCAACAAATAAAATAAAAATAAAATTGTACACATTGTGCAATACATCAACAATAAATACGTATCAATGTGTATAAAAGGGGAAAGGCCAACATCAACAGACTAACACACACACATTATTCCACCCTATATTTTTGCACAATAGTTCATAATGAGGGTGTATTGCACAGAGGTGGAGAAGACATGAGGAGCCTGGGGCCCCAACAGGCTTATCTGGTATCTCTGTTCAGTATGTCACAAGCATGTTTTATGAATATGTATTTAAACGCTACGCTGATTTCCCTAAAGTCGGAGCCATACTAAACAAATTCATTTCAGGTAGCTTTTTTATGAATTTACAGTAATTTTAGTACCTTTTTTGGAAAATATTACTAGACTACAGGATCTGTGAATAGTATTTTCAAGGCAAACTGAGTCTCTTTGAGGTAAAAAGTTTCAAAATGATGCGTAATAGCTAAAGGGAGACACACTCATCCCAGCACATAATAATACATAATGGATAATAATCCACCGTAAATAGTATAATCCTTTGCATTACACAACGTCTGACTCACTACCTGGGATTGGTCCTCTTAGAGTTAGGAAGACAACACCTATATTGCATGTCTGTGTGTGTGGGTTTTTCAGCGTGTGTGTTTGCTGACACACACAGTCTTGCATGTGGAGCAGCTGATAACACGTGTGTACAGTGTGACAGCAGGCCGATAGTCTAACCTGACCCGTGTTTCTTCAGGGAACACAGACAACGACCCGCATGTACTTCATCATATCTCAAATGTAAATTCCCTGAGCAAACACAGCCAGGTTTACAGTGAGATACACTTGGGGCCCCGGGGTCCTCGCTGTCGGGCCGCTTCAGGATCCTGACGAGAATGAGCCGGTCCTATATTTGACAGGATTTATATCATGCTAATGACAATTCAGTTTTAAAACAAGTAAAAGAATTAGGCTGCAATCATGGGAATTACATTTGTTTGTTTTTTTGCAGAAAGTTTGAAGAGAAGATTCGTACCATTGATTTCTATGCTAGCAACAGGTTAGTTTAGCTTAGCACAAAGACTTTTAATGTGGAAATGGCTAGCCTGGATATGAAGGAAGCACAAGCAACTTTAATACTCTCCAATTTACGTTTCTCGTTTAAGTGAAGACCAAAAAACAGGTTCATATGGTTACCTTTGGACAAGCTATCGAATCGAAACGTGAAAGAGTGTTTTTCACAAAATGTTGAACTCCTTTTAGATCTTTAGAAATGTCTCACTTGAAATGACTATGCTACAGACAAAAACAGCAAAGTAAGACCATGTTGGCAAAGTCAGAGATCTTTCTTGAATAACACTTTCTGACACCAGCTCAAATCCATGCAAACTAAGAAATTTCTACATGTGTCCAAATATTTAATTTGACCAGTGCCTTGTGTTTCTTTCCTATGCCATTTCCTAGAGTACAACACTTTGATACTCATCTGATCCTGAAGACCCCACGGGTGTAAACACATACAGAAGGGGTAGGAGTCCATAGGACAGCAGTTTAGCAACGGACAGAGATTAACCCCCGACTGCTTCCGATTCTCCATTTATTGCACGTACTGTACATCCTCTGCACCCACAACATTACACTTTGCAGGAAAGCAGCTTAAACTACATGCCATGACGTGTCCCTCAGGCTTTATCAACTTCCGGGCTTAATAAAATGGATTTCCATTACAAACAGCAAACAAAGATTTTGTGCACACTCACAAATAAGTGATTGGTCTATTTTGCAAAACTACCGGCAACTGTTTTAATCAAAAACTCCAGGAGTCTTAGCCGAGAGTGAAATCCTTATTATAAAACTGTGAAACTGAAGATTTTATTAACAGAACAAAAGATTAGTTCTTCAAGATACCAATAAATTACCTTTTATTATTAAGAAATGATTGGATTTTTAGCCATTTAAATCCAAATAATTATGGAAGAAACTGACTCTGCTGCATCATTTTCCAAACAACTAATTACTTTTGAGCTGCAGCTGTACCTGAGTCATGGGAAGTGTGGAAAAGTAAGTGAGAAAAATAAAAAACATTAAGGTTTAATGAGTTGTATTCTTGTGTTGAGCGTGTAGCAGTATGTAGATTAAATACGAGAACACATCTAAAAAGAATCACAATGTCCGTTAGATTTGCGCAACAGGAAGTGAGTTGCACCATCTGGTTAACAGTTGATCTTTTGAAACAAGTGTAATCTTGAAATCTAGAAAGTGGTTTTAACTTCAGCTTCGAAATACATTTAAAAAAATGCATTTCAAATAGGATCTTTGCACAAGACGAAGCAAAGGAAAACAAACAATCTTAAATGTCTAATTTGTGTGGGAAGATGTCCAAGTAAACTCAAGTAGATGATGTGCTTATCTCCTTAGTGGTTGTAAACACTTCTACATCAATGCATTGGCAACTCAGGTCTTCTACATTACCTTACACAAGCATCAGCAAGTCAGTCAGAAGTGTGTCGCAACTGAGCGAGCAGCAAAACAACTCGAGGAGAGGAGGAACCTCTCGAGTTCAACGGGGTTGAGCTGAATTCTTCACATTCTGGCACAGCCTCGTATAGAAAGGCTCACCTTGTAGCTTCGACCTGGGGGCTCAGATAAAACCCTTTAAACAGAGCAGGTTGCCTCAACTGAAAAACATCTCACGTCTCAGGGATGCTTGTATGTTTGTTTACCGACTGCATGAACCTGGTGAACTCAACCGCATGAACAGAGTTAAAGCACAGACAAGAAAAGAGTCACATTCAGCTGGCAAGGGCTCCCTCGTCAAAAAGCCAATGAGACTTTTATTTTACAATATTGCAGAAGATTTATAGGCATGATACTTACATGTTTAGTTCAGCATGATAACATCAGCATATGAACACCACTTTGTGAATAGTTAGAAGCAAGAAGCTAACTTTAGGCTATAAAGGAACTAGCACATTAGCATGACTTCACGTAACCTACGCTAAGCTAAAGGCGGCTATTGGGCTATAAAGGAACTAGCACATTAGCATGACTTCACGTAACCTACGCTAAGCTAAAGGCGGCTATTGGGCTATAAAGGAACTAGCACATTAGCATGACTTCACGTAACCACCGCTAAGCTAAAGGCGGCTAATGTTGGGCTATAAAGAAACTAGCACATTAGCATGACTTCACGTAGCCACCGCTAAGCTAAAGGCGGCTAATGTTGGGCTATAAAGGAACTATAACATTAGCATGACTTCACTTAACCACTGCTAAGCTAAAGGCGGCTAATGTTGGGCGTGATGAGGTTTAGTCGTCTCATTTAGACACTTGTTAGCAACCACTGTTTTAAAGACACATAGAGGCTTCACACATTCTCCAGTGGGTTATTTTCTGAGGTATTTCATGTCTTAGCCAAAAAGTGAAAATCTCTTCAGCTTGTGTTAATCGAAGACCTTATTTCAGGCTTTAAACAAAAAGACTGGAGACGACATCAGAATCAGAATCAGAATCAGAAAAGGGTTTATTGCCAGGTAGGTTCACACATAGGCCTACGAGGAATTTGACTTGATGTCGTGGTGCATACATGAAATATAAAACAAAGAGACGAGGGAACTGGTGCTAAATTGCTAATTCATTTCTGGGTTTATGACTCATTCCTGCACCACTCTTTACTGAAGACCAGCCGCGCTGTAGCAAAAACAAAACACAAGTTTTATTCAATTTATTAAAAAAAAGTACAAATTAGACAACGACTTGTTTTCCGAGGTTCGTCTTAATCCCAGGAATGATTTGGCTATTATTTGGCGTTACTGTCAAAGTGTGACTTTTGAGTGAGATTGAGGCAATGTATTATATAGTAAACTTAGTAAATTATTCACATTAGCTGTACGGGTCGTCGACTCATCTCATGGTAAGTTAGCATTTTAACCTTACGTTAGCTAACGTAACATGCAGCTCTTCCATTAGACATACTGGATAAACTGTACAATACACAACCTCATCCATAAAGATGTGTCTTCTTGATTAGACATTCATTGGCAATGGTCGTTGTCTAACAATAAAGACAACAACTCCCATGATCCGACACTACTTTACGACGTCTATAAAGTTCACCTTTTGTTATTGATTACCTTTCTATTGAGAGACACAAAGCGGTTTCATTGATAGCAATTCTCACTACATTAATACTTTGGATGGTGGTGTCTTATCTTTCTTTTAACCTCTTTCACCAGACTCAGGTTCTTGCTTGAAACCTAAAAATGTCATCTGGCGACAATGTTCTCAATCTAATCATGACTCAAATCTTCTGAAAAAGGTTAAAAAAGTCAATCAATGGCAGCTTTTTGTTCCCGTGCAAGAACGGAACAACCCATTTTCTGACTCAAGAAGAAACAATGACCTAATAGTATAATTACTGGTGTAACCTAAAGAATAAGTCAGTTTGACATGCAACAATGTACAATTTCTATCCAAGATCCGACTGCTTAACAATATTCTCAGAACTTTGATGATTAATTCCAAATTACACAACACCTTCCAGGAAACTTCCTGGGTAATTATGAGGCACAGGGTAATTACCCGCGGCCTGCACAGTCGTCAGCAGTATTACTCCTCTGGTTTGGGATTATTTATGTTGGAAGGAGTTCTTTAATAATGCTTGTGAAACAATGGTAGGAATCGTAAAAGCCTGAGTTTCCCAGAGGAAAGCTCTATTGGCCCTGGCAGTGAACACAGCTGTTCATAACATTTATAAACTGCATTCAGCCTCAGACGGTATCATTTTTACATCCTGGCTTTCTTCATAATTCATCCGCTCTGGAAGCGTGCAGCGGCTGTGGGCAGCAGCACGGATATAAATATCTGTGCCCTGTTCTTGCCAAGTGGGTGGCACAGACAAGATTCACTCTCTGAGGCTGTTTACACCAGCTGACCCGCTTTACTAAAGCACAGGGAGGCAGGCCGATGAGCTGCGAGGTGTTAGCCAAAAACTTGACGGGGTTACGTAAAGTCGCCCGTGGGATGTGGCAGGAACGAGACTAAAATAAACTCTGAACTAGACCAAAGGGGAAGTCCGGAGATGAGGACCGGAGAGGACAGGGAGGAGGCCACTCCGCTGACACAGTTACAGAGGGAAGTTTAAAACAAAACAAAAAAACTTTATATTGTTCATATTCACAAATCACACAGAGCAAGGGCATCATAAACAACAACAGAAAGTGGTCATTCAGGAATAAAAGGGGCCCTATTCTGCTCATATTCAGGTTCATATCAGTATGTAGTGTACTGGGACATGTCTCCATGCTTTAATGTTCAAAAAGCTCTCATACTGCCTGTGCTGCAGCACCTCTTTTCACCCTCTGTCTGAAACCAGAGCCCAGTCTGCTCTGATTGGTTAGCTGGCCGGCTCTGTTGTGATTGCTCAACCACTTAGAGATGTCCCGCCCCTTAGCCTATCACGTACAATGTGTTAGAGCGCTAGCTAATAGAAGCGCATGTGTTACAGAGTGATGTCACTGTGTCACTGTCACTATGTCACTGTAGGAAGTAAAGGAGTCCAATGGAGGCGTTTCACGCAGGGTGGGGGGGGGTCTGATTTTAGCCTTTGAAGACCATTTACATGCACTTAAAACTATATAACACACAACAGGAAAGGGAAAACCCTAAAAAAGCTTAATAGGGCCTATTTAAATAAAAAAAAAACATTATTAAAGGTAGGGTAGGTAAGAATGGAGAAACCAGCTCGAGTGCGCTATAATTTGAAAATACACAGCCGGAAAAAATCTGTCACTTCCTTACAGAGCCCCTCCTCCAACACACACGAACGCGCACATGACCAATGAGGGCACGAGATAAGTTTGTGCACAGATGGAAGGCTGACAGGCAGGTAGGCCATCCAGTTATTTTAGCCGGGACGGCTCAGATGATTGGTCGTGCTTTTTACAGCGTCACGGCTTCCACAGATGACATTTTTTCATGTATTATTGTCAAAGCATTTAATGTATTCATTGCTATCGGGATGCTAAGAGCATTCCATGGAATATAACAAAAAGTGTTTCTGAAGTGAATTACCTACCCTACCTTTAAGTAAATATGCGAAGAACATAGTATGTAACCAAACATGATGTTTTTGTGACAACAAGATGAAATAACCCCTCATTTCAACATGAAAACATTTAGAAACAGGTCAACCTGAGGACAATAGGAAGGTTAAGAAAATAACTTTCTCATGTTGGCCTAATTATGGCTTAGAAGTAAATCCTTCTGCAGTGACACCAGCTCCACGCCAGCTTGGCCTGGTTTCTCTTGCATTATAACGTTATCTAATGTGATAACACTAAGTGCTGCTCAACCGGTGTTATGCAAGATAGGAGGAACTGTCAGTAATATTATATATTAACACAATAACACACAACACACAAGTGGAGCTTCATTATTAACACATCTTGTTCTGACCCCTGTACATGTTTTTCACTTCAAATCATGTCTTGGCTCTGCTCCATCTTTCCATCTTCCTAGAATCACACAAACACATTGCATTATACATACACTGCTCTTGCAACATATGTAGTGCCACTTCTGATTACCCCGACTACAACAGTGGGAAAGCCTGTAGCAGTGCCCTCAAATAAATTGTTGTTTGTGTGTGTGGAAAATGTGTTTAATCTCCCTAACTACAAATAAAAACATTTAGATCGAAGGCTGTAACCTTTTGTCCAACACATCTTGTTACATAAATAACAGAAAAAAGGTTATTTGCCAGTGAAACATCCTACATGGCAGTCATTTTGGCAGTTTTAAACACGTATATATTGTGAAAGAGAACTTCTTTGTTATTGCTGGGCATCCAAACTACTTGGTTAGGTTCAAGAAAAGACCAGTTTTCGGTTTAAATAAGTATGTTTGTCATGAGATAGTCACTACTTTACATACATGACATAGTTTGTGTTGTTATTACCTTTCTACTTACGTTGCAACAAAGTTCTGTATCTTCTAACATAGTTACGTACGTTCTAACGTAAAGTCATCAAGTAGCTATGTAGTACCGTGGTTACGTATGTAACCTAAAATGCTTCAACGCTTAGATTTTTGACCCATCTATCCTCCCCGACATCCTCCTCACAACACTTTGTCGATCTTTATGCTAAGCTAACAGTTTTCCTACTTGCTTCAGTCATTATTACGGCCACTAAAGGTTCGCCAACTTACGGCAGCGTCGCGTAATTCAACGGAGACGCTTCCTATTCACTTTGAATGGGGTGACGTCACGCTTTGCCGAACTGCGTGGTGGTTCCGTCGCGTCGCTTTGCCTCCGTTGCTCGCTTCGAAAGTTGAGAAAAGTTCAACTTTTCAAGCGTCGACGGAAGCGCTAGCCAATCAAATCATATGCCAGTACAAGCTCTAGCCAATCAAACCGCATGCTTGTGTGTCCGGGGCGGGAGATTAATGTGATTGGTTGTTGGTCGTACGCCAGACACGCCCACTGGCAAGCTTCAACACGACGCTGCCGTGTGGACGTACCGTTACACAAAACTGAAATGTCGACATAGTTAGCTTCTTGCACTGCTATGGTTGGGTTTCTGCACTGAGGACGTCTTGCTCATGTTTAAATGTAAAGCTACAACCAGCGGGTAGTTAGCTGATTTTGTACGGAACAAACAATAATGTATTGGCGCTGGTAGACAGATTTTGTTGCAATTGCACAAAGGTAGGCTAGCTGTTCTTCCTTATTTACATTAATTGTGCTAAGCTAAGCTAACTGGCTGGATTTGCTTTGTATTCATAAAACACAAGAGTGGTTTCAATCTTCTCATCCAACTTTTGAGAAAAAATAAAATAGAGAATTTCTTAAAATGTCAACGCTTCATCACTAAATGCCAATATCCGAACTGCTATGCTTCCGAAATGTAAATCTAGCAAAAGGTGTTAAAGCACAACTAAATGTAGCTGTCTTGATAAGCCCTTTTTTTTAACTTGGCTGGTGACTAAGAAAAATGCAGTTAAAAAGAGCTCATGTTATGAATCACTGCTCCCCTGAGACATGTGTGCAGAAACACATTTATGTAACAGCTTGTCTATACGCAGACACACACACAGCTAAGCTCCATCCCCTCCATACACATGAGATGTATTGCGGTAGCTATAAATAGACGGTGACTCACTTTGTTCGACTTGGGGGGGCTGTTTCATAACAAGCCAGGCGCGTGTGCTTGTGTGTATGCAGGTATATATGTTTATTGATAACTTGTTGTCAGTGCACTGGGTAATATAATCTCCCTCACTAAATGTTTCAGTCTTTTCTCTCAGTTTACTGCAGAGGTGGGAAGTAGTGGAATACAAATACTTCGTTACTGTACTTAAGTACATTTTTGTGGTATCAGTACTTTACTCCACTACTTATTTTTCTGACGACTTTTTACTTTGACTTCTTACATTTTGAACCCAAATTCCTGTACTTTCTACTTCTTACATTTTGAACACAAAGACCTGTACTTTCTACTTCTTACATTTTGAACACAAATACCTGTACTTTCTACTTCTTACATTCTGAACTCAAATACCTGTACTTTCTACTTCTTACATGTTGAACCCAAATACCTGTACTTTCTACTTCTTACATTTTGAACACAAATACCTGTACTTTCTACTTCTTACATTTTGAACACAAATACCTGTACTTTCTACTTCTCACATTTTCCAAACAGGCTGGTTCCTTTAGTTTGAATGTGTGTTTGGTGGCGTGATCATTATTATTTAGAGTCATTGCGTGCCTATTGATTTGAACACGATCCGTGTATCCATCATTTCCTGGTCTTCTCTAAAGAAGAGGGAACAATGAAAACGTTGTCATGTTGCCGTTGTTCAGCATGGAAACATTCATTAGCTAACAATGACATTATTGTTCTATTAATATAAAGGGAGGTCAGGTACTCTTTAAAACAGCTGGTAGTTATGGGTACTTTTTACTTAAGTACATTTCAAAGCCCTCTTTACTTTGACTTGAGTCAAGAAGTTTAGTCAGTACTTCTACTTTTACCAGAGTATTTTTAAACATGAGTATCTGTACTTCTACTTGAGTAAAGGATGTGTGTACTTTTGCCATCTCTCAGCTTACTGCATTACTCATAACCCCAAGAGTCAGGTGATGTTTTTCTGGGAAACCACATTCAGGAAATCTCCCCTCTCAGAGCCAACAGAGACCCCGTTGTCTGCTGCGTAATCAGACACAACAAAAATGTGTCGGCCTCATTTGAGCGGTGGCCCCTGACACACATTAGAGGAAAACATTTCGAGACTGATTTGTGAGGAAGAAAGCCAAGAGACTCAGACCCGGTTTCCTCATGCCTCTATTCTTGGGATCTGATATACGTCACGCTGTTTCCAAAGCAACCGCTTTCGATGGTTTGAGGGTGGGGAGGGAGGGGAGTGCTTATGAAATGGTCGTAAAAACATATGACGTGTATTGGAGGGGACATGTCTCCGGGGGATGTGGAAGGATTATTCAAAATAACAGGGAAACCAGCACAACAATCAACACAACTGTAGGGAAATGCACTCATTTTGCAGGGTCAAATTGTATATTAAAATATGTTTAAATGGTAATAAAGCAAATATTAAGTAATCGCAGGGTTTGTTTTCTGCTCAGATCTGTCATAATTACTCACAGGAAGGGGTCCATCAACACTCCATGTGACATAATGATGCCATTAAATAAGGATACAATAAATTAAGTTTATTTGCAATCTATTAGTGTTTATTTAGACATATGTACATCACTCACAGCTACATGTAAAAAATAAGAACAGTTAAAGGGGACCTATCATGCAAAATGCACTTGTTGATGTCTTTTCTACATAAACATGTGTCCCCGGTGTGTCAGGGAACTCACGCAGCGTCAGAAAATAAAACCCTCTCTCTTTTCCTCCGTAACCAAATATCTAAAAACGGGGGAACAACGGAGCTGATCCAGATTTGCGTCCGATATGACGTAATATCTGAAATGTGGACCCACGGCCCTATCAGAAACGTCGCTATCAGAAACAATGCCCGACTGTTTTGGACGTAATATGGTCGGTGTTTACATTAGCATCGCTAACACTCAGAGCTAACCTGTACTGGAGAGCATGTGTGTGAAGAAGCAGGAAATAAAAAGGAACTCACCTTGTGGTATAACCGGCAAGAGAGAAAGCCTTTGAGCTCCATACTGTTTCAGAAAGAATCCTTGATAATCCATGATATGGCGTTTCATCACGGCAGTATTTAGTTTAGACAGTACCTGCCGGGTCCCGCATGAGCTCAGCCCCCTCCTTTTATTTTTAATCAAACTTTTTTTTTTTAAAGCTTTATACCCCAAATCAGCACTTTTGAAACAGGAAGTGAAATAGAGGGATATGAGGCATGGCTAGAATGGGTGATCTGTTTGGTATTTTGAGCAAAACACTTCATAGACATGTTTTTTATATATTTGTATATATCTGAGACCTATGCTATTGCCTAAAAATAGCATGATAGGTCCACTTTAAATAAAAACTGGTGATTTTATGAAAGATATTGTCGTTGTAAGGGTGATAACTGAATTGTTTATTATAAAAAGAAAATGTATCATCAACTTTCACACTTAGGAGCCTTCCCTTGACTTAGAAAAATCACAAAATCCTTCAACAATGCCTCAAATTAATACATTTTAGGAAACATAACAACATATTCTAGCCACTCTCCATATTTTCTATATTTGAATCTCTTTATACTGCTAACAAAACCAGTTATTGCATGACTGAATGAGTGGACAGACCACAGTATTTACCACCTAATCGTATCACATTAAATCAATTACATAATGCTTTTTGAGTTTCATGGCCAAGAATTACAGACGTTTTCCTTCCAGACAGATTCCAAGGAACGGTCAAATGTCAAAATGAAACCAAGTTTGTGATGTTAATATCAATTTGAAAAACAACAACCCCTTTCTCTGAGCCCCTCTATTTTCCCAGCAGCCTCTGAGTTGTAAAAATAAGCAATAAAATCAAGATTATAAATGTATTTTTAGGCAAAGATTTAAGAGATTTGGCCGGTCATAATGCGCTTTCTGGAATGGAAAATGTACCGCAACTGCACAATGTTATCAACACTAATCGTCACTTAAAATAACTCTGTGTGCACTCGATAAATTCATCCCAGACGCTGCTGTTTCTTTGCATAAACAGCCTCTCATTAAAGCGCTGATTTGCATTACTTTCAATATGACCTTTATCTCAAAACAACAACAACAGATCCCAGTGACAGTGAGGAGTTTAGGTGTTATAGAATTTAGATGAGGTTTCGAGAGGGCAAGGGGCTTAGATAGAAAGGGGGTCAGGGCTTTTGAATGATTCACTCTGATAACAAAGGGTGTACAGAGAAGGAGAGCATGGCCGTTGCAGGTTATGTAAAGCATGCTGTGCGGTTGCATAATCCATTTATAATCAGAGGGTAATACAAATATAGATGGCCCAGTTTCCAGCTTGTCGGTTTCAGCGTGACAGTGGCACAGTGTCCGGACTCAGGTTCACCCGGGGCATCTGTGGCGGAGGACTAGATTATTTTTTTTATTTGGGCCACAATCTTTGGGAGTCAATGAAAAGACCATTAAAGGTCACTTATTATGAAAAAAATCCACTTCTTCATGTCTCTTCTACATCAACATGTGTCCCCTCTGTGTAAAGAGACTCTGAAAGTTTCAGGAACAAAGATTCTCTCTCTTTTTGTCCTGATCCATTTATATAAAAACCTGTCTGAAAATGAGCTGTTCAGATTTTGGCCACTTTATGATGTCATAACGATGTTTTGTCTTGTGTAACCATTAGCCAATCACCAACCAAGGTAACCCCCCCCCCCACCTTATCACCTGAATCTCCTCCTAGAGCACCATTAGGCGCTTTCACACCGCAGTACTTTTCCCACAAAGGTTCATCAGAACTTAGTTCATGAGAACTCTTTAGTTCTCATGAACTAAGTAGAGATCGCGTTCACACCGGAATAAGTTCCTGGGGAAGGATTACGCAAATGAAGCCACTGACGTCACTTCTTCTTCTGCTTTGGGTTTACTGGCAGGCCGCAAACAACTTCACGGCGTATACTGCCACCCGGAGTCCCTGGCCGGAAGTCCCCGGAGTTGGGGACTGGCTTCAGTAGAAGCTGCTGGGACTCCCAGCAGCTTCTACTGAAGCCTTCCGAGTAAATCCCCAGAACGCCGACACCTCCTCATCTCCACCGCTCCCATGTTTTCTTTTGTGTTGCCATAAGTTACCCCTAGATTCCACCGGGTCCGTCTGCGCCGCGTTACGGCTGCGCCGCGGTTTTGGTCCGGCCTCCTCCGGCGTCATACCCTACCAGGCGCGTTTCAGAAGCATTTTAGAAGCGGAGCGTCTTGCCTGCCGGCTCACAGTTTTTGTTGATTTGGGCATATTTCCTGGACAGGCTACTTTGTACAGACAAAGTTAATAATAACTGTAATATTCCAGTTATAAACGACATGAATCAAAGATGTGTTGCCGTATTTTAGTGGTAAAAAAATGCATTCATCATCATAATTATTCTATATATATAATTTACACAGTGCCTGTAAACCGGAGGAGAACGCTGGCATTTCTCCTCCTACTTGAAAGACTACGGAGGGATACGGTCTGCAAAATTAGTTTGTGTGTGTATATATATATATATATGCTATATATGCTCTGAACGTTCCACTTCCTGCCTGCCCGACCTTACGTTACGGCTGCGCCGCGTCAAAAATAGGATTCATCCTAATTTTAGAGGAGCCCTGCGCCGAGACGCTTCTGGGACGCTTCTGAGCCGTAACGCGCCGCGTGTGGTGGAATAGCACCCATTGACTAGAGTGGCCGCGATCGCCGCGATCGCCGTGAGTACCGCGGCGCAGCCGTAACGCGCCCGTAAGGCGCCCGTAACGCGCCACAGACGGACCCGGTGGAATCTAGGGGTTAGTCTCTCTGCGTTTGTGCGCTGGGCTAATGCTAATGCTAATAATGCTAATGTGGGGATAATAAAATGCCGGCTTCACAAAACCTTTTGGGAGTTTTACAGGGCGTGGTTTGCAATCCGCCCAGCCAATCAGAAATAGGAACCTTTTTCTTCCACGAAAGTGTGAACGCAACATTTCGGAATTATATCGGAACTCAAGTGGGAAAAGTACTGCGGTGTGAAAGCGCCTATTGTGTTCTTTTTAACCAAATATCTCTCAGAGGGGTGTGGGGAGGGGCTCCTTATTTTCATCTAAAGTAACAGACAGAGAATCAGCACTTTTGAAACAGGGCTGAAACAGAGGGGATTATGGGATGCTGCAATGATCTGTTTGGTGTTTGGAGCCAAACACTTCAGAGACATGTTTTGTATATATCTGAGACCTATAATAAAGTAATGAAAAACAGTATAATAGGGACCTTTAAAGCTGAATGCTCTTTTAAACATTGATTAGAAAGCTGTAGCTGATTCAGAATGATGCGGCTGTCGTCCTAATTTCACCCAAAAAAGTGGATCATATCCAAGTGTGCAGGAAGTGCGCCGGACGTCAAAGCAGATTTTCATCGTACGCAGCATCAGGTCTAAAACCACAGGGACAGTTTCATCCCACAGGCCATAAGACTAATAAACACTTGAACATCCATAAACATTCATCTGTTTGCATCTTGCAAATTATTTATCTAACATATCATATTCCATTTACTTGTATATAGTGTAGGGGAAACTTCTGAAGCAATTGGAGTCAGGACTCAAAGAGAGACACGATGGAGAGCTGGAGCTTTGATGGCAAACACTGACGGTTTATTTAGAGCTTCGGCCGGAGAATTCACAGGGCCACGAGTTGACCACACGGTTGAGATGCCACAATCAATTCTGAAGAACTCTACCCCAGACCTGTGTATTTAGCTAGTTCAGAGAGAATAATCAACATTGTGCATAACAAGATAGAACCATAACACCTCTATCAGCTGACGCCATCAGGCAGGAACAGGGAGACAAAACACTGAGAGCACAGCAGCCAAGGTTGCAGGTGCGTGTGTACAGTCAGGGCAGTATGAACTGATACATTGGGTCAAAGTTATGGGCCTTGGAAAATATTTCCCCAACATATACACTCTTCTTGCACAATTTCTATTTTATTTGTAATAACTTGCACATCTCAAAACATTCTCTTGCACTACTGTATGTCTTTTATTTGTTTTATGTCCTATATATATCCATGTTGCACTGTTGGAGGAGCCTGTTACTTAAGTGTTTCATTGCCATATCAGCACTGTAGCTAATGTGCACATGACAATAAAGCCTTTGAATCTTGTGGTAAAAGCGGTGGTACTACAACGTCCGTGTCAGCCTGTGACGTCATTTCATTGGGAAAGACCAGTCTAGAAATGTGTTACCCATGAACACTTCAAAAGCCCCTTGTTTTAATCGTTTTTACACAAGTTGTAAAATGCGCTAAAAGCCGAGTCTAGAGTTACTTTAACTTTAGATTCAGTTGACAAAGGCCACACCGGAGAGGATTGAAGGCGGGGCTTAGCAAAATAGCTCTTTGGGCAAAATATCTCAGATTCTTCAGGTATTTTTGTTCTCAAGTGTCAGGAAATGTTGGCTTTACTTCGAGCAGGGGTGTCAAACTAAATTTCCTCTCGGGCCACATTAGCATCATGGTTCCACTCAAAGGGCCAGTTTTATATATAAGACTATATACAAATACATATATAAATATTTAATAATATAAAATAATGTATTATATTACATTATTGCATTGGATTATTATCGGATAGGGTAGTAACTTCATAATTAACTACGTCTGAAAGCAGAAGTCTAGGGCAAATAATTGCAAGTCCCTTCAGTGAGAATGTCACAAAATGATTTAAAAAGAAAAGCCAAATTCTGAAGAAAAAGAAAGTCAAAATCAAAAAAAGAAGTCACATTTGGGAAATAAGTGACATTTAAAAAAAAAGTAAATTTTTGAAGAAAAAAAGTCAAATTCTGAGAAAAAAAAAATTGAGATGCATTGTGGGACATGTAGTTTATGGGCAACGTGCTTCTGTAAAGTAGCATGTAACCGTATTATAAACATATTATATTCTTTGCAAGCTCTTGCGGGGCCACATCAAATGAAGTTGCGGGCCGGATTTGGCCCCCGGGCCTTGAGTTTGACACCCCTGACTTAGAAAAACGAAACTGATACTGTTTCCAGTTCTTTTTATACATTCATGGTCAATTCAGTCCAGTTTTGAGGTCTTTATACTGACTTCCTGTCTGTCAAAGACTTCAAAATGTAGTGCCAAAATACATTTCTGATCTACTGTCACGTTATGAACCATCAAGAACTCTCAGGTCATAAAACTAAATATGGAGAAGCAGCTTTCAGTTTTTATGCTCCATATATCTTGAACAAACTACCAGAAAACTAGCACTTCTTTTAAATCAACAGACAGTAAAGACTTTTCTTTTTGCCACTGCCTTTTATCAATTAATTCTCTTGTTTTCAAATGTATTTTAATGTCGTTTCACAAAGTGGGTCTTTTGCACCGATATAATACTGAAATCCTTTTTGTAAACCACCTTACATTGCGTTATTGTTGAAATGTGCAACATAAATAAACTTCAGGTGCATTGCATTTTACTGCATGAATATGGACAGATGTGGAAGTTGTTTCTGGCGTGAGTCATCATTTGTTTGTTCGATAATCTCTCCGCTTCCTGAGACCCTTTGTCGTGACTCTCCACAGGAAACACAACATTTTACAACCCCTCTAAGCCATGGCACACAGATTACATCCAAAGCAGACATGCAACAATAGGAAATAATGTGTTCTAATATTGTCTGTTTGTGTGTGTATAATCTCCAGAGGTGGGAAGTAGTGGAGTACAAATACTTCGTTACTGTACATTTTTCTGGTATCAGTACTTTACTCCACTACTTATTTTTCTGACGACTTTTTACTTTGACTTCTTACATTTTGAACTCAAATACCTGTACTTTCTACTTCTTACATGTTGAACACAAATACCTGTACTTTCTACTTCTTACATGTTGAACACAAATACCTGTACTTTCTACTTCTTACACTTTGAACACAAATACCTGTACTTTCTACTTCTTACATTTTGAACACAAATACCTGTACTTTCTACTTCTTACATGTTGAACACAAATACCTGTACTTTCTACTTCTTACATTTTGAACCCAAATACCTGTACTTTCTACTTCTTACACTTTGAACACAAATACCTGTACTTTCTACTTCTTACACTTTGAACACAAATACCTGTACTTTCTACTTCTTACATGTTGAACCCAAACACCTGAACTTTCTACTTCTTACACTTTGAACACAAATACCTGAACTTTCTACTTCTTACATGTTGAACACAAATACCTGTACTTTGTACTTCTTACATTTTGAACACAAATACCTGTACTTTGTACTTCTTACATTTTGAACACAAATACCTGTACTTTCTACTTCTTACATTTTGAACACAAATACCTGTACTTTCTACTTCTTACATGTTGAACCCAAATACCTGTACTTTCTACTTCTTACATGTTGAACCCAAATACCTGTACTTTCTACTTCTTACATTTTCCAAACAGGCTGGTTCCTTTAGTTTGAATGTGTGTTTGGTGGCGTGATCATTATTATTTAGAGTCATTGTGTGCCTATTGATTTGAACACGATCCGTGTATCCATCATTTCCTGGTCTTCTCTAAAGAAGACGGACCAATGAAAACGTTGTCATGTTGCCGTTGTTCAGCATGGAAACATTCATTAGCTAACAATGACATTATTGTTCTATTAATATAAAGGGAGGTCAGGTACTTTTTAAAACAGCTGCTAGTTATGGGTACTTTTTACTTCAGTACATTTCAAAGCCCTCTTTACTTTGACTTGAGTAAAGAAGTTTAGTCAGTACTTCTACTTTTACCACAGTATTTTTAAACACGATTATCTGTACTTCTACTTGAGTAAAGGATGTGTGTACTTTTATCATCTCTGATAATCTCTCTGGTTGCCACCTGCAAATCAAATGTGATACTTGGGTTTGTCTTTTGTTTTGTCGTCCGCAGCAGATTTTTTTAGATACTGATTAACAGGTTTATATGATGAACAGATACTGCTCTCAACAGATATCAGAATCGGGTTTTATGACCAAGTTTGCTTTGGTATATCGAAGCAAAAAGCCACATTTTATCTTTATTATGAAAAGTAATTGGTGTAGATTTGCCAAAATGTACACAAGTATGCAAGAAAACCATTCAAAAAGTGCTATTTTTAATAATGTTTCATCACTTTTCACCAGTTATTGCATAAAGATTGTCTACCCGCCTAGTAATAAACCAATTACAGAATGGCCGACTGACTTCCACCCTGGAGGCGCAGCTCGACAGATGGGGAGAGTATTTCGAAGAAGCCCTAAACACCACCACCACCAAAGAGACACATACTGAGTGCCCAAGGCCAGAATACCACTACAAAATAATACCAATGCAATTAGAAAAAAAATATGCAATCGTGAAACAAAAAATAGGTCCTGAAATCCCACCTGAAGCCCTTTACGTAGACTCATCAAAAGACTTGCTCTACGGATTCTTTGGGAGAATTTTGGAAGAGAAAAATACAGCCATTGTCTGAGGAACAGGAACGTGACATTTCCCCAAAAAAGAATCAAACAACTACTGTATAATGGCGCGTTTCCACTACAGCGCGGAGCACGGTTTAAGAGGGCTGTGACGTCAGCGGCCCGTCTTTGGTTGCGTTTCCACTTGGCCTAGTACCGGCCGGCGGGTCCTAATTCACAGTTTTTCTGGCCTCATAAAATCGCGGGTCTAGGGCCAGAGACAACGAGGCTGAGTCGGGCTGAGTATGCTAAACTAGAGAGAGAATCGCTGGCAAGGGGGCTACAACTACAACAAGATGGACATATTTGACCGTGATTTAATTGTAATACACGTTTCAAAATGATGCCGAAGTAACAACATACTGATACCGGTTAGTAAAAACCATGAATTAATGCGAAAAACCTTTTAAAATGCGTGTTTTCTAAATGGAGATTGGCTAAGCTAACGCAGTATATGCTCCGACCGTCCACACTCACAACAAAGGCCTATACAGGCATAAATAAAGCAGCGACTGTATTCGCCATGACACAGGCAGTCTGTGGTTTGTACTTGTTTAACTTTTGTCTAGTTTCTGAACATATATGAGGAGCTGTGAGCTCTGAGTGCTAACAGCTAACAGCTGTGTTGTTTTTCTGAGGTTCTCTGAAGATCACGTCACGGCTCCGCCTACACTGCGTTACTATAGATACTACCCCAGTTCCTAAACTGTAATGGAAATGCGCCATAAAGTGAGCCAGTCCTAACGAGGCCCAGCCATACCGAGCGGGGCCGAGCGAGGCCGTGTAGTGGAAACGCGCCATAAGAGATACTTACTAGATCTTGTTAAATGTTCAACTGTCTTCAGGAAGATGTAGACAAGAGGCTACTGGACCAGGAAGCAGGATTCATGAAGGATCGTTGATTCAAAGACCACACATAGCAACACTATCCATCTCATTGAATATTGAATAGTAACACGTCCCTGTTCATCAACCTTTTCTACCTTGACAAAGTGCTTGAGAACTTCTGACAGAATACCACTATGGCTCCTGAAGAGAAATAAAATGTAAATCCTTTCATGCAGGCCATCTCTCCTAAATATTTAATGTCAAAAAGGGAGTTGAGCAAGTATGTTTACTTCCACCAATCCTCTTACTCCTGGAAATTGAAAAAACCTAAGGGAAAGGAAAAGGATTCACTTGACATGGGGAAGCAGCTAGATGCACTTTGAGAGACCGTCACTAAGCTGAAAGGTTTCCACGTATATGTAAACTTTAAATAGAGATACTCCGATATGCTTGTTTTAAGCCTCCAGATTGGAGTTCACCAATGAACTTGCTTTACTTGAAGGTCGGCACAACCTGTTGAAGCTTGGGAGGTGTGCACATCGATTCATGTCTTGGGGTTTGTTTGACAGCGTGTGTTTTTTGATGAAGACGACTTTATGAATTGAACATCTTAATCTGTCATTTTTTCCTTCTAGAGAAGCATCTTCTGAACTTGTACGTAGTCGTTCCTTAATCTTGTATATTCATAAGTCTTCTTTACCTGGCAGCCACTTCATCATGCTGAAAATCACTTTCAAAATGAAGAATCAGACATTGATAAGAGGCAAGCCTTACGTGTCATACCAAGAAGTAGGTCTTGTTGAGTCTCATGCACCTTTTACCAACTAAGGTCAGGTTTATGAAATACCGTCTGCTCAAAAAAGCTTAAGGTATTTCCTTCTCATCGAACGGTTGAAAACAGAAGAACACAGGAGAGAAAGGACTAAAGCGATGATTCTGCACATTAGTCTGGTAAGTAAGTTCCTCATGATGCAACAGATGATTTGTGTCTAAATGATTAACCACAGTCATGATTGTGAAACATTAACGAAATGTCTTAACAGTGGTGTCTTATTTACAGAGGTGGAAGAAGTACTCAGATCTTGTACTTCAGTAAAAGTAGAAGTACTCAGATCATGTACTTGAGTAAAAGTAGAAGTACTCAGATCTTGTACTTGAGTAAAAGTAGAAGTACTCAGATTTTGTTCTTGAGTAAAAGTAGAAGTACTCAGATCTTGTACTTGAGTAAAAGTAGAAGTACTCAGATCTTGTTCTTGAGTAAAAGTAGAAGTACTCAGATCTTGTACTTGAGTAAAAGTAGAAGTACTCAGATCATGTACTTGAGTAAAAGTAGAAGTACTCAGATCTTGTACTTGAGTAAAAGTAGAAGTACTCAGATCTTGTTCTTGAGTAAAAGTAGAAGTACTCAGATCTTGTACTTGAGTAAAAGTAGAAGTACTCAGATCTTGTTCTTGAGTAAAAGTAGAAGTACTCAGATCTTGTACTTGAGTAAAAGTAGAAGTACCAGAGTGTAGGAATACTCTGTTATAGTAAAAGTCCTGCATTCAAAATGTTCCTCAAGTAAAAGTATAAAAGTATTATCATCAAAATATAGTTAAAGTAGCGACAGTAAAAGTAGTCATTGTGCAGATTGGTCCATTTCAGAATAATATATATATGATATGTTTTATAATGATTGATCATTAAAGTGTTCTCAAAGCTGGTAAAGGTGCAGCTAGTCTGAATGACTTTGTATACTGCAGGGTAGCTTGAGGATTTACTCCAGGTGGAACTAAAGTCTGATTTAACACTTGATTATATTTCACATCATTCATCCACATCTGTGAAGTAACTAAAGGTATTAAATACATGTAGTGGAGGAAAAGTACACCATTTACCTCTGAACTGTAGTGGAGTAAAAGTACAGAGTAGCATAAAATGGAAATACTCAAGTAAAGTACCTCAAAATTGTACTTAAGTACAGTACTTGAGCAAATAGTTACTTCCCACCTCTGCTTATTTATGTGCTAAAGTTAGGTCAGTCGTAGAAACAACGGGTAAGACTTTCCACGATAATGGACACATTGTACTTTTCCTGACCTCACATACTTTAAATCTTTAATAAGTCTTAACTTAATCCTGATACACGCAGTATGTTTACGTAACTAGTATGTTTTGATGCAAACAGACTTAATCTCATTTAACACTTTGTAATTGCTTATGCTTGGTTTGTTCTTTTCCACAAAGCCAAAGACTGGGCCTTATAGGATGTTGTATTGTCTACAGTTTGTGTGTATCTGACAAATCTGACGCCTCTTGACATTTCAAACATTTTCTTTCCGTAATTCCCAAAGCCCATCGGCACATTGAAATGCTCAAGGCTTCCTTTTTTGGTTTGACATTCATCGAGGATGTTATCTCTCCTTTTATGTAACGCAGACTGATCCTAATCCCAGGGGAGTTCCATACAGTGGATTGAAAGGATTTTCTTGAGAGTCGAGTGAGAATACCATCTTTCCTTTAAATCCGAAAATAGACCGAGCAGCAGCCACAAGAGAGGCAAACCATGCAAAAAGGGGCTTTGAACAGTCGAAAGAGCTTAACCCGAAGTGAACTGCTCCACTGAGGCTCAGAGCCAAACCGCCAGCAGCCTAAAGACGGGAGAAAAAAGAAAAAAAGGTCAGAATATTGTTCAGTGAAAGGCTTTTTCCAAGACTGATCGATAAAGTCTCTTAGATTAGACCACCTTGCCCCCTTTAATACTAAAGCAACTTGACATTTTCCTGTATTAGGGCAGAGGTGGGAAGTAGTGGAGTACAAATACTTTGTTACTGTACTTAAGTACATTTTTCTGGTATCAGTACTTTACTCCACTACTTATTTTTCTGACGACTTTTTACTTTTACTTCTTACATATTGAACCCAAATACCTGTACTTTCTACTTCTTACATTTTGAACACAAATACCTGTACTTTCTACTTCTTACATGTTGAACACAAATACCTGTACTTTCTACTTCTTACATATTGAACCCAAATACCTGTACTTTCTACTTCTTACATTTTGAACACAAATACCTGTACTTTCTACTTCTTACATTTTGAACACAAATACCTGTACTTTCTACTTCTTACATGTTGAACACAAATACCTGTACTTTCTACTTCTTACATTTTGAACACAAATACCTGTACTTTCTACTTCTTACATTTTGAACACAAATACCTGTACTTTCTACTTCTTACATATTGAACCCAAATACCTGTACTTTCTACTTCTTACATTTTGAACACAAATACCTGTACTTTCTACTTCTTACATTTTGAACACAAATACCTGTACTTTCTACTTCTTACATGTTGAACACAAATACCTGTACTTTCTACTTCTTACATGTTGAACCCAAATACCTGTACTTTCTACTTCTTACATGTTGAACACAAATACCTGTACTTTCTACTTCTTACATTTTCCAAACAGGCTGGTTCCTTTAGTTTGAATGTGTGTTTGGTGGCGTGATCATTATTATTTAGAGTCATTGCGTGCCTATTGATTTGAACACGATCCGTGTATCCATCATTTCCTGGTCTTCTCTAAAGAAGAGGGACCAATGAAAACGTTGTCATGTTGCCGTTGTTCAGCATGGAAACATTCATTAGCTAACAATGACATTATTGTTCTATTAATATAAAGGGAGGTCAGGTACTCTTTAAAACAGCTGCTAGTTATGGGTACTTTTTACTGAAGTACATTTCAAAGCCCTCTTTACTTTTACTTGAGTAAAGAAGTTTAGTCAGTACTTCTACTTTTACCAGAGTATTTTTAAACACGAGTATCTGTACTTCTACTTGAGTGAAGGATGTGTGTACTTTCGTCATCTCTGCATTAGGGTGAGAGTTAGGGTTAGCAGTTTTGGGACTTAGCAAGCATTTGATTGGATCCATGTATTTCTTACACCATGCAGACCTGCAATACGGAAGCAGGAGTTCAAAGTAACCAATGACAAATAAATCAGATATTAAGGTGTTAACAAAGGTAAAACCTAACGTGCGAATTTGCCCCGAGTTTTTCCTTGACTCCTGCTACAGCCTTCCAGAACGTTTTATCGAAATCAGGCCTGTAGTTCTTCCATAACTCTGACAAACAAACACAAATTAACCTAAAACAAAACTTACTTTGTGGAGGTAATAACAATTAGATTAATTACTAACTGAGTACCTTCTAAATTCACAAAAATACTACATACACAAGTACCAGCTATTTTAAGGGACGGCAAAAATGACAGAGTAGTTTGTGGTGAAGCTAGCCCAGTAAGGAGGATATTAATACACCATGTTGCTCTGAACTCCTTTTGTCCATTTGTATGCATTATCTAGAAACTGGTCACTGCATTTGTGAACTTGAGTGTTTGTAGGTTGTCTATAGGCATTAATATCAAATAGTTTGGTCAATTCAAACGTCAGTAAAACTCTTGTCACAACTTTGTCTCCAAAAAGTCTCCAGAAGAGATTTAAGGGAAGCTACAGCTAGCATCTTAGATAAGCATATAGAACCAGAAACAAAGGGAAACAAAGTATTTCTAAAGGTAACACGTTCGTTAAATTAGCGGCTCAGTAATTAACACTCTATATCATGTCTATTTAATCATAAAAAACTGAAATGTTCTCGTTCACTGGGGCTTATTTGTTAGGTTGTTGGGGAATGGGGGTCAAACTGTTGCTATACTAACTTGACCCGTAGCCTACTCTTAATTTTTCATTATTTGTTGGTTATAAATTCTGTAGCACACCCATATCTTAAATTAAAGTAATGACGTTACAGATATGTCTTATTAGCTGAATTACTGTTCTGTAATAAACTATTGTATTTTTTAGGAACAAAAGCATCTGGCTGCTTGATTATTTAAGCTAACTTACAGTAAAGGCTAAATTTGCTCTTTTTATTGTCATCATGCTTTTTTTAATACAACTCCCATCAAATGTTTATACATTTCCACTCTGCCCTAGTTATTTTGTAAAATACATTGTGCAACAAATCCATATTTGAAATCCTGTTTTGAACTCTCCCCTCCTATTTCTTTGGAAATGACATAACATGTGTCTATATTTACAGTACATTTCACATTTGGCTAATTTGCTTAACTTCCTCAAAAATGGATTTTCCGAAGAAAGTCGTTCTGCTTTCCAGAAAGCAACACAGTTCAACCCAGAGGCGTTAAAACCGAGGGCAATTGGAGACAAAGAGTTATTGAAGCCTGTTGACGAACACACATCATCCTATCATTGCAAGACTTCTTTATATTACTGTGGACTGGTGTAATGTGGGATCATGGAATTAGACAATTGAGTTTTCATTGTGTGAAAAGAGAGAAAGCGCTGGAGGGCAGTTGAGGAGGAGGAGGAGGAGGAGGAAGAGGAGGAGAATAAAGGGTTTGTTGAGGACAATGGCTCGACTAAGCAAGGCCATCTGAGGTCTGCTTATTCTTACCTCATGCTCCTGTTAGCCAATGTTGATTCACTCATTTTACTTCAGTAATTCGAGGAAAAACACAGGAACGTCCAACAGTTGCAGCATGACCCTCTGTGGAATAAGAGAATGTGATGAAATATGCAAAATGTATGTCAACACACATAGAGCGAGGGATTTCTTAACATAGATAGATAGATAGACAGACAGACAGACAGACAGACAGACAGACAGACAGACAGACAGACAGACAGACAGACAGACAGACAGACAGACAGACAGATAGACAGATAGATAGATAGATAGATAGATAGATAGATACTTTATTAATTATGTTATTCAGTATCAACAATCTGTAATTCAGGGCTTCTCAGTCTGTTTTTGTTTAATGTATCCCTAAAGCCTTTTCAGAGGAATTCAAGTGTCCCGTTAACGCCCATTGGCTCATGTCTTATGAAGTGAGCAGAGTCAGTGTTTGCACAACACTCACGAGGAAACCTCCGAGCAGAATGGCTGCAGTCTCAGAGCTCTCCGTCCTGCTGTTTGCTCTCATCAGCAACATTCACGGTGAAGAACTCATCGTCATCCGAGAGGAAAGCGACTCTTACACCTTCGAGCTCCCAGAGGAGGCCAGCTCCTGCCTGATCTCCAGATTTATTGGTGAGGAGAAGCTGGTCCTGTGGAACACCTCTGACCTCTGGCCCCAGAAATCCTCAGTACCTGAAGACCTGAAACAACGACTCGTCAGCATGGCCAATACTTCTACTTACAGGATCCAGAACCTGACCCATTCAGACTCCGGCCTGTACCAAGAGGAGTGCTGGACTGAGGGCGAAGTGACTCATGAGAAACACTTCACAGTTACTGTTTGTGGTTCAATAGATGGGACCAGGAGTGAATACATGAAAGATGAAGAAACAAAAGACCTGCCTTGTCGTGGAGCAGCTGACAACCTGGATGTCCTGTGGCTCAAACGGGATTATCGATATGAACAGAAAATATGGGCCAGAGTTTTTGGGGACAATACGGCATCAGTGATGGACAATGAAAGAGGAAGATACCAAGTGGTGGAAAACACATCAGCTCTACGTATATCCAACATCTTAACAACTGACCTCAAAGTGTACACCTGTCTGGTGATGAACCAGCAGCAGTGTGTTAGCAGTCACCCTGTACAGTTCATGCGGAAAAAAGAGTGGATCTATCGCTCAGTGGGAGAAACGGTTGTGTTGCAGTGCCCTGACACTGATTTCAATGAAGAGAAGCCTCCATATTGGGAGACCACATTTCACAACATTGATCACGGACAACGTAACTACAATGTGGGCTTAGTGGACCAGAACCACTCTCTGGTGTTAACATCCGTAACGTTAAATCACACAGCTATGTACACTTGTAATACCTTAACTACTGTAAAATCATATATGCTGGTGGTGTGCCCCAAATCACCCGGCCCTGCTGTAGAGCTCTTCTCAGAGGGAGAAGAAGTCCCTCTCAGATGCAAAGATTTGTGAATGAGTCCCAAATCTGACCTCTGGTTCTTTAAGTCGACTCGAACCGGAGGAACAAGTTTTAATGTAGATTTCAATCAGATCAACAGCAATATGCGCAGGTACCCTGATGGGAGATGAGTCATTCCTAATGTCTCTCTGCAAGAAAAAGGAGAGTATTGGTGTGCCATTGTTGACCAGAGTTGGGTGTTACTGTAATAATATTACTTTTGTCGGTAACGGAGTAGTGTAACGCGTTACTTTTATAATTCAGTAATCACACTACAGTTACTAACATTGCCCCGACACGCGTTACTTCGTTACTTTTATAAAATCAGTCATAATCACACTGACAGACAAGAGGGGTTTCCGCCGCAGGTTTATATGTACGTAATCTGCGCGACTTGCCCGTCCACATCTCCTGAAGTGCTGCATAAACATGGCTGAGTCAGCGATAACTTTCGAGGGGTGGAGGTATGCCCATTATTTTGAGTTCGTCCGAAGAATAGACAGGAATGTGACGGTGAGATGCAAACTGTGTCCAGGCCAGAAGCTGCTATCCACTGCTGCAAACACCACGTCAAACCTCAACAAACACCTGCAAAGAACACATGCTAAGGTGAAGCTAATAGCTAAGGACCGGACCCCCGAACCCAGAGTGAGGATGTTGTGAGTCGCCGCCGCCGACCGAAGCAGCACAAAGTAGAATTTGGAGGACCGGTAACCAAAGCAGAGATGGACAGGCTTGTAGCATCCTTCATAGTAGAGGTAATGTTGCCCATTTGCACAGTGGAATCACCATCGCATCGTTCAGAGATATACTGCGCAAAATACAGATAGCAGGAGACAGAGGACAGCCATGGTCAGAGCTATCTGGATCAGTCTTATGCGACAATGGAAACTGAACTAAAGAGAACATTTGAAACTTTAGCAGTCTGCGTGATCTGCCTGCAGGGAGGGGCTGGCCGGCCCTGCGAGTAAAGTAACGAGTTACTTTATGTAGAGAGTAACGAAGTAGTGTAATATATTACTTTTTTTTTAAGTAATATGTAATATGTAATATATTACTTTTTTTTAGTAACGACCCCATCTCTGTTGTTGACCATGATCTTCATGTTTTCAACCAAAACCGTCCTGAAGCGCAGAGACCCCTTTGGGGTTCGCTCCACCTTCACGCAGTCTGAATTCAACATGTGAATCTGATCACAAAAGACAAAGTAAAGACAGAGAGATTACAAAGACCAACGGCATAATGTAATTGTATTATTATTATTTTCATTGATACATTATTTGACCATTTTAAAATCACAAAAGGTGACACTTAAGATAGCAATTAAAATATATACGCAAACATATAAATTCTCTATATTTCAAATCAAATTATTGTGATTTCATTACATTGATTATTATTGGATTTTATGCATTTATTTTTGTTGTATATTGCAGTGATATATAAACTGTTCTCATACCTTGGTATATATCTATCAGTAATCAAGTATCTGTATAATAAAGCTTAAATAACCAATAAAGCCTGGAAGCCAGTTCTTGCTGTTTTGATTGTGATTTCTGATTATAATAATTATATTATAATACACTATTATTATTTCATAGAGAACTTTTTCATAATCCAAACTTATATTAAAACATTCATTCGCAAATTTGATGAGTTGAAGACATTTGTAATTTAGAGCAGAAGTAATATAATCCTCAGTTGATTAAAAGTTTTAAAGGGTTAGTTCACTTTTGGCGGTTTCATGAACATCTTTTGGGGAAAGGTGAGAGGAAATGGAGCCAAAGACACGTAATGTCCTCAAACACAGATCACTGAGATATGGAAGTACAGCCTCACAGAGCTTTATGACTGGTCGGCAAGGCAAGTTTATTTATATATAGCATCTGTCAACAAAAGGCAATTCAAAGTGCTTTAAATAAATGAAAAATGTTCATTAAAAAGCAAATCAAACATAAAAGAAGCTAATATAGAAAAACACAGGTATAAAACACATGAATAAAAGTTACAGTGCAGTGTGAGATATGAATAGTTCAATTAAAGGCAGCCACGAAAAGAAAAGTCTTCAGCCTGGATTTAAAAGTAGTCAGAGTTGCAACAGACCTTCAGGTTTCTGGGAGTTTGTTCCAGATATTTGGAGCATAATAACTGAACTTCTCCATGTTTAGTTCTGACTCTGGGGACAGAAAGCTGACCAGAAGACCTGAGAGATCTGGAAGGTTCTTAATTTAGCAGGAGATCAGAAATGTATTTTGGCCCTAAACCATTCAATGCTTTATGAAGCAGCAGCAATATTTTGAAATCAATTATTTGACAGATAGGAAGCCAGTGTAAAGACTTCAGAACTGGACTGATGTGATCCACTTTCTTAGTGTTAGCGAGGACTCGAGCAGCGGCGTTCTGAATTAGCTGCAGCTTTGAAATAGATTTTTTACTGAGACCTGCAAAGACACCATTACAGTAGTCGAGTCTACTGAAGATAAAAGCATGGACAAGTTTTTTTAAATCCTACTGTGATATAAATCCTCTAATCCTAGATGTTCTCTTAAGGTGATAGTAGTCCATGATTACTACAATTACCTCAGTCTTATCTTTGTTTGATTGAATAAAGTTCTGACACATCCAGTCATTGATTTCTTCAACGCACTCACTCAATGCTTGAATTGGAGCATAGTCTCCTGGTGAAATGGTTATGTAAATGTATCGTCTACATAGCTGTGGTAATTTATTCTGTTGTTTTCCATTATCTGAGCCAGTGGAAGCATGCAGATGTTAATGAGAAGAGGCCCCAAGATGGAGCCTTGAGGAACCCCAAATGTCATATTCTTCAACTCAGATGTGTAGTTACCAATAGAAACAAATTATCACCTGTACTTTACATAGGATTCAAACCGATTTAGAAATTTTGCAGAAAGTCACACCCAGTTTTCAAGTTGGTCTAGTAACATGTTGTGGTCAACAGTGTCAAATGCAGAGCTAAGATCCACTAAAACTAACACTGAGATTCTGCGACTGTCTGTGTTTAAGTAGACGTCAATGAAGACCTTAACAAGAGCAGTCTCAGTACTGTGGTGTGGACGAAAACCTGACTGGAACACATCCAAACTTCAATTTTAAATCCAAAAAAGGACACAGCTGTTGAAAGTCAACTTTCTCAATGATTTTACTTAGAAATGGGAGGTGTGATCTGTGCCTGTAATTGTTCATTACTAATGCGTTTATATTGTTCTGAGCGGTTTAATGACAGCAGTTTTCAGGGCCTGTGGAAATAAAGCTGAGTGAAGAGACTTGTTTACTATATGAAGTAGATTTGAGGGAATGCAATGTGAAACATTTTTTAAAAAGCTTGTTGGTATAATATCAAGGCAGCAGGAGGAGGATTGCAGATGTTGTGTAATGTCCTCCAGGTCTTTATCGTTGATCAGATGGAATTGTGTCATGGTGTTTGAATTGATTTTAAATGGACACAGGGACAACACATTTCCTGTACCTGGTACAGAGGCACTGACTGCCTCTTTTAAATGTGTCAGTGAAGGAAGGCAAATTCATCGCAGGCCCTGCATTCAGCTTTTCAACACTCTCTTTTTTGTGTTCTCACAGTCATGGCCTTTTTTCTATGACGATAATTTTTTGCCAGAAACTTCCTTTCCCTTAAGAACAATACACCCCATATGTGCTGGGTTTATGTCAGCCATTCCTCTGAGTTTCAGCCAGACATCTGAAGAAATGGCCGCCCACATGCTGTTGCAGAAAGTGACGCACATGTGCTCTTCTTTAGCAACATCTCTCTCCTCCTGGTTCATGGAAGAGAGAACAGAGCTGCTGACTCTGAGAAGTCAGTCAGTGAGTCATCGCTGGATAAATTACAAAGGTTACATAACTGATGTACTTTCTCACTATATGTTTACCCTTCCTTTGAACTTACATCTTGGTATTAGCAATCCTTAACATTAATATGAAGGGAGGCGTGTGGCGCAGTGGATTAGTGCGTTGGTGTTGGGATCAGGGGTTCAAACTCCACTGCAGTCAGCATGTTGTTGTGTCCCCAAATTGCTCCTGTGGGGATTGCCCACAGTATTGAGTATGTAAGTCGCTTTGGATAAAAGCGTCTAACAAGTAACATTTAATGTAATGTAATGTAATGAACAAATCTTCACATATTAGTCTGGATAAATTCATGTTATATTACAGGGTTTTAAGGATCTATGGTTTTCTGTCCTGTTAAAGATATCTCATTCATTTTCAGCAATTTTTTATCATAACATTTCAACCCGTGTATATTAGTGTGTGCAACACCTATACTCTGATTTACAAGCAATTTGATACACATAATCCTGCACAAACATAAATAGTGTTGATGTTGTCTTGACATTTTGTCACTTGGATATTGAGGCTATACCGCCCTCATGTGGTAAAAGATGCAGCATCTTCACATCCAAGCTAGATGGATAAACTGTTTTATTGGAAATTGGAAAGAATCACATTTATTTTTTAATTCATCACTATGGCAAAGAACAACAACTACTGAAGCCTTGTTGATAAGATCAGTCATGATCTTTATAGCTATATGTATATACTGTATATATACAGTATATATAATAGAGATTCACAATGACGTGACATTATTCACTCCGATGTCCGACGTTTTATCTTATACAAGAAGATACTTATATACTAAATATAGCATACAAGCCCATCCTGAAGGACATCATTCTGTATATATAACTACCAATCATCTTCTTTTACCCCATCCCAAAAAAGGTCCGACTCCACCAGTGATTGAAGAAGTATTAAAATCCTTTGTTTAAGTAAAAGTCCCAATACAAAAACAATGTGCAGTGCATGTCAAAATATGCATTCAAAATATTACTGTAGTAATGTTATAGTAAATTGACTGCATTTATATAGCACTTGTCCAGTCTTTAAGTGCTTTATATATACTGTGCAAGTCAGCATTGAACCATTCATACAGGGGCTACATAAAAGGTGCTATTTGCTCAAATAAATTAACAATCACACACATCCTGGTGACTGACTGAACCCCCAACCTCTGATTGTAAGACAACCACACTACCTCACAGCCAAAATGGGCCCCATAAGCAATTAATAACCCCTGTATCTTACATGTAATGATTAAAACCCATTGCTTTTTGTCGAGGGATCCCTTGCAATGCTATCTTCCAGGTCGCCTACAAATACGTCATCATCTTTTGTTATGGTTTCAAAAACTGATGTCAATCCTGCCATTGGAGCGGCTGTCACACGTGCTGCGAGGAACTCTGGATGAATTTGTTAGAGACTGGTCCCAAATTGCCCCGTACATGAAAGAAGAATGGTCAAGGGTTATAACTGTGGGCGTAAATATAACATGATAAGTGTGAGTGAGTACTAGGTTGCTACTGTTGCTGTTTTTGTCGTTGAGAAATACGTCATCCCTGCACCTCTCTATAGGAGCACTGTTGCTGGTGTCTCCAACATCACACACTGTACGGTTTGTTCTTCTCTAAAAGCCCAGGCCTCGGGGGTTGGTGGGATCTGTGGCCAAATGACACTGGGATGCCCGAGCCGGGAAGTGAGAGTGAAAGTCCTTCCTCTGTTGGCAGAGTCGCTCCGCCTGACAGATGGTACTTACACCGGCTAAACTGCGGAGATTAGAAACCAAGCTCTCTCTAGTAAATGTGATCACAGGTCAACTAAAGTTTACCTGGACTTTTTCTGATGGCTTCATTTACCACAGACTTCTAAAATTAGACTTTTTTAAGGCTTTTATTGTCATTTGTACATAGCTACAGTGTAGTTATGACAATGAAAAATCTTAGGTCACAGGCTATGACGACACAATGTATTAGTTATCAGGCTTTTTTACTGTCAATTGTATTTAGAATCAACTCATGATCGGTCATTAAATGTAATGATTTTATATATCCAACAATCTCCCTGTTGGTTCATTCATTTGGGTTTTATTTCCAGACTTTAAAGAGCTCCTTTCATAACCAAAGAGGCTGTTATACAACTATTAGTACAGGCTGAGTAGTAGTAATGGCTTTTTAATACCCGCACCTGCCTGACAGATGAGAGGCAATCTGCACCCACACACGAAAGAATGTGCGTTAATCAACCGCCAGAAAGGGAACATTTGTGAAAAGAAACCCCAAACATGGAATAACAATTGGAACCCAATTTTTCACTAGAGTCTATTCTGTAAATGTATTATTAATCCAAAGAAAGAAATACAGTTGAAATGTGCATTTACTGTAGATCTTGTGGAGAAAGAAACGTGAGTCTGTAGCCAACTGTAAGTGGAGATTTGTCTTCCTATAAACAGTATGACTAATAGACATGTATCATTTACATAAACATAAAAATGATGGAGAATGATACTTAAGCTTTATTTACATGCTGATTAATAGTGTTTAAATAAATCACAACAAGTATTTTGACACAGATACAAAGCAGAGTAAGAAGAGCCAGAAACTGAAACTACCTTCATGATTCTGCAAATGCTGATTAATCTTGCACATATGCAGCTCTAGCATCGTAGTTTATTGACATTTATTTTGATATTTGTAGACTCGAAGACATCAGGTTGTCAGTTATTTTCCTTTGACGGCTTCCCGTTGATCAGGCCGGCCTCCCAGCGTTGCCACAGAGTTTTCTGACCTCCTGCTCTTTGAACTTTTGCCTCCTGCTGGGAGATAAAACAGAGCAGGATTTAGAGTCGGAGATTAGCTCCCTTTTTCTTGATCCTCTGAATTTCAGATCAATTTCAGAACCACTTATAGTAATCCAGGCATTTGTAAAACAAAAAGCATTTGGGAATACTTCCAATCTAATGTCATCTTGTATTCAGATTAAATACCTCATGATCCTAGAATAACACATTGGAAATGAAATGAAACCTAACTTTCTATCGTGAGATAACTTCAGCTTTTGTAGTCCTACTTATAGTGTTTTCTAAGGATAATCCATCCTGTAGTGTGACCCTGAATTAGTGACAACATTACATCATGTCACACTGTTTTCTTGCCAGTGTTTGGTGTACACTAAACACATGCAGATTTGATGGAATTATGAAGAAAACAAGAAAGAAGATTATATCATTTTTTTTTTTTATGTCACTTCACCTGTTCAGATTTCTTGGACGGCGGCGGCCAAACTCGTTCCAGTTTCCGACTGGACTGTTTCCTGATAACTAAAGAACAGAAAGATAGAAAAGAAGCAGGATATATTACAGTTTTCCATTGAACCATTCAGGATTTCATAAATGTAACCAGGTTAATCCTTTTTGGTCTGCATGCTCTAACGTAAACAACAACGTTAGCATATCCGGCTAACTAGCTTACTGGTGCTTACTGTGTTGCCCTGCTCTATTGGATTTGGGAACATTTACGCTCCAGATTACTGAGCTATACTAATCCTCTGAGATGGATTACATTGTCAAAACACAAGGTTAGTCCTCATCTTAAATCCTAAACTAAAACAACCTCTGACAGCTTGCTAGTAGGATAAGCAGCTAAACAGGCTTATGTTGAAAAGATGTAGCCTAAAGGTCTCATCTTATGTTGTGTTGACAAAGCATTTAACCTGTAATTAGCATCAAACTTGTAATACCGAGCCAAACAATATCTCTACAACTACAGGCACATCAACAAATAACTGGCAAAATAGTTTGAAATGCAAGACTTCGCATGTTAGCAAGTCTTTTAGCACGATGTTGCGCTATAGCATTTTGTAAACATGCTAAACAATAAAAATTCAGACAGAGAAAATGATTTAGCTAACGTTAGCTCAATTAGCTAACTATCTAACTATCTAACTACGGTTGACATTTTACCAGACAAAATCGCTGAATGCCGACTAGAAAAACCTTATAAATAGTTTTTGTTAATTCCTGTTTATAGTCTAGGATTCAACATTTGCCCAGTAATCATTGTAAAACAGGAAGCAAAAAGAGAACTTGACAGGAATAGCAACAGCAGTGGCGGGGGCCAAGTTCAGCCTCAATTTAAATATTTTAGGTTCGTACTCTTGGCATGCTAAATCAGATTCTGTTTTGACAGGTAAAAGGCTTTGATGGGACAAGATTAAACATTATTCACTGTATATTTTAACCTATGAAGGTTATATCTTCATTGAAGTGTCAAAACTGTCCTCTGTGAATATATCACAGTGTCTGGGTGACACATTATCATACAGTTTTGTGTCATGACTGGTTAGGGTAACACACTACAGCTTATTCAACCTTTAGAACGAGTCATTTTCTCCAGTTTTTCCCAGTTTTACCCCCAGACATATTATGATGTTGTCACACCACGTAGCTTCATCTTCTTCACCTCGACTCAACCCCACACATCATTACCATGAAAATAGTAACATGGTGCTACATAATGACACACTCCTTGGCTGGCTGCACTGTTTTGTCGCGGCCCAAAGCTTTGCTGCTATGCATATAGGAAACAACATCAGACGTCAAAAAAATAAATGCACACAAACCGTACATACTTTCAACAAGACCTATCAAATGTCTGAAGTCATTGGTATTTACACAACACTATAACGGGACCATATCTGCCCTAAGGCTCAAGCTGAGGTGCAGATAGTCGCCTTCATGTTGTCACTCAGCCCACTGGCATTTGCTGACTCAGATCAGACGGCTGTTGGAGTGATTCGCCCTTAACCGCTTGTGACAGGGTTGACACTAAATTGTCGATAAGACTGCTTAGATAACACTATGTGATGCTAATGTAGAGAGGCATTCATTAAAGTGCTCAGACTGAGTGTCAGAAGGCCGGGATGTGGAATGAATAAAGATCTAAATGACTCTTATCAGACATAGTGATGCATCCTAGCAGTCTGATGGAAATTATCCATGAATTTTTTATTACTTTCCATTTATTTTTCTCTAAGCGTTGTCAGTAATGTTTATCCAAATGAACAGATTGTCACTGAAATGTATCATAACTTTGGAGATTGTTTAATTAATGTGCAAATTAACCTCTATGGTGCATGCAGTCGCACAGAGAATACTTATCATTTGACAAGTAAAATAAGAAACAAAGTCATGGAAAAAGTAGAAATTAAAGTCATGCATTTATAAAATACTTTACAGGGGAATCGGAAGGAACAAAAGTACTTATATTTTTGATAAATTAGTAAAAGTAACCATTTGAGAAGTATATTATTTATTCTACTGGATTGTGCCATGATTGCCCTCTGAAAAGTAGTGAAGCAAAAAATGTAAACTGACATAAAATGGAGTGTAAGTACCTCATAATTGTACTCAAATGCAGTACAATTGTACCATTGTATGACAGAGACCATGCAGACTTACCTGGTGCGAGCATTGATTCGAATCGTGATTTTTCTTCGTCTTCATTACTTTTCCCGTTTTCTCCGTACAAAGTGCATCTCTGTCTGCGCAGCTCTTCCTCTCTTTCTTTGGCTTCCCGGATTTCTTTCAATACTTCTGGCTTCAGAGCGAGAGCTGGACGCAACTTGAAGAAAGGGTTATGTTTAAGGATTGGAGATTCTTGTTTTGTGTTTCCATCCAGAGTTTTACTCCTAGCACCTACATCGCATGTAAAGACATCTTTGTTTATGGAGTCCATCGATCTGTACTGGCTTGCCTTCAGGTCTTGTTTTGTGAAAGACCATAAGCATTTTTTGTCTAGAGAACCACCTGTTGAACTCAGCGATCTGGAGATTTCAGGACTTTTCTCATTGTCTTGAAGCAGTCTGAGGGAATGTGATCTGGAAACAGGGCAGCTTTTCAGTGACAGCAACCTCATGCTACGTGTGCGCTCTAGCACAGAAGGGTAGACGTGACCTTTCGTCGGCGAAGTAGGTGGTTTCCGGTGTTTTCTCGGACCCTCTGTGTTGTCCTGTTGGAAAGCCTCAAACAGCAGTTTTGTCTCCTTTAACTGGCGGGTTTCCTCCTTGCTGTACCCACCTGGGATCTTCCCCTGGTTGACCAGCACCAGCTCCCTCTGAAACTCCTGACTTATCTCCTTTTTCATCTTCTGCTCGGAGAACTGCCAGTCGCTGCGCTGCTGGTCTGGGCCATCCTTTGTCGGCTCAAATGGCTCCAGCAAGATATTGGTCTTAAAGGGAAACTCTAGCACATCTGGATTATCCGTGAGATATAAGAGGCCACCAGATCTCTGCAAGTTCTGTTTCTCCTTTGCTTCCTCGAAGATCTGCCTCTCCAACAAGGGCTCGTCAACGGAGAGTCGGCGGCAGGTAGATAGGAATGGAATTTCGGTAGAAGTTTCAATGGGGTCGATTGGAGATTTGTCTTCATGTACGCAGCTGTAACTTGGGTCATCATCGGAGTCTTCTGAATTTGCGTTATACTCTGACTCTACAAACATTGTGTACGAGGACATCCCTGCTTTTACATATTTACTCTCATTTATTTCATTCTTTATCATCTTGGCAGCCTGATGCTCTACAGGGTCAAATCTTTTCTCTTCTGTCTCAACTCCACCTGGCAGATCGTCTTCTCTTGCCTTCATATAATCTTCTTCATCCCCAAGCTCACCCTCTGTCTCACCTCCAGTCTCTTGGACAACCGTCTTGGAGGTACAAGGACTCTCTGGTGTACATACGTCTTGTCGCAGCTGCACCTGTTGCAGACGTTGAAGCAGTTGCTCTCCTTGTTGGATTTCAGTAGCTATTCTTATACTCCCATCTTTCTTTGTCACAATCTCTTCATAGTCTTCAGAGTCCAGGGACCCTTGTGTTTGGCTGGTGCCACTATCTCTCTTCAAGCAGTTGTGTTTTCTGAAGGTATAGTCGTCAACATCCTCTTCATCATCAATAAACATCTCTCTTGGGATCGTTGATACCTGTGGCTGATCGTACATTGATGCTTCCATCTTGTTATGGCAGGACTCGAAATAGTCATCACTCAGACAAGACAGTGTCGGGGCTTTTGTCTCCACATCATCAATATTTGTTGTGTTTAGTTTGGACTCTGTCTCGGCAAAACCATAAATGTCCTTTGCTTTTTCATCTTCTCCCTCTTTGTCAAGATGTGTCACATCGTCAGGATATTTATCTTTTCCTGCTTCAGCTTCCCTCCACTTTTTCTGGCCCTCAATCAAAGTTGAAATGTCCTCAGGTTCTTCATTTGATTCTTCGTCCCCTGTGCTATCCTGACAGTGTCTTCTGAGTGAATCATAACATGTCTCCTCCATCAATGTTCTGTCTTGTATTTGGACCGTGAAACGCTGTCCGTAGACTCCTTAGAAGTCTGCGCTGCACTTTCTATCACTTCATCCACCCATTAACGGCCTCTCAGCAGGGTGCCAGTCTAAGCCACTGGGATTATCTCTAGGCTCTGTGGCGTCAGATGGCCCATTTGTAAGGGTCACACTGGAATTATTCAGCTTAATAGCCTTGCTGCCCTCTGCAGGCAAATAAGGTGCCATGTAGGATGGAGGAGGTGGCATGAAGACATCGGCCCAATTCCAATTATGCCCTTAAACCTGACTGAAAGATCCCAAAACCTCCAACAGTGAGTCTGCATCCACCCAGATTAATCAACTGCCCTTCTGAACATATGTAATGCTGTTTGTGTTCCTCATGCAACTCGCTGTGGACAAATAGCTCCATACATTTTGTAGTTCACTGTGTAAACAACTTAAATGTAATATCATACATTTTGTTTTAAACTTAGGATCATATATATGTATGTCTAGTCTAGAAAACAGTAGAGGTTAATTGTACAGTTTTAGTACATTTACTGAGAAAGTTGCAAAAAACCAAGCCGCTAATAAACATGAACATTTTACTGGCCAATCAGAATGGTAAACACTGAGTCAGATAGTAAATACGGATGGTTACCGTAATGCATTAACAAATAATCTGCCAAGGTGGCCTATAACGTTTACCTGCGACAAGCAACATTGACCTGTTATTTGGTATGCGGTCGGTAACAATTTAATTCCTTGAGAGGCGGTAAGATTTCAAGAATGCAAGAAAACTGCAAAACAAGTTAATGTGATTTTAAACAATTCAAGTTTCCAAATAAAACTAATAAAACCCTGCTTGCAAATGAATCTGAGGAAGGAAATGCAAGTAGGTTTGTTAGGCCTTTAGGATGAATTAACAAAGCTTTTTCTTTATTTTAAGGAAAATAAAACAAACACATTTCAAGCTTAAGGCCCTTCTCGTGTCAGTTGTGCCTGCCTTGAACTGTTTGTCCAGTCTTGATACTTCGCCTTCATACTGATCAGAACGGTACATATTTCGCTCTTGGTTTTATTGTTGTGTCATCCAGATTCCACGTTTTTCTGCCTGTAATGATCACGATATTTTTTTCAGCGCTGCATAAAGCCTCTGTGTTGTTGTGGGGACTTTTCTCCCCCACGGTGACCTAGCAGGGACAATTCTGCTGACAAAGGGAACGAGTAATCGGCTTTCCTCCGTCTGTATTGGCAGGCACACGGCGTACAGAGACTCTGATCATCTCACCACTGTTGACAATTATGCTTTATGTATAATCGACCTTTACTCATCGGGGTTACTTCCTGTTATCCATGAGCCACAGAGACTTTGTCTGTGATCATCCATGAAACAAGTATTCCTCCCCAAACGACAGCTATAAAGACACATCCTTTTAGATGAGCTTTTTATTAGCAACCTCCCCCTTTAAATGGTCTTTTAGTTTAAGTCTTCATTTTATAGGGTTTCATATTGTTGCATCGATTCACTTAGTCTTGTGTCTTATTTTTCCGAGAGGAATCATTATTTATTTCATTTTATTTGTATTATCATACCTTTGACCTCCTTGTGTCTCTTAACCTGTTCAAATGTTATATTTTGTTGCTAGGTCTTAACATCTGATCTGAGGGGAATTTCTTGTTGTTTATTTGTAATTTGTGATGTGACGCCATTTTGTAAAGCAGCTGCACGTGCTGTATGAAAAGTGCTATATAAATAAAGCTGTATTATTATTATTATTAATATGTGTACGGCTCGCTGCACCCGCACTGCGAGGGGGACCCAAGTTCCCATCAGCAAAAACACGTGGGTTTGCTATCCTGGCTCCAACATGGTGGAATGAGCTCCCCATTGACATCAGGACAGCAGAAAGCTTACACATCTTCCGGCGCAGACTGAAAACTCATCTCTTTCGACTCCACTTCGAGCGATATAATTACTAACAAAGCACTTATATACTAACAAAGGACTGGCTTATCTAAAGCCAGTTGAGTAGCACTTGAAATGTTCTGGCTCTATGAAACCTGATGTACTTATATGATTCTGTTTTCTTCAAGTTTGTATCTTCTTGGTCGAATGCACTTATTGTAAGTCGCTTTGGATAAAAGCATCAGCTAAATGCAATGTAATGTAATGTAATGTGTACGCCATGCAGTTTCATTGAGTACTTTGTTAAGATGTTTTCTCCTTGATATAAATATTATCCTGGTGTCATCCTCTGCCCTGAGCTGCAGCTTTAAATCGATGACTTTATATGTACACCTGTATTCAGGAGCTTAATGCCAGCACACAGGATTACCATCAGCAGCAGCAGCACACTGTACAAACAGAACATATTAATGCGCCTTAATAAGCTTAACCTGTTTATTCCATCATCCTTTCAAGGAACATTTTCTACGCTGTTGTTATGAAGGTTTTTATAGATTATTTAAAATGGTGTTTAAATACTCTGGTAGCATTGTACATGCAGTTACATCATTTCATTATCCAATATTTGGATACAGATGGGATAATGGCTGCTGTGCACACTTTAAAAATGTGTTATTAAGAAGATGTACCTATGATATGTAGTGGAGTGGAAGTAAGAAATGCATAAAATAGAAAAACTCAAGTAAAAGTACCTTAAATGTGTACTTAAGCAAGTACCTGAGGAAATGGACTTCGATAAAATAAAATAAAAACTTAAAGTAAAGACAAGTACATGTAGACAAGAGTTGTGAAATGGGGATGAAACTCCTCCAGTTTTTTGACCAGGGCACAAAGTCTTTAAGAGAACCTCTTCTTACATTTGGCACATTTTATCGAACAATACTATTTCCAAAATGAGATTTCAAAGCCTTTCCTTCAATGCAAATGATTGTATTCTGCGGGAGAAATAACAAATCTGATTATTACAATCTTTGAAGTCTAAAATAGTCTAATTTAAAAGTGCAGTACCTTCTGGGAAAAGGTTTTACTTTTGTGTGAGTGTTATTTTCCCAAAGAAAATGAGTATTTAGTCCCAAAAATATTACCTTTTTGCAAGATTTGGACACAATACTATATCCACAACAGTGTGAAATGATTATGCAATTCCCTCCTTAGGATTTTTAAAAACAACACACTTTAGAAACATTGTTCATGTCCTATGTGGAAGCTGTAGCCCTGAGTACTGGGTAAGAAAAAGGTACAATTTCAAAAATAATCTGAATATATTACCAATGTTTCTCATTTGCAAATACACGTCAAAGTATACACATTGAACCACACCATGTTTACAGATAAAAAGCCTTTTTTCTGCTTTGGCTTTTTCCATTTATATAGTAAATATGTTATATTTGAGCTGATAATAAGGCACCAAAAAGTCCCAGAGATATTTGAAATGAGAAAATGTCATGTTGAAGTTCTCAGGTTTGTCCACCAGAGGGCGGAAGTGGATTTAAAAAGTCTCTCAGAGCTGCTACAACATGATAAATGTCTTTCTTTGGCAAAGTGAAGTAAAGTGATGGGTGCTCAGAGCCCAAACCATTGTCAGACTACACCAGGTGGTGGTTTGCTCTCTCAGATCAGTCATTTAGGCAGCATGTAGTGTGTAATAGAAGTCACGATTATGACAAATGATACGATTAAGGCTGATGAGGTGAGTCTCTCTCTTCCATCATCCCCCCCTCACATGACGGAGCAGCACTGACAGCTCTTACGCTTGGGAGTGCCTCCACCTTCTGCTATACTGGGGGAAGATGAATCATGCAGCCCCTCGTCGGCTTCCTCTCCTTGGACTTTCACTCCGTTTCCATCCAGGGGAATGTCCTGAAACTCTTTGGACTCTTTTTGGGGCGTTTGGGGTCCTAAGACGGTTTCTTCCCCTTCCTCGTTGATCATCACTCGCTCCACGGTGATCGGACCTTCGTCTTCCTCTTGGCTCTGATCAGAGTATCCCATAAACACCAAAGTAACCGGGCCTTCTTCTAGATTCAGATCCTCCACGTTATCGACTTCTCCGGGAATGTCTCGTAGCTTGTTGCTTCTGTCCACTTCTTTGTTTCCAGAACATTCCTGTGTCTTCAGATCAAACGTGTTGCTTCTGTCCACTTCTTTGTTTCCAGAACATTCCTGTGTCTTCAGATCAAACTCGTAGCTTCTCGAGGTGTCTTGCGGCGTCTCTTCCTCGTTTTGACGGCTAAAAACAGACAATAATTTTCCCTTCGGAGCTTTGTTAGCGTCTTCATTCTTCATCTTTACCTCCTCTGGCGTGACCGTGACTTCGTCCAGCAGGACCCTCATCCCAACTCCGTCCACGATACTTAAGATCTGCCCGAGCTCTTCGGACGAGGGTTGGTTTCCCGATCCTCCGACAGCGTGGATGCTCTTCCTGCCGTCGTCGAACACGGTGGTGGTCGCTCCGGATGGGGAGGACAGAGGGGCCACGGAACGAATAACGGTGGCCCCGGTCTTAGGGTCTCTCTCCACCTGCACTGACAACATCCCCAGGACTGAAAACACAAGAGATGGAAGTGGAATTAAATGATAGTTATTTTATCATTTTTAATTTGTATCTTTGATTTTCTCTTTAATTGTATCAATCTGTGCTGTCCTGTTTTTCATCCTTACCCTCTTGCTGTTAAACTATTATTTTATGATTTATGATTAATAAACCTCTATCTTATCTTATCTTAAAAATTGAATATATAAATTGTATAAATATATAATAATAATCTGAATCAGATTACTTGATTTGTCCGAGGTGGGGGAAATTAGGTTTTGTGATCCCCATTTTAGAATAAAATTAAAACACAAGAAAATTAGGGTGAAAGAAATAAAAACAATAATGATAAATATACAATAATACTAATAACAAATACAAATAATAAAAACGATAATAATACAAAATAATTGTAAAGTCAAACATTTTAATAAAATCATTAAAACTAGTTGGTACAAATGTGGAAAAAATAAGTAATAAAGTTGTAGTTTGACTTTTGGAAGTGTCAAATACTGTAGTATGGAGGGGTCCTTATCAATAAAAGATGCTTAAAATCTGTGATATGAATTTATTAGATTTTTTTATCTTCCTGTTGAAATGTAACCTGACAGCAGAAGGTTCCACTATATATGATCCGGCACAATAGAAAGTATATAGACACAAAAAGACAAACACAGCAAGCTTTTTACTCCAGCGGGCAAAACAAATTAACAAACAGAAATAACAAAGTGAGTAAATATAACATTTTCTGAGTCTGTTACGTCTGTACCGATGTTAAGTTGTACCCTGGGGGCAGAGTGACTTTAAATAAAGGGGTCATCATACGCAAGAGGAGAAGAGAGAGTTGAATACAAATAACTTTTGTAGCCTACATTTCTGTTTATCTAGTTTATAATGATTCATGGTTAAACAATGTGGGTTTTTTCAGCTGTTTTAGTCACACAAACAAAACGGGCTGTAGTCAAACTTTTGAAGACCTTTGAAGAACCTTTTAAACTGTGCAAATAAATATTATACGTTTTAATTAATTTCATGGTAGTCTTGTTATTGCACATTGCTACTTTAAAATATCATGTTTAATAACTATTTTCTTTAAAAATATTGTTTTTATTTATTTCATCCTTCAATTGGTGCAACTGTTACAAAACCCAATTTCCCCTGGGATAAATGAAGTATTGTGATTCTGATTCGGAAGTGTCACAGGACTTTTTAAGCCAAAAATACTGAATATATGTATTTGTATACTCATTGCCAATTTACACAATCCTCAATACTGAAAATTGACATTTACAATGACTTATAATAATCTCTGTTTCTCACCTGAACGGCCATCTTGCCCACTTTCAGGAAACGTCCTTTGTGCCATCTTTCTGGAGAAGTGATCCCTCTTTATTCACTGAAACAGAAAATGTACTGTGTGTTATTAAGTGGCGTATTAACCCATAAGAACCCGGACCCATTTCTACTTTTGGGGAAATTAAGGAGAACATAATTTAAACTAAATAGACCACCTAGAACACATTTCTGACAGGTAACCCCCCCTAGTGTCAAATATCTGAAATGTGACGTATATATGTCCCATTGGGCTTTAATGGTAAAGTAACTCTTATTTATAACTTAATTAATGAGGATGATTTTTTGGTTTAAATTAGTTTGAACATTCTTTGAATTGAAGAATAAAGAATATATTAACTAAATATAATTGAATCAGCTAAATTAACTGAGCAGATCATAATAATATTTCTAATTGTGCATATATGTCACTTTGGGTTTACTGTGAACGTTTAGGGTTGAAGTCCCGATGTGACACCAGTGTCACAGCGATGTTTGTCTCATTTGTTTCATATCAATTTGATCAATACATGTTTCCACAACAGGTTAAATGTAATAAAGGACATGTTATGTACGAATTTTAATTCTTAAATGGCTTGAATTTTACCTTTAGCAACAAACAAAAAAGCTTTTGAAATGTAGCTCGTTCGGTGTGTTGTGTTACATGTGTTAGTCTGGCACATGGACCTCTTGGACATGTTGTCATGGGAACACAAAGTCACATGACCTGGCCCATGACCCAGCAGACTGTTCAGTGTGTGTCACTCAGGGACTTCATGAGATAAAATACAGGCTAAAGCTGTATAAGGAACTTTCCAGAACATTTAAAGTTCATGTGACACCCGTGTCACGGTGGGTCCTTATGGGTTTCTATTTGAAAGCTAGTTAACAATGAATGTAAGGAAGCTGTAGCCCTGAGTAGTGGGTAAGAAGAAGGTACAATTTAAAAAGAAGATTATTCTACCCATGTTAATCATTTGCAAATTAAAGTATACACAATGAACCACACCATGTTTACAGCAAAATAGGCTTTTTCTGCTTTGGCTTTTTCCATTTATATAGTAAATATGTTATACTTTGGCTGATAATAAGGCACAAAAAAAGTCCTGGAGATATTTTATATATTAACTTTAATTAAATATTGTTTTTTTTAAATCAGATAGCCTTTGTGTACAGAAAATGATTTATCATGGAAAGGAATCAACTGGGGGAAGTTTCATGGTGCTATATATTAATTGATCTCCGCTAATAAAACAGTTTCATGGAGATTTGATTGTACCAACGTGACTTTAGCATGAATGCAAATGTTGCTTTTCCTAGTAATCTTAACAAATGTTTTGTGAAGTTTGGGGCTAAAGTCACCGGTACACTTCTTTATATTTACTGAAATATCAGCTGAGTTCAATTGTCTGAATCTGAACCTAAACAGAACACTTTATTTATTACAATGAAGTATAATAAAAGATAAATAAAATAAGGATACATAAATAAAATAAAAATGTTTATATAAACATAAGAATTTAAAGGTCACCTATCATGCTATTTTTAGGCAATAGCATAGGTCTCAGATATATACAACAATACAAAAAACATGTCTATGAAGTGTTTTGCTCAAAATACCAAATAGATCACCCATTCTAGCCATGCCTCATATCCCTCTATTTCACTTCCTGTTTCAAAAGTGCTGATTTTGGGTATAAAGCTTTAAAAAAATAAAAAATTGATAAAAAATAAAAAAGGAGGGGTCTGAGCTCATGCGGGACCCGGCAGCTACTGTCTAAACTAAATACTGCCGTGATGAAACGCCATATCATGGATTATCAAGGATTATTTCTGAAACAGTATGGAGCTCAAAGGCTTTCTCTCTTGCCGGTTATACCACAAGGTGAGTTCCTTTTTATTTCCTGCTTCTTCACACACTTGCTCTCCAGTACAGGTTAGCTCTGAGTGTTAGCGATGCTAATGTAAACACCGACCATATTATGTCCAAAACAGTCGGGCATTGTTTCTGATAGCAACGTTTCTGATAGGGCCGTGGGTCCACATTTCAGATATTACGTCATATCGGACGCCAATCTGGATCAGCTCCGTTGTAGCCCCGTTTTTAGAGATTTGGGTACGGAGGAAAAGAGAGAGGGTTTTATTTTCTGACGCTGCGTGAGTTCCCCGACACACCGGGGACACATAGTTATGTAGAAAAGACATCAAAAAGTGCATTTTGCATGATAGGTCCCCTTTAAAGTAAAAATGTCAAATAAAAGATTAAATAAAAGTAAATTAAGTTAAAATATTTTTTATATAAACATGAGAAGTTTAATTAAGAACTTGCAAAAAAAGCTGAGTCAAATGTTCAATAAAAACAAGATAAAATAGAATAGAAATATGTATATAAACATTAAATTATAGTTCAATAAAAATATGCACATTGAACTGCAATATATCTCTTTTTATTACAAAATATACCGTGGTTACTACTTCGTGCACATTGTGCTACAGTATATAACCTGTATATTACAATGTATACAATGATTACTACTCTTAAACTTTGCACCAGGTGGAGACAGTCTGAAGGGGTCGGGCTAAACTTGTACCCTCTTGTAGTTAACGCAACGAAGGAGTCACATGTGAGCAGATCGAGGGTAAGCTTGTTTCTCAGCCTCGGCTCCATTCTGTCACCCCGATTTAAATTACCATTCTTCATGCAAAGACTTAGTTATGGCAAATTATCATCCGTCAGAGGGAGAGAATAGACTCTGGACAGGCGTAGTCATGAGAGTGACAAAGAGGGGATGGAAGCTGATGCTAAGCTAATGACCGTTTCTTACCTTGTCCTCCTCAGTGCCTGCGGGCAAGAAGTGAGGAGACAATTTAAGTGCTCTCTGCGGTGCCACACTTAAAACAGACACTGAGTCTGCAACTTTAAACACATGCCTCCCCCTCCTCAACTCGTAACCCTGCCATAAATATTTCACAGTCATCATCAGATAAGTGTTGGAGCGAGCTTACTGCCGTCACATCGAGAGGACATTACAGCTGGATGCCTTTAGTTAGAGCTAAATCGGGGCTGTACAGTAAAGAGGAACATTAGATTAGATGTAACCCTGTCCCCTTGCACAAAATATGACAAAGTACTGGGACAGTGACATGCAATTACCAAGTGCAAGAGAAGCAGTGCAGAGCAATGTAAATTAATTAATCATGGTTAATCACAAGTTTAAAATACTACTTGTATTTTGGATCCCCAAAGAGAGATTGGTCTGGAGTCAGTGCAGTATCATGAGCAACTTTCTCTACTGTCTTTGTGTTTTCACGGCCATGTGATTCATGGTTAACATCCACGCTGGAATTAGGGGAGCGATTTTGGGTCAAACTTGGTAAAAAAACACGTTTAGATTTTCCAGATTAATCCAGAGCGTTGACACGTTAAAAGTGACAGCCTTTACATAAATATGACAAATGTAAAAAAGCTAAAGTATATCCAGTATAAACAATATTAACAGTAGTTCAAAGGTAGTACAAACAGTATTATAAAGACAGTAGTATATAGTAACACTATAGAGCAGTATTGACACTGTGTGAAATACGATGAATAAATATGAGTACACTATAAGAGATGTAACCAATATAGTCGGTTGTAAGAATAAAATGATGTGCTATGATGTATTTGCCAAAGAATATTATGAATGTAGGCTGAAATGATATCAAAATATCTTATTTGACATGTTTTTACAGAAGCACACGCATCTGTTTTTAGTCCACATATTAAAATAAAAGGTATTTTATTCTCCTGTACAGTATTTGATTTTACCTCACCATTATGCACGGTTTATTAAGATATTAATTGCTAGTTGTTGTTGTTGTCGTGCATATGACAACCAAGCCCTTGAGTCTTTATTTGAATGTTATTAGTGAAGACTTATTGAAAACAAAGAAGACATCTGTTTCATTATTCACCAAATTCAGGGTAAAATTCTGTGTTTACTCATGCAGCGATGAATCATAATGTGGTAGGAATGTTCTCTATTTTTTATTCATGAAACATAATTCAAAGCGCTCGCATCCCATCTGTACAGGCCAGCAGATTATTCTTCTGTTTTGCTGTAACATTTATTTATTTAACACATCGACTGCCTGGGATGTGGCGCGAGGCCAAACTGAATAACATTTACATCTTTTGACCTAAAAGATTAATTTGTTCTCTTATTCATATTCAGCAGATGCAGAAGTACAGCTTTCTTTTTAAAGTTCAGCCTTTGGGAAGATATTACCTTATGGTGCTGCCTTTAAAGTGTCTCAAATCTTAAATATATAAATGCTATTTACTTTTAAATTGCACCTATATCTCTGCCTATCATGCAAAATGCACTTTTTGATGTCTTTTATACATAAACATGTGTCCCCGGTGTCAGGGAACTCACGCAGCGTCAGAAAATAAAACCCTCTCTCTTTTCCTCCGTACCCAAATCTCTAAAAACGGGGCTACAACGGAGCTGATCCAGATTTGCGTCCGATATGACGTAATATCTGAAATGTAGACCCACGGCACTATCAGAAACGTTGCTATCAGAAACAATGCCCGACTGTTTTGGACGTAATATGGTCGGTGTTTACATTAGCATCGCTAACACTCAGAGCTAACCTGTACTGGAGAGCATGTGTGTGAAGAAGCAGGAAATAAAAAGGAACTGATCTTGTGGTATAACCGGCAAGAGAGAAAGCCTTTGAGCTCCATACTGTTTCAGAGATAATCCTTGATAATCCATGATATGGCGTTTCATCACGGCAGTATTTAGTTTAGACAGTAGCTGCCGAGTCCCGCATGAGCTCAGCCCCCTCCTTTTTTATTTGTTATAATTTTTTTTTTTTTAAAGCTTTATACCCAAAATCTAGAATGGGTGATCTGTTTGGTATTTGGAGCAAAACACTTCATAGACATGTACACATACAGACATATATTTTTATATATCTGAGACCTATGCTATTGCCTAAAAATAGCATGATAGGTGACCTTTAATTTCCGTAAATTTGCTGTTGATATAATTTCATTTGTAATAACATTGGGAGTAGTGTGTGTGTGTGTGTGTGTGTGTGTGTGTGTGTGTGTGTGTGTGTGTGTGTGTGTGTGTGTGTGTGTGTGTGTGTGTGTGTGTGTCCTTGGGTATAATCCATCACATTAGCTGTCACATGGCTGCCTCTTATTTTATCTCGTCACGGTCAAGATAGAAGTTTAACTGTGACGAAAATACTGTACTGCCTGCTTCATGCCACATTATATCTTTAGACGTGAAACCTTGCATACAGTATCTAGGTGCCAGCAGAGGGCAGAATAAATAGACTTAAAACCACAAGTGTGTCAGTCCTCCTTATCATGAATGTCTGTATATTGATATTGAAAAATTGTGATTGAATGAAGCTGTTAAAAAAATCACTCACGCTGTTTAGTGATCGTCTGCTTCCGTTCGTGGGGTGTTTCACTGAGCCACGTAGTACTGCCTCTATGAGACAAAAGAAAAAGCAAGAAAAAGTTCAACCTAAAGGTCAGTGAGAAAAGTAAATGTTTCAGGATTTTATCTCAGCAGTCTCCATTAATCATTAAACCCAGTGAGGCTCTTTCCTAAGTTTGTGTTCAGTTCACGCAGGCAACATTAATACTATAAACAGTTTCATATAATATCAGGGTCAGATTAACCACCATCATTTTTAGTCATTTTTAAAACTATTGGTCTTTACTCGGTAAACATGATATCATGTTAAAAGACTAAAGCTAATAGGTCCATAATGTTCCCACTAGTTTACATACTTAGTATTTTAAAAGGTTTATTTCTAGTTTCAACTATACCAAAAATCTCTTTTAGTGTGTGGATTAACTTGAGTGTTTGTCAAATGTATTACTTTCTTACAAAGTTAACTCTCAGGCAGCTAAAAAGCCAACATTACCCCCAATATAATATAAGGAAAGAGCGGCTAATGTTAGCCTGATAGCATAGAGCTAGTTAGCCAAACATGCTAATGATTTCAGCTAACATTGGAGCACATAAATATACTGTTTTATCCATTTCTAAACTGTGTTTCTTGAAGAATTAAGAAGACACTGTCCTCTAAATGCTTTGGATATAGAATATCACGCACACTACAGCCCCATACTGTATGCTCTGCTTCAGCATGAGAAACAGACCCGCTGAGCCTTGTTATGGATGCTAGCTAAGATTGTACAATCCCTGTTAGCGTCCAGTCCACCACAGAAAACAGAGACATGACCTAAACAAACACGATGCACCCCAAGCTCCTCTGTCATTTTGTCTTCTCCACAGACCAAACAAGGCCTGTGGTGATGGGTAAGGCTGCTGTTGTCAGAGTGAAAGTGACAGTGAAAAGGTGTCTGTGAAACCCCTGATCCTGGAGCTAACACACAATCTGTCACTCATGGCTGGTTATGAGTAGGAGTGACAACCTGAAACCTGACATGGCCTTTTCTATTCCCACCAGGGACGTGCACAGACATTTGGAGGGGCTATTGCTCTAAACTGGAAAAAGGGCCTCCCCCCGAAAAAATATATGAGACCAAAACGATTATTACATTAACTAATTTGAACAGTCATAACAAAATAAGCTAATGCAACTACTGTACTTGCATTCGGTGACTTGATTTTTAAAATGAAAACCAGGGACATTTTTGGTTTTGCGGTCCATATCTCATTAAAATATCTAATGTTAGTAAAAAAAATGGGGACAATTCAATGTAGTTTGACCATTGTAACTGCTGTGCAGACATACTGATAAAATAGGGCTTCTATAATTACCTTAAATAAACTCACTAATTAATGAAACCAGTTCAATACGCATTATTCTTATTCTTATCATTCTTTATGAGCGCAGTAACGGTAAGGTATCTAATTACTTATTTATTTAGTATTCCATAACTTAATAACAGAGATGGTCAAATTAAAGTAGAGAAATCTGTATTTTTTTAAATCTTTTTTTCCTTCTAATTTGTTATTATTTGGTGCAGGCACGAAACATACTACCAATATAAATACATTGCTTTTAAAATCGTTCTGTGTGACACGAAAAAAATGGGAAAATCGTGTTAGTGAACACGAATCAATAGATTACAACACGAAATGCCGTGAGACTGGGTTGTTTGAATAGCTACAGTAAGCAACCTGCAAACAGCTCAGTTTTAAGTTGAAAAAGTATTGAGTTCACTTAGCAATGATGCTAACGAGAAATGCAGTGTTCTTTACAAGGTAACACTACCACTTTTGTCCACAGGACTGGCCAAAATCAACACAAAAAGACATTTCCTTGAAATAGCTTTGAATAAAAAAGTGACAAACTGCCTCACATGTAGGCATCAGCAAGGGTTGTTGTATTTTTATGACACTGCAATAGAAATGGTTTGTCTCTGCCGCTAGCAATGCACTTGCCCCAAGGCGTTGTGTGTTTGGAGAAAGCAGAAATGTGTTGCACGCTGTTTGTGTTAGTGTTAAAATGTGCACGATGCAGCACAGGAGTACATAGATAAAGTGGGTTGTTATGTGTTGTTTGTTTCAAAAAAGCAAGCCCTGCAGCAATGTGATGCCAGATAATCCCCAACTCATGTCTAAATGTCCTTTTCTGTCAACACCACTAGTCTTGTTGCAGTTTTTCTCAGTAGACAGACACTGGAGCTAGGTTTTTAAAGATTCCCTCCAATAGGATAGACTATCTTAGCTCTGTTCATCAAATGCAACATACATACAAAACAACTTGAGAGTAAATCAGAGTCATAATAAAGTGACCCACCCAGAACACTGCATCTATAGGCGTTGGCTAGTGAGCAGAAGTCATAACACATGACGAGATATGAGGGTGGGACACAACAGTGGTCCATTTTTAACATGAAGCAGCTGGAAATAAGAGATTACAATGGGTACAAAATATCACAGCCCAAGGTTTTTTACAGCCTTGACAAGAAAAGAGTGTTCAGTAAATCACAAGCAGTTACCTTGTATCTTGTAGGCAGATTTTCTTAACCGGACAGGCTATCTGTTTCCACCAGTTTTATGCTATAAGCTAATAAACTGTTGGCTGTAGCTGTATATTTATTGTACAGACATAAGTAAGGTATCAATCACCTCAACAAATGGTAGCTGAGTGAAGGTGTATTCATAAAAAATGTCAACGTTTTACCCTAACTTTTTCCAAATGGGCTTCCATAGAAATCCTTTAAGGTGGTAAGGAATGAGTTTATTGCTTAAGTGACACACTGTAAAAGAAGATATTGCACCACAGCTAATAAGGCTTGAGGGTCAAATCCACAGTTTTACACTTCAGGACGGCCACAGTTTGCACTTTTTTGACCAATATTACCAACTACACTTGATTTCCTGCAACAGCTACCGCAGAAAATGTAAAAACTATTGAAAAAGACATCAAATCTAAGCCACATTTAGATTGATTGAAAGTAATGTCTGCAATCAAACAGAAATACAATTATCTATGAATGTTTAATTACTTACCCCACACTTATAAGAAGTCCTCGAAAAAGGCAGGTTAATCTGAACTAAAACCACGGTGTCTTTAGCTAACAATAGACAGATCTTGATCCATATAATGCTGTACTTGTAGTGGTGGGTTACACCCGACTTTTACTCGTATTCTTCAGCAGTAACACCCCTCTGCAGTCATGGTCCCTGAAGATAAGAACTTGTTGTGTATGAGGGCAGGGTTCTGAGAAAAGACGGAGAGAGGGGGGATATTTTTAGGCGAAGTAACCGCCAGAATAAAGCGAGGAGAAACAGCTGGGATGCCGAGAGAAATACTTTAGTGACGCAGCACATTGTATGCATGACTCTAATATTTACGGTTAATGTGAGCTGTGAGGCAGGCCTTTTGCTCTCTGTGGTGAAATGAGTAACTTGTGTTTGTAGATTTTAAATTAGAGAGGTCAAGCAGGATCCACTCAGGCCCTCCAACCTTTTATTTCACAGATCAGTGATTACTACACCAGAAAGTTCATGCTTTTTTCAGACTTACTTCAGGCAGTGCAGATCAAGTGAGAGACAATGTTGGTGCAGTATTTTGACATGCGATGAGAGTTCAAGTTAGTTTAAAGAAGACCGAAATATACAGTAAGAGAGCAATTGTAAAGACAGAAGAAATACGTTCTCACCGCTATGCCTTACAATCGTTGTTGGTGCTTCTCGGATTCAAACATGGGGAGAAACTAAGTAGAAATTATACATGAAATAGAGACTTTTATGAAAACACAAGGGAGCAATAATTAGTACACCAAGCACGGATACTTGTACTGGTAAAGTTTCAAATGTTACAGTATATAATGTAAGTAGTTGTTGTACATTAGGCTTTAACAAAAGTGTAATTTGTGCCAATTTTACAGAAAGTCCTGTTAGGCATTCTTGAGATATCCTATTTGTGAGAATGGCATGGACTTGAGACCACATTAACCTTTGACCACCAAAGTGTAATGGGTTAATCCTTGAGTCAATGAATACATTTCTTCAAGGCAGTTCTAAAAAAAGGGCATTCTCGGGAATGGAAGGGTCATTAGGTTATAGTGACCTTTGACCACCAAAATCAAAACAGTTCAACCATGAGTCCAAGTCAACATTTCTGACACATTTGAAGACATTCCCTTCAGGCGTTCCTGAAATACCAAAAGAAAAGTGAAAGGTGACAGGGCTTGAACTTTGCCATCTTTCAGTATCTCCATAATAATGAGGAGGCACATTCAAACATCTATTGATTAATGGAGAAGCACTCAGTGAAACACAGACGAGAAGCAGTGATAAAGAGACTCTATTGTACTGCATATATATTGATTACTTCACACCCCGACTCACAGATTAAATATTTGAGCTCTTGCCAAGAAGAGGCTCACACACTCTCAGTTTAGACGGAGTGTGAGAGGACAGCTGTGGATACATATAGCTCTCATTCCTCACACATTTAACTTGCACTCTGAACTTTCTACACGCCGTCCAAGCTGTAAAATGTACTTTACATGTTTTCATAGGAAAGGAAAAAGTAAGAAAGAAATCATTAAATGCTGATTATACTGTGAACGGCAATAAAACAATTTTACCACCAAATGCTATCTACGTAATTTAATTTCCTCCACAGATATAAGTATGTGCAGGAGCCAGATATAAAAGTAATGCTCCTTTGCTCCGTAATCCTCTGACAGATTTCAGACTTCCCTGCATGCACATTACATCAAAGCCTCTCGCTGAAAAGGCACCGTCTCTTTGAAGTCGGCAGGCTTTAGAAACCCTTTGAGATGTATCATAATTTACCGTTAATGACTGTTTATTAAGTCACAAGAGATAAGGGAATATCTGCTTGAGGGTGCTGAGTGATGAGTCAATGCACCGCCCAACGAGAGAGCGTTAACTTCAGATCTTCATTTCGTATCTGAAAATGAGGCGATGGAGTTTTGGTGAGCTCTTTTCTGACCCAGAATAATCACTTCAGGCTCGAGGACGGGATAATATGGATTATATTATATAATGCTGTGACCTCTATGCAGGGCACTGGTCTCTGCTGGGAGTAAGGATCACATTATGAGCATGACAGGGTGATTACAATGCTGTGGTTTCCAATATCTTTGATTTGTGTCCTTTTAAATAACGTCTATGTGAATCCCTAGCTTTTAAAGGGGCCCTATTCTGCTCATGTTCAGGTTCATTTGTATTTAGTGCCTCTACTCTGACATTTTGACATTCTTTAATGTTCAAAAAGTGCTTTTAGCCTTTAGACATGCACTAAAACCTGCTGTATATACCACACTACAGGAAAAGGAAAGCCCCCAAAAAGCACAATAAAGCCACTTTGAATTCTTTGTATAGACTGGAAGTCAAAAGCATTCGAAAATGGATTTTAGAGAACCAAAGAAATTAACATCAGCCTCAAGCAATGTGTCTAGAAGGATAATATCCACGTATTATCAACACTTTTAGGATTTTTTAAGCGTTAATGCACATTTCTAGAAGTCAAAAGCTAACGTTGGGCTGTAAAGGAACTGCAGCACGGTCACATGACTTGTTATTTAGTCATTTAGCAATCTAGCCCTTAAATGATTTGGATAAAAGGATTCTGTGTAGTTATTTACAACTGGTTTATTGTTCATATTGTACATATAACATCTCATGGGATTTGTGCTTTCTACTCTATATTGGCATATTTGTATTCCTCTTCTCATCTTTTAGAATCATTCAGTTATATTGATATACTTTTATAAACACTTTCCTACTGTTTGCACTCGGTAGTTTCGCTAAGCTGCATTTAGTTGTCTCTGCTGACTCTGGGCAATGACAACAAAATGCAAATCCCATAAATCCCTGCAGCCAGGCTCCAAAATCTGGAGAAAAGCTTTCCCACAAGAGCGCAGGCTTTAATAGCAACAGATAATGAAATGACAATGATTACATATCGGGTGCAACTTTTAGGTTACAGTATATATTAGAAAATACAAAAGATAGAAGTCACAGTAGTTACTGGAGTGAGTTCCAGCAGTGGTGACAATATACTAGAACGAACAATACTAGAAGTGTTACTTTACAGTCTCACTTTGTCACGGAGAGCCAAGTGATTTGATATGCAGAACAAAGCGAAGTAAAGATGAAAGGAAACACAAAGATCAAGACAAAATCTATCCATCATCTACAGGTGGGGAGCGTCTAACGGACCTATGAAGGAGAAATAATGAGGACAGTTCATGAAGGGGCTCTTATGGGAGTTGAATATGAAAAAGAGGCTCATTGAGAAGCTCAAGGTCACTGACAAACCCCGGGGGAACTGATATCTGCTCCTGACAGCACACCCCCCCCCCACACACACACACACACACTAAACAGCTGCCAACACATTGCCTTGGAGTGGAGAGAATATGGATATTACACTAAGTGTGGTGGCGGGTGTGTCGCCTGGAGGTTAATGAGATCAGAAAGGCGGTGGTTGATGTTTCGTTGGCAGTGAAGCCATCGTTTCACAGACACCATTATTATTCTCATGGTAGGTCTTTGGAAGCAGGCCTATATGATGGATGGTAATCGTTTGAGACCATACGTATCATTTCCTCCAGAGATAGTAAGACAACCCAGAGGGATGACAGGAAGGGCACTGACTAACTAACCCTTAGATTGGATCCCAGGGAGGTTTGAGACCCAGGAGGAATCCCCACGGTCAGAAGAGCAGAACAGGAAGTCTTTGTATCGCGCAGTAGGAGATGTTAAAGCTGTGTTTTTCTCAGGAACTATTGCAGGTTTTAAACAAGAACTTTAAAATGTACACTATGTTATTTCGTGCCACCAGGGGGCTCTCAATCAAAACAACAACCAAAGAAGGCGTAGCAGATTATTGGATTTTTTTATCTACACTAAAAAAACTGAAACGTTGATTTGAATTAAAAGAATTATGTCAACACATTTCACATTACTGTATTAGGTTAGTTGAAAGCAACAATATTAAGTTGAACCTAGTATTTTTATTTAACTTAAAGTGGACCTATCATGCTATATTTGAATAATATAGTGTAGGACCATACCTATATAAGGCATATTTATACTTTTTTTTTTTCTAAATACCAAACAGATCATGCATTTTAGCCATGCCTCATTTTGCTCAATTTGACATTTTTTAGCTCTGTTTTTGCAAGGGCAGATTCTGTGAGAACAGCACCATCTACTGGCCTGGCATATGTACTACAGCGTCTCCAGCGCTTTCGAACGGCAATGGCCGTGGCTGTCTCCTCCTGATTGGTGGAGTTGGCCCAATAGCCGTAGCGCCACCGTCCTGACGTCAGGACAGTGTTCAAATCTGGATCAGTTTTTATCAGATCCGTTGCAGCCCATTTTTTTAGAGATTTGGGTATGGAGGAAAATAGAGAGGGTTGTGTTTTCTGACACTTGGTGAGTTCCCTGGAACACCGGGGACACATATTCATGTAGAAAAGACGTACAAAAGTGCATTTTGCATGATAGGTCCCCTTTAATGTTATTGCTTTCAACTAACGTAATACAGTTATGTGAAATCTGTTGACATAATACTTTTAATTAAAGTCAATGCTTCAATTTTTCCAGTGTAGCAGTCAGATTTTCCCGATTAGGATTACTTTTTTTTTCCTCTGAGATATAGGGTTAGGTTTACGTTCAGAGACATATGGAAGTATTGAGTCTAGCACCAGATCCAGTCAGTGGTACAAACAAATGGGGCGAAGCCTGCGAGCTATAGTTCAGGCAGTCAACTCGAGCACCAATGATACATTAACACGTGACGCACCTCGTCCCTCTTACAACCAACCAAACACATTCTCCTAAACATGCCGCTCTATTTAAGCTGCCAGGTCTTCCTGCCTCTGCCTCGCTATGCTGCTGCTGCCACTGCTGTGCTCACTTGCTATTGCTATACGTTCATGTTCCTGCTGCTGCGTTCATGTTGCTGCTGCTGTGTTTCATGTTGCTGCTGCTCGCCTGCCCCACCACCACCCCAGCTCCACCCCAGCTTCCACCTGTAGGCTCGGGGGATAGTTATCTAATCATCACTCAATGTTCTTTGTAAATCTGTGGAGTGATGATGCCCGAGCCTAGACGCCAAACTCAAACTATATGCTGCTTCAAATAAACATATTAAGAAACACGTGAGTTGTCTGACTGAAAGTCCATTAAACCATGAACTTCAAAATATTCCCCTCCATGTTGAAAAAAGCATGCAGGAATCCTTCAGCTTCCTCTCAGGTCTTGCTGTCTCTTCCCCCTGCTGGTTTTGATCTTTTCATGCATACCTTTCTATAAAAAAAAAAAAACAACAACTGGAAGCTGCTTGCTTGTACGAAATGAAAATGTTTACTGAGGCTTCTGATGCACACAGAGCAGGAGAACAGAACTGCAGATAGGTAGGAAATACGTTTCATGCTCGCTGTGCTCAGAAAGCTTTTGATGTTGACATTAACAATCGGATTTGAGAAAAAAAAATACCTCCTTCTCCCAAACTGCATGGGAGGTAAAATAAATGTTGCATGTTTTGACATTTAAAATGGATGTCTGGCCTTTTTCTGGCCCAGTCACGACTTCTCTCCGGTGAGTGGGAGATGCATTTTCTGTCAGGCAAAAGAAAAGCAGACTTTCAAATTTCAAAATGTGTGTTACTTGCAGTAGAGGGCGGCTTCTTATCTTCTCCAACCTTATCTTCTAGCAGGGGCTTCAGAAATGGCCTTTTACAGCTGTCGCTTGCTTTTAACGCACAACTCACTGTTTGGGTGAGAAGTGGCGAGAGTGGGTGTGAAGTGTTTGAGCGTCAGTGGTACACAACAGTCGGGGGAATCTGTACATAACAGAAGTATCTGCTCTTCGTCGAAAGAAAGGGAAAAATGATATGATGAGGAGGGCAGCAAGATCCTGAAGAAATGGCAGCTGTCTGTTTCAACTAATTGAAAAGCATAAACTGATTTGTATTGTTACTACTTGTTCTTTTATATGTGACTACACAAGGATTCATTTGTTTGAAAAGTATGTCTGATCCAGGTTATTTAAAAAAGTCAAGATGTTTAAGCCTAACTGTTTGACACAAAGCCTTGTTGACCTTTTTATGGCATGGAGTTATTCTGACATTTTCTCCCACAAGTATTCAACGTTAGAAGAATGAGGTATTGTGAACTAAATCTTCCTATAAGTTTCAGAGGTCAGTATGCTTCAAACCAACAATGTAACATACACACCAACCGAGTGAGGACTGAGTCTTTAAACCCGGAAACCAGTTAGCATTTTAGCTCTACCGTTTTCCTCGTCTTGAAGTCAATGGTTTTTTTAACGTGTTTTTGGTTGCATGCCTGAAGAGATTTTTACATTTTGTCCTACCATATAAAATATGACAGTAAATACCCCACTGGTGAATCATGATCTTTAGCGTGTTTTAAAGACAATGGTTGCTAATAAGTGACTAAATGAATGTCATCACGCCCAACATTAGCCGCCTTTAGTTTAGAGGTGGTGACATGAAGTCATGTGACCGTGCTGTAGTTCCTTTATAGAGAGGCGAAGTCCCGCCCTTCTACTTCCGCCCCATGGGACATTATTTCAGAAATAAGTATGTATTGAAGTCAATGGAGAGAGAAAGATTATCTTTCGATCCCGTTTGAATTGTGCCATGAATTACACATATGATGTTTGTCAATCTTAAATAATCATTTCCATGTCAAAAAAGTCACAGTTTGTCGTAAAAACTGTTGAAATATAAGACTATGAAAAATACGCAACTAGAAAGACTACAAATCCCAGAGTCGCGTAAGTGATGTCATTAACGTTACACATTACACTCGTGTTACTCACCGAAACCTTGTAAAGCCGGTCCCGCATGCTGGCTCTTAGGAACCGACTAACTCCCCTTGTGTGTATGTACAGCTCTCAACATGCCCAGACTTGGAGTGATTTTCACCTCGTTAGATACTTTTCGCCTCATTCTGAAAGAAAGAAGTGAAATGTGCCAACGTGACGGCCGTCTTGGTGTGTGGTGCGAGACGGGAGATGTAGTTCATTGAGCGTTTCACACAAAAAAAGTGTTACTTCACAGTTTTACGACACATTTAAATTTGTTTTACTTGTAAAATTATCTTTTAAATTGACAAACATCATATGTGTAATTTGTGGCCCAATTCAAACGGGATCGAAAGATAATCTTTCTCTCTCCATTGACTTCAATACATAATCTTTCCGAAATAAGGTCCCATGGAGGTCCCCCGGAAAGGGAGGGACTTTGCCTCTCTATAGCCTAATGTTAGCTTTTTACTTCTGGTGATTGATTTACACTTAAAAAAAAACTTAATTTTCTGCAATCCAAAATCAAATACAAAAATCCCATTGGCTTTCTGTCGAGGAAGCCCTTGTTGATACTAACTTCAGGGTCGGGCTACAAAGATGTCATCCCTGCACTACTCAATGGCATTTGGTGTGTATTATCACACATTCTCACATCTAAAAGAAAACACTAACAGTTTGTATGTCATCATGCCTGAGGACCCTAACACATGTAATGAATCTTATCTCATGTTTGGCTCCAACATTGAGCATTTTTATGGAGTAAATAATAAATCAGTGTTGACCATTTATGAGTTTTAGCATCATGTCCACAGTTTATGTGTTTTCTCAGACTTGGGGGGGAAACTGGGAGGCAGCAACTTCCTCTCAGCTGATACCAGAGCCTTCCCTTTAGCAGACACACACACACACACACACACACACACACACACACACACACACACACACACACACACACACACACACACACACACACACACACACATGCAGTATTTAGAGGGATTGATCATTTTGAAACATTGTTCACATTATCATTTCAAGGATCATGGTTTGAGTTTTTAAGAAGATCTGTATTTGTAGTATTCTCTTTTTAATGCATTTTCTTCATTGTAAGCCTATTTGTTGCATGATTTTATCAACTTTGTATTTCTTACATTTTATAACTTCAATTTGTTGGCAACCTTTAATTTCAATAGTATATAGTATATATAGTAAAATATAATCATATTTTAAGATAAATTGCAAGTATTGCACTAACTGCGATTCCATATTGCGAATTTGATAAATGTTTCAATATGTGTGCAGCCGTATACATAACACACACTAATCAATAATTCAGGATTGCATCTATTGAGACACATCTCCTCATCATCCATCTGCACACATCTGTACAGTCATAAAGTATTTCTTATTATTTACACCAGGCTCCATCACTTCCTTCTCATGCAGGTATACTGACGCTCTCCGTCTTGTTTCATATGAATATTCTGTTTTCACTTCAAGTGCTCCGAGGTCCTCCTCTGCTGTCAGATGGGTTTATTTGCGTGGAGTTGTCGTCTTGCGGCGCAGATTGCGAGCCATCGTGTGTGTGTGTGTGTGTGTGTGTGTGTGTGTGTGTGTGTGTGTGTGTGTGTGTGTGTGTGTGTGTGTGTGTGTGTGTGTGTGTGTGTGTGTGTGTGTGTGTGTGTGTGTGTGTGTGTGTGTCACCTGATTGTGGCTGTGTGTTGTGGCTTTACAGTTCACAGATTCCTTCTTTATTTCTTGGAAGACTTCTTCCTCTTTGATGGGATCAGCTGCCTCTTCCTCAGGGTTCTTTTGGCTTCTGTTTTTCTCCCTGACACATTGGCACAGAAATTATATTCGTTAACACACAAATAATCCCCATTACAGCTCATAAAATAACTAAATCAGAGCAGTGGAGCAAGAGAAAAGAGACATTGTGTGTGTGTGTGTGTGTGTGTGTGTGTGTGTGTGTGTGTGTGTGTGTGTGTGTGTGTGTGTGTGTGTGTGTGTGTGTGTGTGTCTGCTTCCTTCAGAGACCCGATGTCAGTGTGACTTACTTCATCATTGGCTCACGTCAGCATCAAAGCCCCTTCCTGCTGCAGATGGCGGCTGTTTGCACCGCGCCTCGTTTGTCTGTCAAGCACTTGTTAATTAGAACAGCAACCTCAACTGGAATCTTTAAAAGTAAGATAAGATGAGATGAGATGGACCTTTATTAATCCCCGTGGGGAAATTCAGAAGTTTAACAGCAACAGGGGAAGAATGGTGCATCTCAAGGGGGTTATCCTAATAAATACATTTCTATATAAGAATGAAAAACAGGACAGTATAAATGAAATCAAAGATAAAAATACAATTATATACAATTAAGTAACTTTAAAATAAGAAAATAATTAAAATGAACATATATACATATTAGATATATTAAAAACCTATCTTTTAAATTTGGCTTATAATTGTTAGTAGTATCACTGTATCATGTTTTATTGTTTTATTGTTTTTATATATTTTAATTATGTTCCTCATTTGTTATAGTCATTTTTTTTGTAATACACTTTGGGCTGCATCAAGCATGAAAGGTGCTATATAAATAAAATTAATTATTATTATTAGTAAGAAGGGACGTCCGTGTTTCTTCAGTATTCAACCCGTCCCGTCTGCTCACACAACAGATCAGTGGATCATGATGTTGCTCACTGTTGCACACGAGTACATTTCTTACACTGTGTTTTTGCTCGCTCCCCTGTGCAAACTTTTCTCCAAGCGTTGCTCCGTCTACATGCTTTGATGCTCTCTCTGTTTTGCTTGAAAGAAAAAAATATGTGTCATCTAGAATGTGGCTCAAATCCTGGATTCAGTGCAGAGCTGTGAACTTGGTGAAGCTAGTGATTAGTCCATGAAAGGGCCAAATAGGTTTGGATGTACAGTACAGTATATGCATAAAAACAATTCATACGATTTCCCACACATAAACTAGTCAATTGAAAACTGAACAGTGAGAATCAAATGACAAAGAAAACACGTGTGACAAAGAGAAGTGGACTTACAACATATATAAGGGAGTGAAACTAACCATAACACATTATTCATTAGGCAGTAAGCTAAATTATTTGTTTATATATTTTTAGAGAGTCCACAGGGATCTATACTCGGCTCATTTAAAGGGGACCTATCATGCAAAATGCACTTTTGTACGTCTTTTCTACATGAATATGTGTCCCCGGTGTTCCAGGGAACTCACCAAGTGTCAGAAAACACAACCCTCTCTATTTTCCTCCATACCCAAATCTCTAAAAAAGGGGCTGCAACGGATCTGATAAAAACTGATCCAGATTTGAACACTGTCCTGACGTCAGGACGGTGGCGCTACGGCTATTGGGCCAACTCCACCAATCAGGAGGAGACAGCCACGGCCATTGCCGTTCAAAAGCGCTGGAGACGCTGTAGTACATATGCCAGGCCTGTAGATGGTGCTGTTCTCACAGAATCTGCCCTTGCTAAAACAGATCTAAAAAATGTCAAATTGAGCAAAATGAGGCATGGCTAAAATGCATGATCTGTTTGGTATTTAGAAAAAAAAAAAGTATAAATATGCCTTATATAGGTATGGTCCTACACTATATTATTCAAATATAGTATAATAGGTCCACTTTAAGTTCTCACGTGTCATTTCTCACAAACTGTTGACTTGGCTATATGGTTGGGGACCGAAACTTTGTTCTGCTTTTGGTTTTCTTAAAGATCGAGGGTGCACTTTGTGTTGAAAGTGGTAGGGACATATGGGTTTAGAAGGTGTTTAAATGGTCTATAACATATAAACTTCAAAGCATTGTAATCGGGGAGATGAGTTTGAGTCCAGAAAGGAATTTATTTAGATTCAATTGATTGAGTAAGCAAGGGGTGGATTTTTTTGTTTGATGACAATTCACATGTATTTATTCTTTATTTACATTGATTTTATGGTTTTCCTATTGTGCTAATACACTTTTCTGAAAGCTTTTTTCATTTGTTAGTTACCATTTATTGGTCGATACATTATTTCAAAACATTTTTACAAATGAATAGTGACACAATCTGCCATTTTACAAAGTATTAGGGGCATGTGTCCAGCGTCCACAGTGTAAATCAAACTGATGCTAAGTATACACATTGGCACTCTCTCTGGACTAGTTGGCGGAGGAAATAATCAGATTAATAATAGTTACAAGCACAAGATGTCACGCACCATGAACTGAAGGTTTTCAAAAACATCTTGAATTGCACCATTCACACGTTTGCAACTAAACTAAAGTGTCTGCAATCATTGTACAGGTTACATAAACCACATGAAGCAAAATGTGAATATGAGTAAACATTAACGTAACGGTTTTCATAAATATAATGTTTTTTCTCTTCAATATTCATGTAAGAGGTTTAAATCCTTGCAAAACTGAAATCAAGAACTGTTTACAACCAGTATGATGTTTATACGACAACCAAACCCTACTTGGCTACAGTCTGCAAATCGACACTAGTTGCAGCTTCAGTTGCTATATAAAAGACTGCAGCAGTGTGTGTGTGTGTGTGTGTGTGTGTGTGTGTGTGTGTGTGTGTGTGTGTGTGTGTGTGTGTGTGTGTGTGTGTGTGTGTGTGTGTGTGTGTGTGTGTGTGTGTGTGTGTGTGTGTGTGTGTGTGTGTGTGTGTGTGTGTGTGTGTGTGTGTGTGTGTGTTGCAGATTAACACGGTACTGCAGTGTGTTAAAGTGATGGCGTCATAACTGATGCTGGGATCTCCACTGCCTCTCTGTATCTCCTCAGGCAGTCCATTACTTTAATGTTTCCACACAGTTTCATTTCATGCCCGTGCCTCCTCTGCTGCGACATGCCAACCACGCTGTAGCAAATTGAGCTTGGTCCAATAAGTGAACCAATATAAAGATAATGAGGCTGTGCTTCTGTGTGTAGAACAGATACATTCAACACTGTGAAATGATCTCATAAAGCTCATAAAGTCAGGGTACTTTATGGGAGGAATTATTCAGAACTGCACTGAGGGAGGCAGAAATGTCCTCTACCTTCATAAAAGCAAAACTACTGCAAATGATTATGAGAGCTACATATCAAACAAAGTGATGTGTAACTTACTTCATTAAATTGTCGCATGCTTTTTGGTGTAGATGCACAACTCAATACCCTTCTAGGACAGCAACACTCATCCTGAGCACACACAAACACTCACAGCCGAAGTAAAAACAATAAGTGTGGCTTGATATTGAGTAAGAAAAAGGTTTATAAACGCTGTGAGAATGGGTCTGCGGAGAGCATTTCTCCGCGATCCCAACTTGTCTATTACCAACCAGGGAGCTCTATGCAAGTCAATGGGACTCCCTGTTAGTTGAAAATGTACGCTAAAGGTCCCCCCACTGCGTTTGATAGTGACGCCAAGGGATCCTGGTATGTGAGGAGCCCCGCGGATTGGTCCATTTTGGACAAGAAACAAATGGAAAAAGAGAAATGTCCAACGAGGCGTTCTGGGGCAGCATAGACAGGTCTTTTCTGTGTTAGAGTTTTACTCGCTACAGGGTGTACTTTGAGTTTTTTTTACTCTGCAGACCGTTTACATGCAGAACAACCTTCGGGGGGACGGGTTATAACCAGGACGGGTAATAACCAGAAAAGCATGACATGGGACCTTTAAGTAAAGTCGGATTTGAGTTTTGGGACGATTTATCCCCAGAAACTGGTCCTAGTACCGATGTTGGACCCAGATGATGTGGTAATGTGAGGTGTTTACATATCCAGTCTTAAACCCCTCAAACCGTTTGAAATGTATTGGGGCACTTGGTATTTAGCAGCTAAAATCTGGATGATTATATCAATATATGTCCCAAAATTCACCCATGCAAAGACCACATAAAACTTGTGGGAAGAGTTATACAACATAATCTTGTGTTTGGAAAGCCCACAGCTTTGTTTTCATATCAAGGTGTCTTTTACTTCTACAAAACTAGTGCTTTTCTAAATCATCCCGGCTTAAATCATCCCCTCTTCCAACGTTTGCAGCTGAATAAAGCTGATCTTTATGCTAAGGCGCCAAAAGCCTTCAGTTCCTCTCCATGGGATGTTTGCCTCCTGTTGAAGGAAATCAAAGAACTGCTGCAGCCTACACGTAATGATCACACAGAATTACCCATATTCTTCAAAGGAAACATATGATTTTTGGCCAATGTGCACACACTGATCCACCCACAAGGAACCCAGTGGAACTTGCTGGCACTTTATCCACCAGCAGGCAGCATGTACCGCGGTTGATATCCGTGAAACCCATGAGGGGGAATTATGCAGCATTGTCTTTCTGTCCTTCTACTGCAACTGCAGATTGAGCTATGTCTTACTCTATGTGGCAGCACTGCTTGATTCTGGTTTATACAACCAGAGATGGCACAAGTACACAGATCCTTTACTCAAGTAGTACAGATACTTTTATTTAAAAATACTCTGGTAGAAGTACTGACTAAACTTCTTTACTCAAGTAAAAGTAAAGAAGTATGGGCTTTGAAATGTACTTCAGTAAAAAGTACCCATAACTAGCAGCTGTTTTAAAGAGTACCTGACCTCCCTTTATATTAATAGAACAATAATGTCATTGTTAGCTAATGACTGTTTCCATGCTGAACAACGGCAACATGACAACGTTTTCATTGGTCCCTCTTCTTTAGAGAAGACCAGGAAGTGATGGATACACGGATCGTGTTCAAATCAATAGACACGCAATGACTCTAAATAATAATGATCACGCCACCAAACACACATTCAAACTAAAGGAACCAGCCTGTTTGGAAAATGTAAGAAGTAGAAAGTACAGGTATTTGTGTTAAAAATGTAAGAAGCAAAAATAAAAAGTAATCAGAAAAATAAGTAGTGGAGTAAAGTACTGATACCAGAAAAATGTACTTAAAGGGGACCTATCATGCAAAATGCACTTTTGTACGTCTTTTATACATGAATATGTGTCCCCGGTGTTCCAGGGAACTCACCAAGTGTCAGAAAACACAACCCTCTCTATTTTCCTCCATACCCAAATCTCTAAAAAAGGGGCTGCAACGGATCTGATAAAAACTGATCCAGATTTGAACACTGTCCTGACGTCAGGACGGTGGCGCTACGGCTATTGGGCCAACTCCACCAATCAGGAGGAGACAGCCACGGCCATTGCAGTTCGAAAGCGCTGGAGATGCTGTAGTACATATGCCAGGCCTGTAGATGGTGCTGTTCTCACAGAATCTGCCCAGAGCTAGAAATGGTCAAATTGATCAAAATGAGGCATGGCTAAAATGCATGATCTGTTTGGTATTTTGAAAAAAAAAAAGTATAAATATGCCTTATATAGGTATGGTCCTACACTATATTATTCAAATATAGCATGATAGGTCCACTTTAAGTACAGTAACAAAGTATTTGTACTCCACTACTTCCCACCTGTGTATACAACATGGGGCATTGAGTTTTAGGGGCACACACACATATCCGTGAACACATGTACTGATGGTTGAAGGAATGTATGTTTGCTGCACTGCTGTCTGAGCTATATTCACGTACAGCAGCATTGCTTCAGGTAGGGAGATTAACAGCACGCCCTTTTTAAGCTTAACAACATTTCTCTGTTTCATATTTACTTTTATTTAAATTTGTAATGACCGTCGACTCTTCTGCTCCTCACATATCCCATGAGGGATGCTCCTCACATATGCTAAATATTAAAATTAGATTTTGATGACAATGCTATTCACACCCGGGTGTCCATAGCTAACAATGCTATTTACACCCGGGTGTCCATAGCTAACAATGCTATTTACACCCGGGTGTCCATAGCTAACAATGCTATTTACACACGGGTGTCCGTAGCTAACAATGCTATTCACACCGGGTGTCCATAGCTAACAATGCTATTCACACCTGGGCTACACATTAGATACTGTTACGTCTAATCTGCTCTTCACATATCCCATGAGAGGGATCAAATGGGGTCAAATTGCATGAAATAGGATCATATTTTACTGAAGGTCAATATGTAAGTAGCACCAAAATGCAAATACAAATTTGAAAATGTGTAAGCACATTTATTACATATGCTAAATATTATAATACGATTTGGATGTTGCGATCATCCATATCATGATTTTGAAAACATTTAAATTAATTGTGCAGCCCTAAGAAGAAAGTTATTTAAGTAACATCATCAACAAATGCCTTCCACTGATACCAGTTCAGCAGAGAAAACTAATGAAATATGATGTGCACTCAAACTCGGTTTTTTCTTGCTTTTTTATACAAATGGTCCTTTGTCCTTAAAATGGGAAAGAGGAAAAACTATTTTGGGCAATAGCCAAGATATTTCTGTCCTCTGATGAGGCTCTTTCTTTAAATAGCCCTGTGTCTGTGTTCCTCAGATCACGTTATATTTCTACTTCATTTATATTTCCGCTTCACTTAATCTGCCTTGCTTCCTGTTTTACAGAGTAAGACAAACTAGTGTACCATTGAGCACGTTATCAAAGCCCTAACTCCATTGTGAAACAAACGGCTCAGTCACACGGGCTCTTAACCTCGGGAATCAAAGGATCCATTTAAGAAATTCATATCACACCCTGGCCCCGAGCTCATTAAAACATACAAATAGCCGGGATATGGCCTGACCCATTTTTTGGATCCAGAGTTGCTTTCAGCACTGCAAAAGAGAGTCAGTCTGTGTTAAGATAAAAAATATCCAGTTTAAGGTTTAATAAGTATAACTTTTGTAATAAAATAAGAACAAACTTTCATAATCCAGCCTCTTTCCAATCAAAAAGAATGAGCACACTGGCCGTTATAATAATTTTTCGTTACAAAAAGTACTTTTATTACGTATCCAGCAATGGACTAGTGAATGGCTTGTGAGTTTGTGTCATAATATAATCAAGGATGAGCAAAAATGATCATATAAAAAAGCTATAACACAGATTTCATACGGCGTCTCAGTTACTGAGAGTTCGGCTAGTTAGCTGAGTTTGCTAATTAGCGTTAGCTTGTGATAGTTGGACGTTTGAAGACGTTTCCTAAAGTGCAACTAAATATTTTAACTAAAATGTTTTAACCAACTGATGTCGCAGGTGAGTTTTTCATTGTACAGTATCCATGTTGCCGACCGAGGTTTCATCTATTATTTATCAAATAGGAATCCCATTTCCTAGTAGATTAATATGGCGTCCCTCAGGGGGCAAAACTGGGTCCACTGTTGTTAGATTTGAACATATTACCTCTATGCCCAAAAATACGGAAATCCAGCTTATATTATATACCTTAGACTGTATTTAATATCGACGTAATCTGCGTTGCGGTGAGATTATTTTCTTATTCAGCCTCTTTCTGTCCTTGGAACACATATCAGATATCTGGGTGTAATTGTTATCCTTGATCCTGTCCTTAATTCCCAGTTCTTCATCCCTAACATCACTGGCCACAGTCCAGTACTACATCATTTTTATCGCTGGTATAGAGTGGGCTTTGATTGCACATTCGACATCTGAATGAGTGGGAAATGCTTCTATAAATGTTGATTTATGAGCCCCATACTGGCCATATCTGCACTGCAGGCTTCCCCCCCATATCTGGGTCACCTGATGAGAGAGTAATGGGTCTGTGGGACAGAGCGCCTCATAAATTATGCAGAGTCAGAGAGCAGTAAAAGACAAAGAAAGAGGTAAATGTATGACTGTGACGAGCATCTGGGGAAAAAGCCAGAGATAGAGAGTGTGTCTAAGACTGAAGCATATTCTTTGTTGGTCTGTAATGAGTCTAAAAACGATGGGTTTGTCATCTGCAAATAATCCAAACAACAGAATCAGGGCAGAGGTTTTGTGTCCCAGAGGTGATGCTATCCATCATGTTGCAAAGCTGATTCACGGGTCACAAACTGACAGCTCATTGTGTGCTGCAGGGCTCGATACTTAGGTCTGTTTTTCAGCGTGTCAGTATGCGTCTTCTTGAACCATTTTTAAACCACATGATGGACAATCAAAGCCTGGGAGGTATGGTTTGGACAGAGCAGATTAAAGTGTGGGGGGGGGAGCATTTAAGGATAGCACTCAATGGAAAACCAGTGTAATTTTCTGAGGGACTGTCAGTGATGATTGAGTTGATCCCTGAGCATAGTTGACAGGAACTGACTTGAACCCAGCACATTAAATAACATCTGTTTCTATTGCTAATTGTTTCTCCACTGCTTTGCTAAAGTTAAACTAGCTTTTACTACCACCACCTTATTACCCTGTTACTCACTGTACTTGACATGTTGGCCTCACATCCCCATTATGCACATGAGTGTGCTTGGCCAGCGATAACTAATGGTGCTTACACATTAAAGGAGCTGTGGGGCCGTTTGAGTCTGATAGTTCAGATCTTGCTTCATTAGATGCCCGTTCAGAAGATTTCATGGTGACCGCGAGAGGTGGGAAGTAGTGGAGTACAAATACTTTGTTACTGTACTTAAGTACATGTTTCTGGTATCAGTACTTTACTCCATTACTTATTTTTCTGACGACTTTTTACTTTGACTTCTTACATTTTGAACACAAATACCTGTACTTTCTACTTCTTACACTTTGAACACAAATACCTGTACTTTCTACTTCTTACATTTTGAACACAAATACCTGTACTTTCTACTTCTTACATTTTGAACCCAAATACCTGTACTTTCTACTTCTTACATGTTGAACACAAATACCTGTACTTTCTACTTCTTACATTTTGAACCCAAATACCTGTACTTTCTACTTCTTACATTTTGAACACAAATACCTGTACTTTCTACTTCTTACATTTTGAACACAAATACCTGTACTTTCTACTTCTTACATGTTGAACACTAATACCTGTACTTTCTACTTCTTACATGTTGAACACAAATACCTGTACTTTCTACTTCTCACATTTTCCAAACAGGCTGGTTCCTTTAGTTTGAATGTGTGTTTGGTGGCGTGATCATTATTATTTAGAGCATTGCGTGCCTATTGATTTGAACACGATCCGTGTATCCATCATTTCCTGGTCTTCTCTAAAGAAGAGGGACCAATGAAAACGTTGTCATGTTGCCGTTGTTCAGCATGGAAACATTCATTAGCTAACAATGACATTATTGTTCTATTAATATAAAGGGAGGTCAGGTACTCTTTAAAACAGCTGCTAGTTATGGGTACTTTTTACTGAAGTACATTTCAAAGCCCTCTTTACTTTTACTTGAGTAAAGAAGTTTAGTCAGTACTTCTACTTTCACCAGAGTATTTTTAAACACGAGTATCTGTACTTCTACTTGAGTAAAGGATGTGTGTACTTTTGCCATCTCTGGTGACCTCCACCCTCCACCGAGTCAGCAACACGTTGAACTTTGAGCGTTTTTAAGGATTCTGTCCAGATGGAGCGTGAAGAAGTATTCCCTTCATCTTCCTCCTCTCCCTAATGAGGCGCTTCGCTTCAGCATGTGGGCGTCTTTTTTCGTGAGTCTTCGTGAGCCTCGGGCGCCAATCTGTAAGCTTGTAACTCTGTCAAACCGTCAGAGTGCTGCAGATTCCTCTCCGTCTCTCTCTATGATGCCTAAACAATGCTAACATGCAGACACTTGTGAACAACTCATAAAGCCAAATGCATCCTCACACACTCTTCTCAAGTTAAGTGAATTCTATTTATATCACAGAAAATCACAAATAAGCCTGTGTCCTTTGACCCGTTGCATTGACAAGATCTCAATGTCTAGCCCAAAGCGTTTTAAGCAGAAATGATATGTTCAAAGGCAAGGAACTTGATACATGAATGCAGTCATCCCAGCAATATAAAGCAGATATTGAAGAGGGAATAATGTCCTCTTGTGACAATGTGACTCTCTTACAAAATCCAGTATGCAAATGGTATTATAGGAGTGCATGTTGAGGTTCATAGGATTCAATGATCTCTTTTAGGTTTAGGTGTCCAATTGGTATCGAGAATCATGGGATTCTACTCATATCAGTATTGACTAGTACTTTTCTGGTATGGTAAAATCTCTAACTGTCTTGCTTAATTGGTGCATTGTTTGGACTGAAAACAAAGTGATATGAGTTTCCTACCAGGTTGAAAGCCCTTTAATAATCCTAAATCCCAACATTAAACACTGGATTTTTACACACTAAATTGGTTCAAGGTTCAAGGTTCAAGGTTCTTTATTTGTCGTACGAACATAGCTACAGAGTAGTTATGTCGATGAAAATCTTAGGTCACAGGCTTCTCCAACAGTGCAACACAATAATATAGAAAAACAGAAAAATATAGTGCAAGTAAATATTAAAAAGTAAATACAAAAAGAAAAATAGTTAAAAAAAAAGTGAAATAGTGAAATAAGAGTCTATTATGCAAGCTATTGGAATGATATATTAGATAAATAGATAAATAATTACTAAGTAGCAGATGAATGTTATGGATGTTGTTACAACAGTTCAGGTGTTTAACAGTCTTATTGCCTGTGGGATGAAACTGTCTCTGAATCTGGTGGTTTTTGTCCTGGGATCTCTTTCTTACCAAATATTCCTAAACACCTCATATTTCCCAGAAATCAAATAATAGTGCCTACTACAATCTAGTACATAGCACACACGTTCACACAGATGAGGAGAATTCATACAGAGGGACATAGCTATAATGATATGACTGTATCAAGTATACGATACACTAAAACACCAAAACACCAGTAACTGACACTTTATATCTGAAATCGGCAGAAAACTGTGCGAAAACAACCAGGAAACTCACATATTTATAATAAGTATTGGTGGTAGTGAGGATGAGAACAGAGACAGTGATGCTGATGGTGGTTTGCCTGGACTGCAGCCATCACCTTTAATAGAAGCGACCAGATTAAATGGTCTTCTGGTGCCAGACTGGGGTCCCACAGCCATTTGTCTCCTTAACGGTTGGGTCATATTTACTCCGTCTGCTGCCATTGACTGAGGTCTTTGTTGTTTGTAAAATGTCCGCTGGTGGGGACCAATGGTTGACTCACTGTGTGGCCTAGACTGAAACTATTTTAGATGCACACTGTCATTTTTCTGCACCACCAAAAATTGCACATGTATTCATTTTTAATACTGTCTTCATATTTGACAGGACACATTCTCTATCTCCAAAATCTGCTTTTAGAGTTTGTTCTATTATTGAAGCAGACGGCAACATCCTTCATTTCATTTCCCTCAGGCACAAATAAGTTGGAATTAATAGTACCTCTGCACCCCTGCCTGTGCTCACTTCAGCATTAATAATATACACTGTTAAACCTAATGTAAGAAATGTCCCTGTTTCCCAAAAAGTATCAAACATATTTGAGAAAAAGTTAAACAGTAAAAAAAAAAGGAAACATTTCAACTTCAGGATATTTTTTAATGTTTTAAAGGTGATGGGATAGAAAATGATATTAGTTTTATTGTACAGTTAGTTTAATTTATGGGAATATTCCACATCAAAATACAACAAAATATGGACTGACTCCAGGGTTTCAGACATTTCTACAACCAGAGTATGACGCCAATAAAAAATACATTTTAATTAAGAAAGCAATAATAACTTAACTTGTTGTTGCGTGAATTTAGACCGTCATATGTGTTCATAACTGGAGTAGACTCGAGTTGTTAATAAGGCAGTGTCCCCGTTGAATTATTTCATAAATCAAAATTAGTTTTTGTAATATTTATTAGTTTTTTGTTGGTTAGAGAAAACAAGCATTGTGAGGTTTTTTAGCTTTTTCTCCTAAAATGTCTGACAGCCGATTCTAAAAATGAAGCTATGAGAGCTGTGGGACTCTTTAATTAGTAAAATGTCCATGAAACCAGAACAATGAGATCAATAAATAATGAACGAATTTAGGATTTGGTGGTATCTAGCGAACCATTAAATAACCCTACACTCACCCTTTCTTTTATAAGACTGCGTTTTACCATCATTTCTGATCACTATCTTCGCCTCGAGGTAACATAAAAGTGACCCATCTCACATTAACACATGAAATTATATATTGTTATTGTAAAAAACATTGATTTCAGACCCTTTAACATTGACTGGTGGTTTTCAAATAATAGGTTGTGGTCTACGAAGGGCCTAATTTGACAAACATGATTTATTCTCATGCAGGTTTGCTACCTGTCACTTGCATTACTTTACACTGTCATCCAATGAATGACAGCCCCCCCCCCAGCCTGCAGTCGCCTCTATTTACATCTCATTATGAAAAGATTGCTTCTTAAACCGCCGTGTACTCGCTTCACGCAGGACCCCATCTGGTGTGTTTGCAATAACATGCATCATTTCCCCCCCGTGCCTGAGGGGTTTACAGCAGGCCTACGAGGGACCACTGGGTCCTGTGGGTAACTGCTGAAGAAATCAAATCACATGAGATGGGATTTATTTTCAATCACAGAGATGACAAAAATACACACATCCTTTACTCAAGTAGAAGTACAGATACTCGCGTTTAAAAATACTCTGGTGAAAGTAGAAGTACTGACTAAACTTCTTTACTCAAGTAAAAGTAAAGAGGGCTTTGAAATGTACTGAAGTAAAAAGTACCCATAACTAGCAGCTGTTTTAAAGAGTACCTGACCTCCCTTTATATTAATAGAACAATAATGTCATTGTTAGCTAATGAATGTTTCCATGCTGAACAACGGCAACATGACAACGTTTTCATTGGTCCCTCTTCTTTAGAGAAGACCAGGAAATGATGGATACACGGATCGTGTTCAAATCAATAGGCACGCAATGACTCTAAATAATAATGATCACGCCACCAAACACACATTCAAACTAAAGGAACCAGCCTGTTTGGGAAATGTGAGAAGTAGAAAGTACAGGTATTTGGGTTCAACATGTAAGAAGTAGAAAGTACAGGTATTTGTGTTCAAAATGTAAGAAGTAGAAAGTACAGGTATTTGTGTTCAAAATGTAAGAAGTAGAAAGTACAGGTATTTGGGTTCAACATGTAAGAAGTAGAAAGTACAGGTATTTGTGTTCAACATGTAAGAAGTAGAAAGTACAGGTATTTGTGTTCAAAATGTAAGAAGTAGAAAGTACAGGTATTTGTGTTCAACATGTAAGAAGTAGAAAGTACAGGTATTTGTGTTCAAAATGTAAGAAGTAGAAAGTACAGGTATTTGTGTTCAAAATGTAAGAAGTAGAAAGTACAGGTATTTGTGTTCAAAATGTAAGAAGTAGAAAGTACAGGTATTTGTGTTCAAAATGTAAGAAGTAGAAAGTACAGGTATTTGTGTTCAACATGTAAGAAGTAGAAAGTACAGGTATTTGTGTTCAAAATGTAAGAAGTAGAAAGTACAGGTATTTGGTTTCAACATGTAAGAAGTAGTAAGTACAGGTATTTGTGTTCAACATGTAAGAAGTAGAAAGTACAGGTATTTGGGTTCAACATGTAAGAAGTAGAAAGTACAGGTATTTGTGTTCAACATGTAAGAAGTAGAAAGTACAGGTATTTGTGTTCAACATGTAAGAAGTAGAAAGTACAGGTATTTGGGTTCAACATGTAAGAAGTAGAAAGTACAGGTATTTGGGTTCAAAATGTAAGAAGTAGTAAGTACAGGTATTTGTGTTCAACATGTAAGAAGTAGAAAGTACAGGTATTTGGGTTCAACATGTAAGAAGTAGAAAGTACAGGTATTTGTGTTCAACATGTAAGAAGTAGAAAGTACAGGTATTTGTGTTCAACATGTAAGAAGTAGAAAGTACAGGTATTTGGGTTCAACATGTAAGAAGTAGAAAGTACAGGTATTTGTGTTCAACATGTAAGAAGTAGAAAGTACAGGTATTTGTGTTCAAAATGTAAGAAGTAGAAAGTACAGGTATTTGTGTTCAACATGTAAGAAGTAGAAAGTACAGGTATTTGTGTTCAACATGTAAGAAGTAGAAGTAAGAAGTCGTCAGAAAAATAAGTAGTGGAGTAAAGTACTGATACCAGAAAAATATACTTAAGTACAGTAACAAAGTATTTGTACTCCACTACTTCCCACCTCCACTCCACTGGATCCTGTGTTAAGGGGGGGGGGGGGGGGGGGGGGGGGGGGGGGGGGGGTGGTAACTGCAGCGGGAAATTAAATCACATGAGATGCAATTTATTTTTCAATCATAATAAAAGAGGGGAACAGCTGCTGTCGGACACACCTCCAACATGCTGTCATGCTTTGTTGTGTCAGTAATGGCATTCGTACAGAAAAACATTCCTTAAGACTCCAAAATAAAACACCTGAGACTACGTTGTGAAACACATTCCTGAAGAGGAGTAGTTGGTTTGAACTAAATGAGACTCTTGAGGAAGCCACTTATTTTTATGTGCGGGCGCTTTAGCTGCTACAGAAAGTGAAATATCTCATGAGTCTTCTTTGAGATACAGTACTTTCTTATAATAACCCGGTTCTATTTTAGACTAAATATCCATTTTAAGTGATTAGTAATGCTTGCTACCCATTCATTTATAGTGCATACATGTTCAGTATATAACTGTCATTACAATATCTTTGTAAGATATTCACATCTTGACTGCAGAGATGTGTATTGGCAGGAATGTGGCAATACAATATGCTTTATGATACAAGGTTTGCGATAATAAATAATGTGATATCATTTGAAAGTTTAAGCAAGGTGATTTATATTGATCTCAAAACTGTCAAAGAGACTATAAGAGGAGAGTCTTCAGTCTATAGCAGGAGAACTAAGAGCTGGTCCCAGGTCAGTCTGAACCAGCCCTCACTATAAGAGGAGAGTCTTCAGTCTATAGCAGGAGAACTAGGAGCTAGTCTCAGGTCAGTCTGAACCCTCACTATAAGAGGAGAGTCTTCAGTCTATAGCAGGAGAACTAGGAGATGGTCCCAGGTCAGTCTGAACCCTCACTATAAGAGGAGAGTCTTCAGTCTATAGCAGGAGAACTAGGAGATGGTCCCAGGTCAGTCTGAACCCTCACTATAAGAGGAGAGTCTTCAGCCTATAGCAGGAGAACTAGGAGATGGTCCCAGGTCAGTCTGAACCCTCACTATAAGAGGAGAGTCTTCAGTCTATAGCAGGAGAACTAGGAGCTAGTCCCAGGTCAGTCTGAACCCTCACTATAAGAGGAGAGTCTTCAGTCTATAGCAGGAGAACTAGGAGATGGTCCCAGGTCAGTCTGAACCCTCACTATAAGAGGAGAGTCTTCAGTCTATAGCAGGAGAACTAGGAGCTAGTCCCAGGTCAGTCTGAACCCTCACTATAAGAGGAGAGTCTTCAGTCTATAGCAGGAGAACTAGGAGATGGTCCCAGGTCAGTCTGAACCCTCACTATAAGAGGAGAGTCTTCAGCCTATAGCAGGAGAACTAGGAGCTGGTCCCAGGTCAGTCTGAACCAGCCCTCACTATAAGAGGAGAGTCTTCAGTCTATAGCAGCAGAACTAGCAGCTGGTCCCAGGTCAGTCTGAACCCTCACTATAAGAGGAGAGTCTTCAGTCTATAGCAGGAGATCTAGGAGCTGGTCCCAGGTCAGTCTGAACCAGCCCTCACTATAAGAGGAGAGTCTTCAGTCTATAGCAGCAGAACTAGGAGCTGGTCCCAGGTCAGTCTGAACCAGCCCTCACTATAAGAGGAGAGTCTTCAGTCCATAGCAGGAGATCTAGCAGCTGGTCCCAGGTCAGTCTGAACCCTCTCTTATGTGCAAGGCCTTGTCTTTTGTGCTTATGCAACGCAAACATTTCCCAAATTGGAATCAATAAAGTACATCTTATCTTATCTTGTAACAGTCGGATCTGGCATTTTTATAATTTGTATTATTCGTATCATTTGACATCCCAGCACTAGCTTTTGTGCAATCCGACCCACAATTTGCCAAAAGAGGTCTGTGTATCAAATCAAATCAAATCAAATCAGGTTTTATTTATAAAGCACATTTAAAAGCGATTTTTGGTCGAGCCAAAGTATCCATATGTTCTTACACCCTGACAGATTGTTAAAGTGCTGTATACACAAAAACAAGATGGACAGTATAAACCTGCTGTAATAAGAGCTTTGTTGAGTAGAAACAGACAGAATAAGTGCAGTATGAAGAGAGAGGTCCGGACAAAGGAGAAACACAGTGAGGGAATGTGGTTCTTTGTTGTCGAGCTGATTAATGGACGGACCCTGCAGACCACAGCTGGAGCCTGGCATAATGATACAGGGGTACGTGTGTGTGTGTGTGTGTGTGTGTGTGTGTGTGTGTGTGTGTGTGTGTGTGTGTGTGTGTGTGTGTGTGTGTGTGTGTGTGTGTGTGTGTGTGTGTGTGTGTTTGAGCCTGGGGGGTTGTGTTTGAGCCTGGGGGGTTGTGTTTGGAGAGCTGAGCGGGAATTATGTGTGGTTGTAAAAAGGGAGTATTGCGTGCATCTGTGTGTTTTAATGATGGGCCAACAATGGAGAATAGTGCACATTGTTTTGAGTTCTGCAGTCTGGACTGTATGTTTTTAAAGATTGTGTGTGGCTGTGTAATTTAACTGTGGTGTCATGTCACGTGGCATGCCTGTAGACTAAATATGAAGCTCGATATTGGCCGTTTCCTTTTAAAATGTAACTAATATTTAAGCCAATATGATGCAATATTAAACAGCCATTTAATTTTTTTCTTGGTTTTGTTGTTTTGTTCCATTATATGTTAAATGTATTTAGGATATTTAATATTTTTGCAATTCCAATGTCTGCATATTTTTAAGAATGAGAAGTTTACTGCCCTTTGAAATGCTGTACTTGCATTAATATGCTATTGTATCATCATGTATTACATAAGTGGCATAAAATGGTCTTTAAATGACGATAATAATATGTAATTCAATAAATTCTGGTCAATATATGTTCTCCAACAAAAATACATTTTGCTGCAATAATGGACTAAGAGTTAAGCACCCTTAGCTCATTTCACTCTGACTACATTTGTGCTTTCAGCTTTTCGTCCCAACCTTTATCGCTTTAGCAGAAGTCATCGCATGAATGCCCCTCTGATGTTTTATTGACTCTGAATTGATCATCTGAATTATTGAAATGAGGTGTGTACATTGCCTGTGTGCAGTTTAGGTAAAGGGAAGGCGTCCGACTGCACCGAGGGAACTGTCGATCTTGGTATTCATGCATGCAAGTGACGCACATTCCCAGTATGCCAGCATTACTGGACGTATGATTGTGCATGAACGAGTTAATGCGTTAATGCACATAACTTCCATTCCATTGACTAAATGTGTTTTCTGTGCATGCAAAGGCAATGTTTCCTTCTGTGATAATAACAAATTCACAAAGCTCAGCAATATGTCCCCAAGATCCAACCTCCATCCTTCCATCTTAAAGGTCCCCTATTATACTGTTTTTCATCAATATATTTTAGGTCTCAGATATATACAAAACATGTCTCTGATTGGCTGAAACACCAAACAGATCATTGCAGCATCCCATAATCCCCTCTGTTTCAGCCCTGTTTCAAAAGTGCTGATTCTCACACAAGACAAAACATCGTTATGACATCATAAAGTGGCCAAAATCTGATCAGCTCATCTCAAAAGAGAGAGAATCTTTGTTCCTGAAACTTTCAGAGTCTCTTTACACAGAGGGGACACATGTATAAAAGACATGAACAAGTGGATTTTGCATAATAGGTGACCTTTAAAGGGGACCTATCATGCAAAATGCACTTTTGTACGTCTTTTATACATGAATATGTGTCCCCGGTGTTCCAGGGAACTCACCAAGTGTCAGAAAACACAACCCTCTCTATTTTCCTCCATACCCAAATCTCTAAAAAAGGGGCTGCAACGGATCTGATAAAAACTGATCCAGATTTGAACACTGTCCTGACGTCAGGATGGTGGCGCTACGGCTATTGGGCCAACTCCACCAATCAGGAGGAGACAGCCACGGCCATTGCCATTCGAAAGCGCTGGAGACGCTGTAGTGCATATGCCAGGCCTGTAGATGGTGCTGTTCTCACAGAATCAACCCTTGCAAAAACAGAGCTAAAAAATGTCAAATTGAGCAAAATGAGGCATGGCTAAAATGCATGATCTGTTTGGTATTTTGAAAAAAAAAAAGTATAAATATGCCTTATATAGGTATGGTCCTACACTATATTATTCAAATATAGCATGATAGGTCCACTTTAAATACTGTATTCAACCTCTTCTGTCAGTTTTCTCTGTCACTGAAGGACGTAGTTATGGGGGTTTCCATTGAGAGGGGGATGGGCGGAGAGATAATGCAGGGTCTGTGGCTGGGAGTAGACCCATGGGACAACATCCAATGTGCTGTAAACCATAACGGCCCCATAACAGGAAGATTTCTCATTTCCACGATGCTCGAGCCATATCTCATCTACCGCCTTGACAATCCCACTGAGACCCAAATACTGGGCGGGACAGCACACTCAGCATCGGAGGAGGGGGAGTGTGACCTATGGGAGGTGATTTTGGAAGGAAAGGTGGGGAAATGCATAGAACAGGACACAGAAAAAGTCGGAAAGGTTTGATCTGGTTCCTCCTTTGCTTGAGGATTCAAATAATAAAAAAAAAAGGCCATGACCATTGGTGGAGGTAATAGGAGGAAACTGGGATTAATAATGGAAGGATTATAAAGCCTGCATAAAAAAAGGAATTGGACACACCCCAAAATAATATAATATGGCATTTTTATTTTTGCAATGTTCTGGTACATGGATATGTTTCCTATTGGACTGCGTTATTGTAATATGTAGGATGACCTTATATATATAACTCATCTGTTATACATACCTGTGTTATTTACGTTCTCAGTGTTATTATTGATTTGATTTCTATACATTTAGTTTTTCATATTCTCATGTTGATTTTTAGGATTTGAGACCTTAACGTGTTGTGACCCCTTGTTAAAGAAACTTTTCATCTAAATTGGAGTACTATTGGATGTAAAGGGGAATATGAGAAAATAACTAATAAAGAATACGTTTTTAAAAAAGGCCATGAATACAGTACGTGTCTTTTTACTTTCTTTGCCCAGTTCGTTCCAAAGGTCCTGAATCGTCCACAATTCGCCTCTGAAAACAAGACTGTGTCCAATAGATCTAGTTGTTGACAGATTTCGCTCAAAACCCCAAAAAGGTAATCCTTCAAAGTCAGGGAATCACCAAAGTAACGAGACCAGTCTTATTTCTATTAACAGATAACTACATTTCAAGCCAAAGGGACAAAACATTGGTATCTGATTGAGGATGGACCATGTGGATTTCCCTTTTTGGTCACCAGCACAAGAACATTAGGATTCATTGCCTCTTTCTTGATGTTTTATTGTTCATAAAATATTGATCTGAAGCTCTGTGCACATAAAGAAAGGCTAGTGGCTGGCTATTAATGTCTCTGAGGTAATGCTATATTAATGAAGAGTGGGCAAGGCAGAAGCCACCACCAGCAGAAACAGAAACGCCCGAGGTTAACCTCTTGATTCATTTAGCACCTCTGTGTCTCTGAGCTGCAAGAGTCCACCTGTCCTCGAGTCAATATGTGCATTTTAAAAAGGAAGAAAAAGCAAGATATTGGTTAAAAACAAGATCAAATAAGATGTTTATGATCAAAGCTTCTTGCAAAAGGTAGTCAGATCCGAGTTTGTATTTTAAATGAGGCAAACTTTGCTTTGATGTTTCTGGTTGTTATTCAGTTTTGGTGATTCACACAGTGGTTTAAGGTCAAACAGATATCTGCCAAAGTGGTGGACCAACCAACCTGCAAAGAGTGGAGCAAAGATGACATACTTTTTGTTGCCGACCTGAAAGTTAACATTGCAAGTGCTCCCCCCGACGACAGAAAATTGCCGTAAAAACAAACATTTATGTAACTTACTTACACGTTTCGTTTATCAGGATTATCTCCACATAATAACACCACTTTATGATGTTTGAAGCGTAAATGCAATTGACAGAAGTAATAAACTAACGTTAGGCTATAAAGGAACTACAGCATGATCACATGACTTCACGTCACCACTAAGCTAAGCTAGCTAAAGCTAGGGTTTAGCAGCCAGCTAAAGTCAGCTTATTGGGGTATTAAAGGTGGGGTAGGTAATTCACTTCAGAAACACTTTTTGTTATATTCCATGGAATGCTCTTAACATCCTGATAGCAATGAATAAATTAAATGCTTTGACAATAAATATATACAAAAATGTCATCTGTGGAAGCCGTGGCGCTGTAAAAAGCACGACCAATCATCTGAGCCGGCCCGGCTAAAATAACTGGATGGCCTACCTGCCTGTCAGCCTTCCATCTGTGCACAAACTTATCTCGTGCCCTCATTGGTCATGTGCGCGTTCGTGTGTGTTGGAGGAGGGGCTCTGGAAGGAAGTCTGAAGGAAGGGGCAGATTTTTTCCAGTTGTGTACTTTCAAATTCTAGCGCACTCGAGCTGGTTTCTCCATTCTTACCTACCCTACATTTAACGGCCCGTCCACACAGCGGCTTTGGAAAAAGCTTGCCGGCGGGCGTGTCTGAAGCTCGACCAACAACAAATCACACGAATCTCCCGCCCCTGAGACACAAGCAGCGGTTTGATTGGCTAGAGCTTGTACTGGCATATGATTTGATTGGCTGACGCTTCCACCGAAAGCTTCAGAAGCTTCAAAAGTTGAACATTGCTCAACTTTTGAAGCCTGAGATGCCTGGAAAGCTCCGCTCTGCTTCCCACAATGCAGTTCGGCGAAAAGTGAGGCAAAGTGACGTCACCCCATTCAAAGTGAATGGGCAGAAGCGTTGGAATATTTTTTTAACGCTGCTGTGTGGACGTACCGTAACTGAAGTATTTTATGTCGTAGAATAAAAACCCTACATTTATCTCCAACTTGTGTTAAACTACAGACCTTTATATCAGGCATCTAACCAAAACAAATATAAAAACACATTGACTTGGAAACGAGCTAACCGGTAGTGCTCAAATCCTAACTATTTCCCCAGGTTTTAGGACTCATTCTGGCATCAATAAAACCATGCCTATGACAAAACGTTTTCCATCCAGTATAACAACCTCCTCATCTTTTGTTTTTTACCACTATGAACAATTGTCCCCTCCCTGCGGGGGCCAGTATTGGATTGCCTCGATCGTCTAAGAAAAGAAGTGCGTCGGAAACAACCATAAAAATCGTTTTAAGGTGAGCCCTGAGCAGCTTCACAGTCAAAGTTGATGCATTGTTTGAAAAGCAGTTCCTCTGAATCTCACCATGAACAAAACTCTTTCAGATGTTCACCTTTTACACTGACACACACACACACACACACACACACACACACACACACACACACACACACACACACACACACACACACACACACACACACACACACACACACACACACACACACACACACACACACTGTCCAGCCAGCTATGCTAACCCCTCTCTCTGCTAACCAGCTCTGTCCTGTGATGTTACATGTGCTCCAGGAGTGTTAGATCAATAGCCGTGTATCATTAACCTACATCCAGACACACACACACACACACACACACACACACACACACACACACACACACACACACACACACACACACACACACACACACACACACACACACACACACACACACACACATACAGCCCTCTTTCCCCCCCTATATTCTGCAGCATCCCTCCTTCTCCCCTCTAATGTTTGGGTCAGGTTCATGTCCTCTACCCCTACCTCCATTCATGAAGAGGCAGAGGGGGGAGGGATGGATGGATGGAGGGAGATAAGGGAGAGAGATGGACAGAGGTAGATAGAAGGGGAGGGATGGAGTGGGAAAAAAACAAGCTTTGAATACAAATGAGCTGACACACATAATGCATTCCCCCCTCTCCTCCCTCTCTCTCTCACACACACACTCTTACTCTCTCTCTCTCTCTCTCTCTCTCTCTATCTCTCTCTCTGTCTCTCTCTCACACATGTTCCTGCACTCTCCTCCGTGCCTCCTCATTGGACCGATGCACGCTGCACAGGAGGCAATTTCATCCACTTAATTTATTACTCATCATTGCCGGTTGTTGGTAGGAACAAGCTAATTAAAAGAGGAGGGTGTGTGTGTGTGTGTGAGAGAGCGTGTGTGTGTGTGTGTGGAGGATTTGGAGACGGAGACGTTGGAGCTGCTGCCGTCTCTCACGCTTCACCGTGGGGGAGAGTAGAGGAGGAAGAAGAGAGGACAGCTGGATGGTTTTTTCACACCACTTACTTACACCATCATCTGATCTGACATGACCACCGCATAGGAATCTGGTGCAAACGAGACGAGGTAAGGAGGGAGGAAAGGACGCAAGGAAATACCACAAAAACATGTTCTGCTTTTAATATATCATGAGTCTTTGAATGTGTGTGTGGGTGTGTGTTTTGGTGCGGGGGGAGTGTCCCAGTGTGTGTGTTTTGCCGTGGTATTCCCCAAACAGAAGCCCTTCATTATCCGGCACCGGGTAAATCCTATTATGGATTAACTCTCCTCCTTGACTTTGTCCTATTAATAGGAGAGGAGGGAATGCCGTGTAGTACAAGCAGAGGAGGTGTTTGTTTGTTTATTTGTTTGTTTGTTTGTTTGTTTGTTCGTGACTGAACTCAGGTGTATTGTTTGGCACAGGACTTCCTGTACTGCATGTGAGATGGAGCATGCAGTGTGGCAAAAAGGCTCACACACACACACACACACATACATACACACACACACACACACACACACACACACACACACACACACACACACACACACACACACACACACACACACACATTCCTGCACAACATGAGGGCAAATGGACAGACAGCACTGGGCTGCAGGTAAATGCTCAAATCAAACATGTCAGTCGCTGAAAGAAAAATGTCTGCAGTACAAGTGTTAAATATTTCAGTTATGGAACATGAAGCACAAATATATAAAATAACCTCTGAGTGACATTTGGTATTTTAACGCTGCATTGCTGCTGCACAAATGTGGATGTATGCATAAAAAGATACGTTAAGAGCATTCGTTTGGTAACGCAGAAATAAACTCAAGCATGATCCAGATTGTTGCACCCAATTAGCCATTGAGTGTGTGTGTGTGTGTGTGTGTGTGTGTGTGTGTGTGTGTGTGTGTGTGTGTGTGTGTGTGTGTTGTGTGTGTGTGTGTGTGTGTGTGTGTGTGTGTGTGTGTGTGTGTGTGTGTGTGTGTGCTGTGTGTCCTGGGGCAGGGTGTTGGACTGCAGAGGCAGCCGAGAGGACATATGGCTGCTCCTACCCTCTGACTGGGGTCCTTAAAGGAGCAGCAGAGGATTCAAATGTCCTGCTCTCCACATTTGTATACATGTGTGTGTATCAGTGTGAGTGTGTGACGGTGCTAATTCAACTTTCCCCTCTGCAGCTCCACCATTTTGATTTCAGTTCCCACATGTTTTGGTTGTGTCTCTGTGTAATTGGCTCTGGATTCTGTCTGTCTTTGTTTCCCTCAGACTACACACATCTGTCTCATGCACACATCTCCTGTCTGTGTTGACAGGTTGCTTTGATGTCCTCTGATTGATAGATGGACGATCAGATTAAGCCCCCTTTCACTTGGACCCTGCTTATTAGATCAGAACCAGCTGGACAGCCTCCTGCATCCAAATCTCAAATACATGCACAAAGCTCTGTGCATTTCAACCACGATTTAGCAGAGTTACAGAGGTCGAATACGAGCCAGGCTGCAGTAAGGACCACTTTTCTAAGAAATGAGCTTCTGGGGCATCCTACATCCCCTTTTAAAGCATCAAATAACTTATTAAAACCACTCCTACTACTTGGCCTAGACAGTATGAAATATGGACATAGTCTCTGTGACGTCACTCAAAGGTTTCTGAACAGCCGTTGTAAAGTTACATTTGGGATCTGACTTTCGTCATCTTGGCAGTGACGACATCTAACTCGCTAATCCAATAATGGTAAAGAGGTTGATCATTGAAGAGTTGGAGGTGGTTTTGGATAGCATCATGTGACCAGACCCTGTCACTTAAACTGGCCACACCTTCCCATATGCAGAACTTTAAGCCTTTAAACTGGGTAAAAATCCACCGCCCACTTGCCTCTCTCTTTGTGTCAGCTGTTTGGTGCTGAGCTTGAAGTGGTGAGTTGGTTTTTAGCTTTCTTCTCTGGTCACAGTTACGTGCTGTGGTTAAAAATGACCCTGTTAGCCTCGAGCACTGGAAAAAATGCTGCTCCAAAAACAAGTTAAACAATAATGAAAACAAGGTGTTTTCACTTGAAATAAGTACAAAAATCTGCCAATAGATCAAGAGGAAATTTGCTTGGTAAGATTTCTTGAAATAAGAACGGATATTTAGATAAATCTGATCTTGTAATTAGCTGAGAACTCATTTTTAACTATATTTGACCAGAATCAGGAAATGTTGTGTTATTTATAATAATACTCAAAAGTTTTCTGTTTTCTGATGTTAGTTGGTGATTTTCAAATAAATATGTGTTTCATCTGAGATACAACTCAAAATAAGATTTTTTGACTTAACAAGATGATGCATTGTCTAAAAACAAGACCTGATATCTCACTGCAGTGTTACTTCTGAAGTTATTGTTCTTATATCAGGAGTAAAGACATATTCTGACTCGATATTAGACAAATATACTTGGCAAGATTTCAAGTTTTTGTAGTGAGAGTGAACCAAAAGAGTAAAGGTGTTGGAAAGACATCACAATCAGTTTAAATGCACACACTTGGAGGAGACCTGCAGATTGGTATGATCATTATTACCCCTGCCAATGAGGTAATTTGTTTGGGTTGGTGTGTTGCTTTTTTGTCTGTTTGTCAGCATGGATACAGAATAACTACAGGCTATAACACTTGGTGTAAGGTTGTATCATGGACCAGGTAAGAACCAATTCAATTCTTGTGCGGATCTGAATTACAGGGCAAAAACACGCCTTATTTTTTACTTATGGAAAAAACCTTGACTAACTTGAAACACCTTTGTCACATTGTCATTTTATACGTAATATAAACATATTGATTGAAGAAGCTCTAAAAACTGAAGATAATGTTTCCGGATTTGCAGGCTTTGGAGTTAACCACTAAGTAATACTTGCTCAACACAGATTTTACTGACGACCTTTGGAAATGAAGTGTAATCCTCTAACTCTGTTTCCACTTTCTGCATACTGAGCAGAAGACAGATTTTCTCATACTAATTAAGCTTCAAACTTGTCATCCAAATCAGCACTCAGCAAACACTTCTGAGAAAATGTCTCAAACACCAAATGTGCGTGGGACAGCTCAGAAGCCTGCTCACACCCGTGGAGAAAACAAGCTTTCATTCTCTGCGTAAAGTCATCCCTCGCTTGGTGTCCCACTTATCAGTTATTAAACATCAAAAGCTTCCATACATCGTCTCTCGCCACCCGAGTGGTTTCTGCGGTAAAGCAGTTTTTATCTTCAGCAGATCTGCCACCACCAACTCATGCATTTTTGTACTTTCTCAGTCGGTGGCCCAAAACTTTGGAGGAGAGCCTCTTTGTTCTGCCTCCCACTGAGGGGAAGAAACATTGAGAAACACTTCCCTTCAGCCTTTAGTGGAGAAGAAACGAAAATCGAGTCCTCGCTCAGTCTTTCTGTTTCTCTGACGTTTGGTTTCCGTTACCTGGGGCTTTTTGCTTGTTCACCCTGGCAGCTCCTTTTTTACATTTTTTACAAGTCTCACACAGAGTCCAACCAACCCTCTCTAAAAAGCAGTCTTGGTTGGCACGTTGTATTGTTCGCTAAGAGCTTGGCTTCATGCCTTATTCATCCCTCAGGCCTATTCTTTCCACCAGCGTTGAAGGAATTAGGAGGAAAGAAAGCTCCCCGGCACATATCACACTCAAACTCACCAGCAGACAGAGGTCAACCTGACAGCTTCTCAGAAACAAAGACACTTCTACCTCCCCTGTCTACTCTATATATTGCGAGTTTTTAAAGCCTGTCCAACTTGACAACCCATGACTCAGGGTCCTTGCCAAGTCTCTGAAAATAAAGTTTCTGTTCTAAGTTCAGCAAAGTGATAGATAAAAAGCCTTGAGGCAAACACTACATTTAGCTGAGCACTCAAACTCACTTTTGAGAAGGTTTGCAAAGTGTGACAACAGGGATTACAGTGTCATTACTGCTGGCACTTTACTGTGACAAATCTTTCCTATTTTTCTCTTTCGTCAGTGGCGAGCCGTCAGGCCCTCAAACATTTTTTTAAATATATTTATAAAAATATATTTTTTAGTTATATATTTCATTAGTTTTACCAAAATAACTTGATTTAATTGAATTTAAAATAACATTTCCAAAGAAATAAATCCTTCGAATCTGCCTGTTCAGTTTCTGTTTGAATGTGAAGGGTTAAATGAAAGAAGCTCCTTTAGCCGTCTCTGCGAGTTACTGTGAAGATAGGAGCTGATTGGTGGTCCTGCTGTAAATTCACAGAGGGCCAGCTAAAGTTACTCAATGAGAGAGTAATGTCAAATGACAGTACAATTGATCAATCATATCTTCCCTCTAAATGGGTGGGTTTTATTATCGCGGACTTTATGACAAGTTCCGCCCGCTGTGAAGCTTTTCTTGTTTCCATAGCAACAACAACTTCCTGTCAACAGTGTAAACTCGCCTTCAAAATAAAAGCATGCCAAATTACACTTAAGACATACAACTGCAACGAAAGTAACAAACACAATGCAATATCATTTTCCATTTCAAAGAACACAAATTGGGTTCACAGGTGTTGTTTTGTGTGGTAGAGGGTCGCTGTCATTGATGCGTTTTGCACCCCGGGCCGTTGTTTTGATATTCCGCTGAAGTATACGCTGTGACGTAATAACTATTTTTTTTTATTTTTTTCGAGGGAAGGGTTGGGGGTCAGAGGGCCTACATGTAGGTATAAAAGTCACGGCTCGCCACTGTCTTTCGTTAATCTATTTTTATACAGTTTAAGTGGAAACAGCTTGGTCAGTGGCCTGTCACATCAAACTATGACCGTCTACAAACCCTCTAACATTGGTTTCAGATGTTTAGGGTGGCTTATAATAGCTCTTGTAATCAAGACAGGAGTAAACACGGAGGTCGGATGACGTATAAACGATGATGAAGTCCATCTATAGGAGGTTTTGTTGACGGATGGGTCGTAGAAACACCCAGAAGAAGCTGCATGTGTCCAACTCGACACTGACTCGACTTATTTTAAGTAACATGCTGACATAAGGGGTGCTTGACTTATTTTCCGTACGTATCAACTGTGTGTGTGTGTAAAACCACAGAAGACCGCCTTTTGTGTCCCAAGTTCAGACCAAAACTCAGAGTCAACGCTATCCATTTTCAAGCAATGTAATTACGTAATGTGCTGGACATACATTTCAACCCAGTCTCACGGCATTTCGTGTTATAGTCACGAAATTAATTGAATCTATTGATTGGTGTTCACCAACACGATTTTAAAAGCAATGTATTTCTATTGGTAGTATGTTTCGTGCCTGCACCACGTCTTTTTGTCCGGTCAGGTCTTGGAAGACCAGAAGCTGAGTGGTTCATAAAAACATTTTTTTACTCAATATCTTACTCTAAGCCTAACCCTATCCCTTTTATTTTAAATTGTATAATGTCCAAGTTTTTTTGCCGTCTGCAAGGAAAATAAATGGCTCAGAGCCTCAGAATACTGAAATCTGTATTTTTTTTAATCTTTTTTTCCTTCTAATCTGTTATTATTTGGTGCAGGCACGAAACATACATTACTACCAATAGAAATACATTGCTTCTAAAAATCGTTCTGTGTCAGAATTCTGAAATCTGTATTTTTTTAATCTGTTTTTCCTTCTAATTTGTTATTATTTACATTGCTTTTAAAATCGTTCTGTGTGACACGAAAAAAATGGCGAAATCGTGTTGGTGAACACGAATCAATAGATTAATTTCGTGACTATAACACGGAATGCCGTGAGACTGTGTTGCGTATTTATATCATGAACGTAATGTAGATACTTACTTAGCTTAAGTCCCTTAACAAATGTACCAATTTGAACCAAAACCATGATATTTGACTAAATGTCAAGAAGTAGCAACATTATGAATTTCACTTACCAAATGTCCTAAAAAGTGAGACCAAGTAGCACTTATTGAGTTGTTGATATTGTTAGCTTGAGGGAAAGTTGTGTAAAGCACTTCACTGATTACTTTCCTAAATTATAGTACAAAGACTGTTAAAAAAATACCCTACTGACAATTTCAGTTTTCTTGGTTGCATTGCAGAGTGTAGCTGTCCGAGTCTTCCTCTGTTGCTAGCTAGCAGTAGCATTTTTATGGGCATGCTAGCAACATATTACCAGTAACACATGTGAAGAGTTGAGAGTAAGAACCTAGTGTCGTTTTGCAATGTACTAATATACTGATGCTGTCTTAAAGCAAGCTAGAAAAACATTGAAAAAATGACAGTAGTCTACTTACTAGGCTACCACTAGCATCTTCTGGGCTTGCTAGCAACATATTACTAGTTAGCTTGCTAGCTACAGTAGCACATTGCCACTTAGCTCTTCAAATTGTGTTCACTTAGCTCCTAGCACAAGTTGTTTTGCACTGACTTTTGTATAACTCTGCTAATATGGTGTGACTGTTCACTGTTTATCTAACCTGTGGTATATTTATTGTATATAATGTAATGATTTAAATATTGAGCATTTTTCAGATCAAACAGTGTTTCAGTGTGTGTTTGGTATAAAGAGGCAGACTGTGACGCAGGTTTTTAAAATTCATTTGAACTGTTTTGTTTATACTCCTGGGGCTGCTCTGATGCATGATGCATACAAATTCAAAATAAGAAAAGCAATTTAAATGAATGCAACAGTAAACTGTAGAAGGCACACAGTGTTACAAAATGAGTTCACTTTTTGTGTGAGTATTGAATATTTATGGTGTAGCTTATGCAGTAGATAAACAATACAAATGTAACAGCAGTGTGATCGTTCCGGATAAAAGATAAGAATAGAATAGAATAAATCTTTATTGTCATCATACAAAGTACAACGACATGTCTTTGGCAACTCTCACTGCGGTAAAAAATAGACACAAATAAATAAATAAGAGTGGTAAAAGCAGAGGTAGTAGCGATGACAGTGTAACGAGATGAAATGCAATGTCAATGTGCATATTTACGCTTACTGTCTCAACACGTTAAATGTACAAAACTGTGTAAATGTCGTGTATTTCTAACTGTGTGTTCATAAAGGGTTATAGTAAGCAAAGGATGCAAGACATCATGGAAAGCCCTTCGAAGCTTGTTGGTCTTGATTGGATTTCACTTAATCTCACACTTGGGGCCAGACCAGTGGACTGACCTGCTTTATCCTCTTTCCTTCAGGATTAGGAGACAGAGAGCCGGACAGAGGGACGCTCGGAGAAACACAGAGAGAGAGGGATGGCTATGGAGGAGAAGCCGGGAGTGAAGAGCAGCAGCTCCATCGTCCCCTGCTTCCTGTTTGTGGAGGTAAGAGACATGCTTCACAGCATTGACATTCAAATTCGAAAGTATCCTAATGCAGTACTCAATATCTTAAAAAATGCTGCCAATATTCCTTATCAAGCGTCTGCATTTGATGAGTTGTTGGTGAGAACCTATTGGTATTGTTGACGGACAGTTGTTTAATAGTGTTGACAACTCTAAATCAACATTTGAATGCTGTGGAACTTCCTCTCCTTTTTGCTGGTCTGTTCATTGTGTTTAAAGCTGGTATTTCTGCACAGATAAAGATTTAGCGACACTAATATGATTCGTATTTTAATATTTGTTGAGATTCCAGTGGTGGCTCCGTAGGATTGTTGCCGGGTCGTGTTCTCAGAACATTCACGTTCCAGCGTTGTTAGGTCCAAAATGTAACATTTATTGAAAAAAGTGAGTGCTAACAATTCACAATCTTTACGTATGTGATGAAATATTTAGTGTTAATTCCTGTTTGTCTGTGTTTTGCCTTTCTAAGACAAAATGTCACTGTGGGAAAAAAAACTGTATGCCCTCACGCCTGTTTTGTTCTGACAACAGACATCCAAATCTTCTTTAACAAACCTCAATAAAAGCTTTAAATGTAACAATAAAATGACATTCGGTATTGCTCTACTTTGCTAGCACAACAAGGCAAGGCAAGGCAAGTTTATTTATATAGCACCTTTCAACACAAGGCAATTCAAAGTGCTTTACAAAAATGGAAGACATTATGAAAATGGCATTTAAAATCAGTCATTAAAAAGAAAAGATAATAAAATAAACATTAAAAGAAAAAATACATGTATAAAAGTTACAGTGCAGTTTAAGATGTGAATAGTTCAATTAAAAGCAGCGGCAAAAAGAAAAGTCTTCAGCCTGGATTTAAAAGTAGTAAGAGTTGCAGCGGACCTGCAGGTTTCTGGGAGTTTGTTCCAGATATCTGGAGCATAATAACTGAACGCTGCTTCTCCATGTTTAGTTCTGACTCTGGGGACAGAAAGCTGACCAGTCCCTGAAGACCTGAGAGATCTGGATGGTTCATAATTTAGCAGTAGGTCAGACATGTATTTTGGGCCTAAACCATTCAAAGCTTTATAAACCAGCAGCAGTATTTTGAAATCTATTCTTTGACACACAGGAAGCCAGTGTAAGGACTTCAGAACAGGAGTGATGTGATCCACTTTCTTAGTGTTAGTGAGGACTCGAGCAGCGGCGTTCTGAATTAGCTGCAGCTTTCTAATAGATTTTTTAGTGAGACCTGTAAAGACACCATTGCAGTAGTCGAGTCTACTGAAGATAAAAGCATGGACAAACAAGGACAGGAGATTTTATTATGATACTATATACTTTGTTGTCCCTGTTTTTAAAGCTAGCCATCTACCGGTTGCATTTAAAAAACTGCAAAACAAGACTAGAGCTTGGGTCACAGCAGATCCACGGAAAGAGGAAATACTTGAAATGTTTTGATATAAGATTGATGAAATATGGAGAAAATTGAGAGCACTACAAATTCAGTATACTGTTGCTGTAAAACAATAATGCTATAAGAGCCTAACGGTATTTCTTAGTCATGAACTCTGTTTCTCTGGGCTTTGATTCCTGATTTATCTTTCCAATTGCCTGTCCTGTCAGCGAATAGCACCTTTGTGGCTTAGAGATTTGATTCGTACTCTTTCCTGGCATTGCATCTCTACAACTGGAGCCACGGCGGTAAATATTTCAGGCTGAACAGGAGCATTTGGGACAGCTCAGCAAACACGCTCTGTGTCGCTGACATTCCCACTCGGTGTCACACATCGCGCCCTGCCGCAGCACCAGGGGCAGCGAGGCTTTAGTAAAGCTGCTACAGTTTGTTTTGTGGCGTGTTGAACATTTCCCAGCGTATTTGTGAACTGCATGATTCATTGAGGTGGTTTGCGGATGTCGGGGAAGTGGATTTTCAGCAGCTGCACTGAGCTACAGATCACACCAAAGGTCATCGTCTGTGGCAAACCGAGAACCCCCCCCCACACACACACACACTTAATTTCCCTCCTTTTGGAAAGCATGCTCTGGATTTTTTCGTGAGAGCAGTCAGACACATGAGTCAGAGGGCAGCGGAAGTCCCAGGGCTTTTACTGAATTGTGACTGAGGTGGAGAAAAAGCATGAACTGGTGAAGAAATCAGGCCGTCTGTAATCCAATTAGACAAACCAAGCAGGCCAAGAGCTCATCGGCTTGAAGTAATTCAACCATCAGCTGGAGTATATGCATTCAGAGCACTGATGTGTAACAGAGAGGAGAGGAGACGCCGATGTTGGCATCAGTGCAGGTGCATGCTGATGTGATGCAGATGTTACATCATGTTGGGTTTACATTTGTTTGGATTCAGTTTTGTTATATCAGAGCATCTGCAAAAGCACATTTTACGGATTTTGAATTAGCACTTTTTTGCATTTCATGTCATGATTGTGAACTGTGGAGGTCCAGAGAGGCAAGTGAGAGACTAAAAACATCTGGCCCATTCTCTATGTGTGATCTAATAATACTTTTGTTGTAAAACTATATGTGATCTGTGAAACAGGTGGGAAAAAAAGGTTTTGTCAAGTAAAGAATTGCAAAATGGCAAAGCTGTGTGTTTTAGCAACCAAAAACACCATTGCAATTTTTCTTAACCTGTTTGACATATAAAACAATTTCAATAATGAACTGAAACAGATTATCTTAGACACATTTCTTTGGATCAATTCCTAAGTCATAAAAAGAGAAAGAGAAAACAATTTAGATCAGATTTCAGAAATGATCACTACAATAGCAGAAAAAACGGCCTTCTTGTTGAAATCCAGCAATCGCTGCACATACTGGTTTTGTTGCAAGCTGCAAGTAAATTTCAACTGAGAGAGATTCAGGTGTATTTTAGTCACCTTTTGCCTGAACACCTCTATGTGTGTTTGGCCCTGAAGGATGTACACGATACAATACTCACTCTGACCCTCCCATGTGATCCTGTCTGTGAAACACTGCTCCCTTCGGTTATATTACACTGTAAAAGCTCTCCATTAAGCCACTCCGCCATATGCCTCCCACACGTCAGCCCTCAGGTCTCAGTCAATCTCATACTCTATATGTGTGTGTGTGTGTGTGTGTGTGTGTGTGTGTGTGTGTGTGTGTGTGTGTGTGTGTGTGTGTGTGTGTGTGTGTGTGTGTGTGTGTGTGGTGTGTGTGGTGTGTGTGTGTATGTGTGTGTGTGTGTGTGTGTGTGTGTGTGTGTGTGTGTGTGTGTGTGTGTGTGACGGCCAGAGAGAGAGTATTTCTATCTATTTGTTCTGGGATGGGGAGCAAGCGGTCGAGGCCAGAGGAAAGAGGCCAGCAGCTGTTACCTGTAATGGAGGGCAGTGGACAGAGTATGTTTTTATTGTCGGACAAAGAGCAGGTGTAAATCCAATATGCAGGGTTAAGGTTAAAGTTAGTTTCTTAATAAAGCACATTTCATACACAAATGTACGGAGACTGACAGGTGCAAACGCGCCCAAATAAGAAAGCATTACAGCTTGAGAAACAATGCAAATATAAAACGCTGCAAGAAGTTCAAAACACAACGGAAACCAGGGGACACTAAAAAGTGACGCACAGCTGGGGCGCTTGTTGACGTTCAGGGATTATAAAGTTTGCCATAACTTCTGAAGGAATCTTGCTATCACATTGCTAAAATCAGCTAAGTCTTGTGACAGTTGGCCAACTTTATTTATATGATTTTTTTAATGATAATAAGAAATGTAATTAAAAAAAGGTATTTATTTATTTTTTATTTAAAGGGGACCTATCATGCAAAATGTACTTTTTTATATGTGTCCCCGGTGTGTCAGGGAACTCACGCAGCGTCAGAAAATAAAACCCTCTCTCTTTTCCTCCGTACCCAAATCTCTAAAAACGGGGGTACAACGGAGCTGATCCAGATTTGCGTCCGATATGACGTAATATCTGAAATGTGGACCCACGGCCCTATCAGAAACGTTGCTATCAGAAACAATGCCCGACTGTTTTGGACGTAATATGGTCGGTGTTTACATTAGCATCGCTAACACTCAGAGCTAACCTGTACTGGAGAGCATGTGTGTGAAGAAGCAGGAAATAAAAAGGAACTCACCTTGTGGTATAACCGGCAAGAGAGAAAGCCTTTGAGCTCCATACTGTTTCAGAAATAATCCTTGATAATCCATGATGTGGCGTTTCACCACGGCAGTATTTAGTTTAGACAGTAGCTGCCGGGTCCCGCATGAGCTCAGACCCCTCCTTTTTTTTTGTAATCCATTTTTATTTTTTTAAAGCTTTATATGCAAAATCAGCACTTTTGAAACAGGAAGTGAAATAGAGGGATATGAGGCATGGCTAGAATGGGTGATCTGTTTGGTATTTGGAGCAAAACACTTCATAGACATGTTTTTTATATATATTTATATATCTGAGACCTATGCTATTGCCTAGAAATAGCATGATAGGTGCATTTTAAATTATTAAAATGTTTACATGTTTCCTGTCTGTTATTTTTTTATGAATATAAGAAAGATCATTAAACGTGTATTAATCCCTCAAATTGTATGTATACTGTCTTGCATAAAGTCAATACCTTGAGTATGATGAGGATAATAATAATAATAATTAATAATTAATAATAGTAATAATAATTCATTACATTTATTTAGCGCTTTTCCAAGTGCTCAAAGCGCTTTACATTGCATATTAAATATATCAGACATGTAATACATAAATACTGTGGACAATACCCACATGGATAGCAGAATAAAGCTGTAATTGGTGGACAGAGGAGAAGGTTTTCTGAAGCTCTGAGGTCACTTGGTGAGAAAATCATCACAAACTGAAAGGGTGAAAAATGTCCGGTTTAGTCATCTGTGCTGAGAAGACTGTGTGAAGTACAGACAGGCATCAACACAGCATACATGATTTATTATGCACTGCTACTCTCCATTAAGCTTCTTCTCAGTAATATTGTGAATTTGGCCCCCTTTGAATTTGTGCTATCCAGAAATCCAGAAATAAATGTGCTTCTCAGCGTTGGTACTATTTCACACCGACACCCTGTTTCACACACACATTTCTACAAAGAAACACCTTGGAAAGGTTGCCAGTGTGTTGCTCACAAAACACATCCACAATCACACCCCCAATGGCAGTTCAGGGATATTAACCCTGGAGCTTTTAGCTGTGACTCGCTGAGCCACTATGCTGATTTAAACAAGATAACATTGATTATTGATTGCTTTAATGGCTGTCAACAGTATGGGAAATGACGGAAGGAATCCTAGTAAGCGTTTAGCACTTCTAGTTCGCTTGTCTTCATGCTTTTTTTGAATGGGTTTTTAGTTAGAAGCTTGAAATAAGGTCTGTAGTTAAAACAAGCTGAAGAAATGTTCACGTTTTGTTCTATGACATAAAGTACGTCAGTAAATACCCCACTGGTGAATGTCTGTAGCTTTAATTAAAAACAGTGGCTGCTAACAAGTGGCTAAATAAGACTACAAACCGCCATCAAGCCAAACATTAGCCGCCTTTAGCTTAGCGGTTTTGACCCGATGTCATGTGACGCGAGGTAGTTTGTCTATTAGCTTTTTACTTCTGGAGATGCATTAAAATGAAGTAACTATGTGGAGGTTATCCCAACGAACAAAACGTGAAAATATCATATTCAACACAGTCTCACGGCATTTCGTGTTATAGTCACGAAATTAATCTATTGATTCGTGTTCACCAACACGATTTTCGAATTTTTTTCGTGTCACACAGAACGATTTGAAAAGCAATTTAAATAAAAACAAATTTGAAGGAAAAAGAGATAATAAAAAAATACAAATTTCAGTATTCTGACACAGAACGATTTTAGAAGCAATGTATTTCTATTGGTAGTATGTTTCGTGCCTGCACCAAATAATAACAAATTAGAAGGAAAAAAAGATGACAAAAAATACAGATGTCAGTATTCTGAGGCTCTGAGCCATTTCTTTTCCTCACTGACGGCAAAAAAACTCAGACATTATACAATTTTAAATAAAAGGGTTAGGGTTAGGCTTAGGGTAAGATATTGAGTAAGAAAATGTTTTTATGAACCACACAGCTTCTGGTCTTCCAAGACCCGACCGGACAAAAAGACGTGTTGCAGGCACGAAACACACTACCAATAGAAATACATAGCTTTTAAAATCGTTCTGTGTGATACGAAAAAAATGCTAAAATCGTGTTGGTGAACACGAATCAATAGATTAAATTAATTGTTTTTATTCGCTTTTATTGGCTGAAGACTTTGCGATGCTGACCTCTGCATTGGCCTATTAAAGAACGTCATCATTGCACCGCTCTTTAGCGATAATGATTCAGGTTTTTCCTTCAGGTGATATTTGGGCTTCTCTGCATATTCTGTGATTGCCCTGACTTTTGTTGACCTAGCTTCAGGACAAGAAAATCTGCCCAAAGCCATGATTGTATTTGTGTGCAAAACTAACCTAAAAACAAACATCTTATTCACATAAAATGATTGACAGCCCGTAACATGTTGAGTAACCACGGCTCTCGCTGAAGTGCCCGAGCTCCTCTGTGAGCAATGTCAGTGAACTATTAATACATTGATATTAGAGAAATGGGCTTTTGGCCAGAAGGCGCTCTGGAGTGGAAACTGACAAATCTGTGAGAGGGAAGTAGATGAGTAGCTGCTCACTGACCAACAATAGAAGACAGAAATATACAAATATATCAATTTATGGTTCAACAAGAGGTTATGTGTGACTACCGGAGTTTTCCGCCGATTCACTCCTTCCTACAATTAGTCTGGGGAAATGGTCGGCAGTAATGTTGGGGCCAGATTATCTGGTAATAATCCAGTTTTATACCCAATGAACTGATTGCAGACTCAATTTGCCTGCCCTGATAATTTCAAACATGATTTATGGTTAGGAGATTAATTGGAAAGATTAAGATAGACCCCTAAAAAAGTGGTGCATTTTATGACTTCTGGTTCCCCGAGATATGGTATGTGGTTGACGTAAAATACATTCATAGACTCCCCTGAAGTTTGTTCATAGCCTAACGTTAGCTTTCTACTTCTTTTGCATTTGCATTTTCTGTAAAAGTCCACTAGAAAAATCCTATTAGCTTTTCGGTTGAGGTATCCAATGTGATGCTAACTTCTTCTGTCATCCCTGCACGACTCTATAGCTAAGACACAAACCGGAAAAAACGATGGTGTCACCAAATACCTTCTTTTTCATGCGGAATAAACAAACGAGCTATCTGCTAGTTAGCAATTTAACTAATGCTACTAATGAACTCAAGCCGAATGCTTGCTGGTACTGTAGCAAACAGCATCGCTAGGTCTTACTGCTTTTTATTTTTTACTGCAGTGTGAGTTGCCAAATAAATGTCGTTGTACGTTGTATGACGACAATAAAGATATACTCTATTCTATTCTATTTCTTCCTGGTGAGCTGTCACCAACCTTTACGGCCCTTACTGACATTTTGTTGGTACTATAACAACTAAGATAAGGTACTTGTACTTAAAAGTAAAAGGACCATAGAAAACCGTTTTATGCTCAGTTTTTCTATTTCTATGTGATTAGCATTGGAATATAATGAAAAGAGGTGTGAGCCTATTGACGATGACCCCTCCACCCCCTCAGAATTAAATGTGTGTGTGCATGTGTGTGTGTGACAGCGATCCATACCAAATCAGAGGGACCTGGTATGCAGGGCCGTCCCTGGCCAACATGAGGCCCCACGCAAAGTTATATGATGAGGCCCTCTGTTTCGCGAGCGTTGGCGGGGGGGGGGGGGGGGGTGTTGCTAGTGGAGCCTTGCAGCGGAAACCGCATAAGCGCATAGGTGCGGCTCAGTTGAGGTACCCTCCTCAAGATGAGGCCCCCTCCGCAAGGTGAGGCCCCACGCAGTCTGCATGATTGGCCTGTCTGGAGGGACAGCCCTGCTGGTAATGTTTAACATTTGGTTCGACGACATAAAATACATTCATAAACTCCCCACTCGTGAAATTCTGAAGCAGTTGCTAACAAGTGGATAACTGAGTCTACTGAACGACATTAGTCTGCCTTTAACTTAGCGGTGGTGATGTGTAATAACTGTAATAACTAAGAAAAGGCAACATATACTTTTGTAATTGTAGAAAATGACCTTAGAAAACAGTTTTATGTTCATTTTTTCTATCTCTATGTCATTAGCCTTGGGCTATAATGAGGAGAGGTGTTAGACTGCCTATTGACCATGACCCTCCACACCCTCAGAATTAAATGAGTGTGTGTATGTGTGTGTGTGACAGCGATCCGTGCCAAATAAAAGGGGACCTGCTCTTTTATTTAGCCCCACACCTCATCAGCAGTTACCATGGAAACCAATCATCCCAGACTCTATTCTCCCAATCTCCGCTCTCTCTCTCTCTCTCTCTCTCTCTCTCTCTTTCTTCTGACTCCTTTCATCCTGCCTGCCCTAATCAGAAGTCACAACCTTTTTCTATCAGCGCCACCCACTCAGCCATCTTGTTCCGTGTCTGTCGTCCGTCCCCTCCATTTTGCTCCATCATTTCCCATTTTTCAGTTGGCTTTCCCTCCAGTGCTGATGTTTAGTCTCTGATTTTGGACTTATTTTCTCCGGGGAATTTCTAGCAACTCAGATATGGACATCAGCTTTTAATAATAAATGATTACTGTGGTTTTAAAGAGGACATACTCTGCTCATTTTCAGGTTCATATTTATATCTATTGTCTCTCCTGTGACATGTCTCCATGCTTTAATGTTCAAAAGGCTCTTTATTTTTGTCATACAGCCTGTGCTGCAGCACCTCTTTTCACCCTCTGTCTGAAACCAGAGCCCAGTCTGTTCTGATTGGTTAGCTGGCCGGCTCTGTTGTGATTGGTCAACCACTTAGAGATGTCCCGCCCCTTAAGGCCCGGACACACCAAGCTGACACCAAAGAACTCACACAGACGGAACCCCGACTGTTGTGTCGCCTCACGTCTCCTGCGTCTTGGCCATGTGTTGCACTGGAACACACCGCAAAGACTTCAGCCGACGGCCAAGAAGCACGTACGAACTGCGCATGCGTGAGTGGCAATAACTCTCCTTACCAGCAGGCGGCGGTAGTGTGTATTCGTCATTCAAAAGGAGCAACAACCGGAAGACAGACTGCGTGATACACCGAGAGAAGAAGAACAGACTGCGTGATATAAACAAACAACAAATAGCGCGTGCGTTCCATTTTCCCTCTACAGTGAGAAGCTCATGGGGCTTTCCCGAACCTGTGTCGAGAGCTGGAGTTAAATGAAACCTCAGATTTGCCTTCTTAATAGTTTGTTTGGGTCCCTCACTTCCGTTTCGCTTCTCATGCACTGATTCACTAGCTGAACAGCCAATCAGAGTGATTTCTTTTGCCGACTGCCTTTGGCCGACTGCGAATCGGCGGGTTTTCGGCCGAAAAGGCGTCGGCCCGGCTGAAAAGACCCGACAGTGCGGGACACACCAATCTGAGTAGGGCGTGTCGACGCTCATCACCGGCCTGACGCCCACCGACGCCGATAATCGGCCTGGTGTGTCCGTGCCTTTAGCCTATCAAGAACAATGTGTTGGAGCGCGAGACAATAGTTGATGTCACTATAGTATGTTTGGGAAGTAAACAAAGGAGACCAATGGAGGAGTTAAAGGCATGGAGGGGAGTGTGTGGGGGGGAAATTCCTCTGGAGGTAACACCGGGATTTTAGCCTTTGTAGACCATTTACATGCACTAAAACATATATAACACACTACAGGTCAAGGGGAAACCCCAACAAATCATAACAGGGCCTCTTTAATGTGCACAAATCTGTGTTATCATATCCATTTCCATCTTATCCCATTCTGTAAAGACAAAATAATATTGAATTCTTTAACCTTTTCACCTGGCGGGCAACAATACACATTTTATTTACTTATTGACATATTGAAGATAGTATTCTGTTTGCTGTGTGGATGGCACAAGCTCTCCTTACATTCACCCTTAAAAAAAAATATGTAATGATTCTCTGCCATCTGGGGGCACACGAGTAAATATGCAGTTAAAAAGTCATTTCTGTTTAAAGCTAATATGTGTGCTTCAGTGGAGAGCTGTAATTGAGAATGCAACTTGTGATGAGGCACTTATCCGGACCAGTGGAGGGGCGAACATAAAGCCCCATTCCACTATTGTAAATACTTTTTACAGCTCTACTCTTAGCTTTACATGTAGGGAGCTGCCACCATCATGTGTCTGAGTTTAATGATACTTTTTGACCTGTGTTCATATTTAGGAGCACTATATACAGGTTTACCCTTTGCCCTATAGGACAATTGGGTTTTTATCGGTATAGATATTTTTATTTGGGCCTTCACAATAGAGTGGTGCAGGAATGAGTCCTAAACCAGGAAGGGAGTCAGCATTTTTAACATTTTCTTGGTTTCCTCATCTGGGAATAAATAGAGGTTGCTCACAAGTGTCTAAATGAGACGACTAAACGTCATCACGCCCAACGTTAGCCACCTTTAGCTTAGCGGTGGGGAAGTGAAGTCATGTGACCGTGCTGTAGTTCCTTTATAGCCCAACATTAGCCGCCTTTAGCTTAGCGGTGGTGACGTGCACGTCATGTGACCGTGCTGTAGTTCCTTTATAGCCCAACATTAGCCGCCTTTAGCTTAGCGGTGGTGACGTGAAGTCATGTGACCGTGCTGTAGTTCCTTTATAGCCCAACATTAGCCGCCTTTAGCTTAGCGGTGGTGACGTGCACGTCATGTGACCGTGCTGTAGTTCCTTTATAGCCCAACATTAGCCGCCTTTAGCTTAGCGGTGGTGACGTGAAGTCATGTGACCGTGCTGTAGTTCCTTTATAGCCCAACATTAGCCTCCTTTAGCTTAGCGGTGGTGACGTGAAGTCATGTGACCGTGCTGTAGTTCCTTTATAGCCCAACATTAGCCACTTTTAGCTTAGTGGTGGTGACGTGAAGTCATGTGACCGTGCTGTAGTTCCTTTATAGCCTAACATTAGCTTTTTACTTTAAAAATCAAAAAGTTATGTTAATATGTGGAGATTATCCTGCTGAACAAAACGTGTAAGTATCATAAATGTGTGTTTACCACAGGAGGGCCTTGCTTTTTTTAATACAATATGCAAGATTCAACATCTCTACGCTAATTTGCACACAGCCTATAAATGAAATTTAGGATGTGAGTGTTTGATAGCTTTAGTATGAGGTTGATCCTATCTTAATTGTCATTTTCAAACACTGAGTTATTGTTAGTAAGATTATTTCCTTTTCTATCTAAATTAAAACACATTCGACAATGGACAATGTCTAAATACTGAACCATTTCCCCAGAATTCCCTACATTGAAAATTGTGCATGGATGTCTTACATTATTTTATGGGCAAATATTACCTTGTTTTTAGTGCTCTAAAGCAAAACAATGGAACACTGTTGAAGTCTTAGCTCTGATTTGCTTCTACCATTTTGTAAACATGGACTGAACAGTAATTATGTTCCCATAACCCTGATATAATGAGGTTAAAATACACAGAGTGTCCACCAGAGGGCACTGCTGTAACACAAGAGACACTTCTACTGTTTGCAATTTGTTCCAAGCTTTTAAGTGTTCAATTAGTTTTTAACCTCATCCATCAACAAGTGTTTTAACAAATCTGTCACTTACTTTATTCAAACCTCACTTAATTAACTTTGACAAAAAAAGTATTTATTTCACAAGTGTCTGTGTCATACACACACACACACACACACACACACACACACACACACACACACACACACACACACACACACACACACACACACACACACACACACACACACACACACACACACACACACACACACACACACACACACAAATTCTCACAGGCCTCATTAACACCTGAGCGACATGCAGAGATTAGACAGAACACATCACTTGTCTGCCTCCCACATCTTTATAAATAGGCCTGTGTATTTAATGGTGGGTAACACTCTGGGAGCTTCACACCTCACAGGAAGTCTCCCCTCCCGTCATAAACACTCACAGAGAGCCAATATCTCACATGAACTCTGCAGGAGAATCAGGTCCGGACATTGTCCGCAGTTTATCACTCAACAGGAGAGATACCGTGTGAAATTATCCCAATTACTGGAAAAACTGCGCCTGGCAAGAGCGTACAGTGGGCACAACATGTTACATTACATTACATGTCACTTGTTAGATGCTTTTATCCAAAGCGACTTACATACTCAATACTGTGGGCAATCCCCACAGGAGCAATTTGGGGTGAAGTGTCTCAGGGACACAACGACATGCTGACTGCAGTGGGGTTTGAACCTGTGGTCCCCTGATTTTTCTCATACTGTGTCAGTGATTTACTTACAGCAAGGACCCAGACCACGCCGAACCAAACAACCAAAACAAAGAAAAACGAAAGAAGTACAAACCAGAAGGCACGAGGAACAGGCAGGGACGTAGACGACGATCTCACAAATAACCCAAGACAGACCTAAATACGCTCAGGACTAATCACAGAGACACGAAACAGCTGGAGAGGGCAAACAGAAACACAATCAGATAATCAGGAAGTAAAACACGACCAGACACAAGGAGGGGATACATTTAAAAATAAAACATATCAGTGTGTAGTGTCTCAGAGTCCTCTCCTGCTGATGTTCAGGTGTATATCAGTATGTAGTGTCTCTACTTTAAAGAGTCCTCTCCTGCTGATGTTCAGGTGTATATCAGTATGTAGTGTCTCTACTTTAAAGAGTCCTCTCCTGCTGATGTTCAGGTGTATATCAGTATGTAGTGTCTCTACTTTAAAGAGTCCTCTCCTGCTGATATTCAGGTGTATATCAGTATGTAGTGTCTCTACTTTAAAGAGTCCTCTCCTGCTGATGTTCAGGTGTATATCAGTATGTAGTGTCTCTACTTTAAAGAGTCCTCTCCTGCTGATGTTCAGGTGTATATCAGTATGTAGTGTCTCTACTTTAAAGAGTCCTCTCCTGCTGATGTTCAGGTATATATCAGTATGTAGTGTCTCTACTTTAAAGAGTCCTCTCCTGCTGATGTTCAGGTGTATATCAGTATGTAGTGTCTCTACTTTAAAGAGTCCTCTCCTGCTGATGTTATATCAGTATGTAGTGTCTCTACATGTCTCCATGCTTTAATGTTCAAAAAGCTCTTTATTTTTCTCATACTGCCTGTGCTGCAGCACCTCTTTTCACCCTCTGTCTGAAACCAGAGCCCAGTCTGCTCTGATTGGTTAGCTGGCCGGCTCTGTTGTGATTGGTCAATCTGCTTAGAGATGTCCCGCCCCTTAGCCTATCACGTACAATGTGTTGGAGCACTAGCCAATAGAAGCTTGAGTGTAACATAGTGATGTCATTATGTTATGGAAGTAAACAAAGAGGTCCAATTAAGGCGTTTCAGGCAGGGGTCGAAGACAGAAAACGATGTAAAAAAATCTGTTTATCCAGTCATACAATCACCATAATATGTTCCCACTTTATAGCACAAATGTGTCTGTGTAAGCGTTTTAAATAGAGTTCTTAATGGTGTTGTTTAGGGTACTTCTCTGACATTACTTATTCATGAGTGTTAAAGAGATTGCAAACTGTATTACTGCTGACTTCAGAGCTTGGTGCAGGTAGTGGGTCATTAAATGCTGCAGTGTAATATCTGTAATGCACAGGGTTTCCCCACGGTGCTCTGTGCACAGCAGGGGCGTGTATGTGACCACACTGAGAGGTGGTTCTCCAACAGTGTGTATTATTGTACTGTTTTAGTATCTGGTAACACCATTGTAAGCTAAAGGGATTAAATATGATCAAGATGTTTTCCACTGCCAGCTCTCCTATCTTTTAGCTTTTTTTAACATCTTTTCTTTCCTTTGCTGCTGGGACTTCACCATCTCTGTGAATGCACCATTGCTTCTTCCGCTTTCTTACTCCAACTCCCTGCCCTCCACATTGTTCACCCTTAAGTACTCCCTCTGAACTTTTATAGACCATAAAACGCATTCATTTGCAAACAACCGACAAACCTCCCAGTCTCATTTTCATGAGGAATCCATTTATTCATCCCCGAAAAGCCCATTCATCATTCTCCTTTGTCAAAGTATGCGTACAGTTTGGGAGCTGGAGCCGGCGCCAAACATTATTGTTTTAATGTCGCAGTTTGTCATCATTTGAGCGAGATATCAATACAGAGAGTGATGATGCGTGGTAAAAAGAGTTCAGTCAGACAACTCACATGTTTCTTAATATGTTTATTAGAAGCAGCATATAGTTTGAGTTTGGCGTCTAGGCTCGGGCCTCATCACTCCACAGATTTACAAAGAACATTGAGTGATGATTAGATAACTACCCCCCGAGCCTACAGGTGGAAGCTGGGGTGGAAGCTGGGGTGGAAGCTGGGGTGGAAGCTGGGGTGGAAGCTGGGGTGGAAGCTGGGGTGGAAGCTGGGGTGGAAGCTGGGGGTGGAAGCTGGGGTGGAAGCTGGGGTGGAAGCTGGGGTGGTGGTGGGGTGGTGGTGGGGCAGGCGAGCAGCAGCAACATGAAACACAGCAGCAGGAACATGAACGTAACAATAGCAAGTGAACACAGCAGTGGCAGCAGCAGCATGAGCGAAGCAGAGGTAGGAAGACCTGGCAGCTTAAATAGAGCGGCATGTTTAGGAGAATGTGTTTGGTTGGTTGTAAGAGGGACGAGGTGCGTCACGTGTTAATGTATCATTGGTGCTCGAGTTGACTGCCTGAACTAGCTCGCAGGCTTCGCCCCATTTGTGGAGGTGGTATATGAGGAGAGGCAGAAAACACATGCAGGATGTGAGGTTTTCTGATCATATATATGACTTTATAATTGCATATAAAGACCCTATAAGAGATTCATAGGGGCTCAAAATGGTGTATGGTGAGCCAAACATCAATAAGGATATCCTACTTCTAGCAATAAAGTCATCCATTTTAAGTTATATAAGAAGATAAATCAGGCATAGGCTAAAACATGAAATCAAATGAATCAGACTTGGGCACATTGAAAGTCTTTAAAACCTTGGGCTGACAACATTAAGACAAAGTCAATACTGAGAATGAGAAGATAGTGTGTACAAATGGATTGATAACTACCTGCTGAATCAATAGTTTGTACTTACTCATACTCCTTATAATACGTTCACTGTTCAACAAATACACAAGTAACATTATTTTGGCCATCCAGTTATTTTAGCCGGGCCGGCTCAGATGATTGGTCGTGCTTTTTACAGCGCCACGGCTTCCACAGATGACATTTTTTTAATGTATTTATTGTCAAAGCATTTAATATATTCATTGCTATCGGGATGTTAAGAGCATTCCATGGAATATAACAAAAAGTGTTTCAGAAGTGAATTACCTACCCCACCTTTAAAGCAAATCAATGTGGCTCGTACGGGGCACCAACTAACGACACATGTTTCTCTGCTGATTTCCTGTAAATCTTTAGTAGATGTGGGAAATGATGTGCTAGCTAGCAATAACAACCAGCAAGTATAGAGCCAGAATAGAAGAGGTATTCCTATGTTATGCTAAATGGAAGTAAATGGAAGTAGCAACAGCAAAACTACATAAAAAATTCCATTTGGGGAGTATAATCCAGGTCAAATTGTTCCATATACGCTAACCACTTCCCACACATTACCATTTTACGCTTCAACCTTATAGCAAAGTAGCCATCTTATATGTGTGTCTCCAAATACCCATGTGTCTTCTGTGCTAGTGAGCAATTACAACCAGCGGTGCTACAGAGAGATATTCCTATATTCTGCTCTTTCATATTTCTGTGTAAACAAACCTTTTTGGAAATGAAATGTGAGCGCCAACATGCCCAGAAACAGATTGAGCATTGTTGACAAATGTCGGGGATAATTCCCACAGAGACGGGTCGCTGTGACCATGCCTGCTTCAATAATTGGGTTTTTTTTTAAGGCTTTTGTTTGTTTCTGTATCCCAGCAGGGAGCCTCTCTTGTATTCACAATGACAGATTAGAGATCAGTACAAACCACTGAGCCGTTCCCCCTCCTGCTGCCGAGCTGTAATTAGCACTGACCAACCTGTCAGTTTCCAGCTCACACACAAAATAGCCCACATTAGGAGGACTTCCTGTTTGTAGAATTGTGTGTGTGTCCTCTGTGTAATGTTAGGTAGAGGAACAAAGCGAGTGGGAGTACGGTGTGTGTGGGATTGAGCTGGCAGAGTGTTGGTTTGTAGGAGGATTTTGGCTTTATACCTGGTTAAGGAAACAAAATCCAGGTCGCAGTCTTCCAAGATCAAACGTGTTTTTATGGGATATGAAGCAGAGGAAACCAGAGAAGAGCAATCATTTATTATGTCCAGTTTGTTAGAGTTTGATTTGCCTTTCTGCTTGACCAGTAATAAACATATTGTTGAGTCTTATTGCCATGTTACGAGATGATTTCTAATTAATCAAGAGATTTTAACGTGACCACCATAATCCTTCTGTCGTTCTGCTGCTAAAATACAACACATTGGTTGTTGAAAGGAATAAATGAAAGGGAATTATTTCCAGCATTGTTTTATTGATAAAAATCAACAACTGGACACAGAATGGTTAAAAAGTTAGCATTTTTCTATATATTTTTTTATAGTTTAACTCTCGTCCAACTAAGTATAATATTTCTTTTTTTCTTTTGCAGTTCTTTGTAAAAATCGACATCACGATGACGATCAAAAACATCATACACATGAACATGCACACGCTACTAAAACAAACGTACTGTATACCAAAATCGAGAAAATTGTCTTTTTGTGATTACCATCTTAAAAGTACCCATATGTGCATTTTAAATTAGTGTTTGTCTAATGAGAGTGTCCAAAACACAACATATGACTCACTTATTGTATGCTAACAAAGCAACAACAATGCTTTCTTTACAGACAGTATTTCACATTTCTACAAGGTGACCCACGCTCATCTCCTTTCATGTTGACAGCACTGTGGATTAAAGTCTAAATAAGTCAAGAAAAGAGGACATGAAAAATCTGGAGCACAGGAGGACGTTTTTAGGCCAAACCCCCGAGCTTTGCACCTGTTCCCTCTACCCCCCCCCCCCCCCCTCTCTTCTTCTACCTTTACCTCACAACAACACTTCACACTCTGTCTTTGAATCGACTCATCACTCTCACCTCTTTCCACCCAAGTAGAAAAGTACACACATCCTTTACTCAAGTAGAAGTACAGATACTCGTGTTTAAAAATACTCTGGTGAAAGTAGAAGTACTGACTAAACTTCTTTACTCAAGTAAAAGTAAAGAGGGCTTTGAAATGTACTTAAGTAAAAAGTACCCATAACTACCATCTGTTTTAAAGAGTACCTGACCTCCCTTTATATTAATAGAACAATAATGTCATTGTTAGCTAATGAATGTTTCCATGCTGAACAACGGCAACATGACAACGTTTTCATTGGTCCCTCTTCTTTAGAGAAGACCAGGAAATGATGGATACACGGATCGTGTTCAAATCAATAGGCACGCAATGACTCTAAATAATAATGATCACGCCACCAAACACACATTCAAACTAAAGTAACCAGCCTGTTTGGAAAATGTAAGAAGTAGAAAGTACAGGTATTTGGGTTCAACATGTAAGAAGTAGAAAGTACAGGTATTTGTGTTCAACATGTAAGAAGTAGAAAGTACAGGTATTTGTGTTCAAAATGTAAGAAGTAGAAAGTACAGGTATTTGTGTTCAAAATGTAAGAAGTAGAAAGTACAGGTATTTGGGTTCAACATGTAAGAAGTAGAAAGTACAGGTATTTGTGTTCAAAATGTAAGAAGTAGAAAGTACAGGTATTTGTGTTCAACATGTAAGAAGTAGAAAGTACAGGTATTTGGGTTCAACATGTAAGAAGTAGAAAGTACAGGTATTTGTGTTCAAAATGTAAGAAGTAGAAAGTACAGGTATTTGTGTTCAAAATGTAAGAAGTCAAAGTAAAAAGTCGTCAGAAAAATAAATAGTGGAGTAAAGTACTGATACCAGAACAATGTACTTAAGTACAGTAACAAAGTATTTGTACTCCACTACTTCCCACCTCTGGTCTTTGATTCCCTCATCTCGCCCGTCCTCCTTCCTCCACTTTTGAAACTCTTTAATTCTTTTCCAATCCTCTCATTCTTCCTCCCTCCTCTCCTCCTCCCTCCTCCTCCCCCAGGACTCCTGTCATGCCGGCCAGGTGCAGCGTAGCGTGTGCTGAAGGCAGGCGTCTTAATGGACAGCTTGTGTCTGCCGTGGACCCCTGTGCCTCCCGTCCTTCTGCTCTAAATCCTCCGCCCGTAAAACACAAAACTGCTCTTTCAGGCTACATGGGTTTAGCATCGTCCAGGGACAGAGTGGATAGACAGAGGAGGACAGACAGAGGAGGGCAGACAGAGAGACCCTTGTTAGAGCTTTGCAACATCCTGATCTGTATTGGAAACGTGCAAAATGTAAAATGTTATCATGAATTATATCTTACTTTCTATCCTCAGTATTTATGACCAGTGTTGGGGTAGTGACTCAAACTACTCGTTACATTACAAGATGCACCATAATTCAAATGACAAATAACAATACAAGTTAAACCTCATCAGATCAGACCACATCCTTAATCTATTGAGGACAACACTGAACACAGACCTTTGTTTTCTGCTTTTCAGCCGTGTTTTCTTTAGCTCAGTTTCCATTATAACGCTGGTCCAGGTAGCTTGATCACGTTTTCCTGTCTGATGGCGGCCGCCCGTCCGTCACCTGTATCTCGCTCAATATGTTTTTGGGAAGATGGCAATTCCACCGTCACAACGAGTAACATTTCCTCCACCCTGTACATGTATGCTTCCACAAACCTGTTTATCTCTGCTATGAGACCCTGACATGTCTCCTCATCAAAACATAAAGAGACGTTTGATTTACTTTTCTGTCTCCTCCCGTTATGCAGATAGTTGAAGACCTTGAAGTAACAAAATAATTCCGGCCTTAGTAAGTTTAATTACAAGATAACATTTCAATTCAAATTAAAACACAGGTCATGAAGTATGGCCAACCTGAAGCTGTCCGTCCCTGTTTGTTAGAAATGTCTTCAGGGGCTGGCATGTATTTTTAAATCCAGGTTAAGGCAGGCAGGAGAGTGGTTATATTTTAAGAGCCGGGTTCTTCACACGCTGCCGGCTGCTTCTGTTCCTGGACCCCATCCCAAAATGTTTTCAGCGGTCTTGATGTCACCGTGATGTAAACTCATGCTTGCCTCTTGGGCGTCACAATCATCGAGGCTGGGCAGTGTGTGTCAGCCCGGCAGTTAACACTCAGAGGTATGAAATATTCAGCGGAGTTAAAACATTTTGGAGAGCGAGGGGGAGGTTTTTTTGGGATGAATGAGAGATGAGGAGTGACAGAAACAGCTCGTTTTTGAGAGTTAAAATGATAACGGAGGCCCTGGAGAAGCAGCAGAGGGTTTTTTTTTAAACAAGAGGTAACATGAAGCAGTTGTAAAGGAAACACACACTGACATTTCTATTATGTAGAAATCAGGTGGAACTGCATTGTCATCCGAGGAAAGGGCAGAATCTCCTCCTGTGATGGTGCACCGAGGCTGAAGACTGTGCCCTTTCGGAGGAAGATACTGAGCATGTTCAGGTATATCTTTTCAACTTGGGATGACACTTGTGAAGCTTATGGCTTCCTTAACTATGTGACATGAAAGCTGTTGCTCTTACATGTTATTCTCAGGATGTTCTGCTGTATTTCTCCTCATTAAGGAGACAACTGAGATTCAATGGTAATCGGAAACAGTTACTATTACAGTTGCAATGTTGTCCCATTACATCTGGTAAATAGACTGTTTTTATAAAGTGCTTTATTCAGTCTTTACGACTCCTCAAAGCGCTGCACATAATACAAGTCATCATTCACACATTCATACAGAGCTTGTTGGAGCAGAACACCTATTGGTGGTGGCTGATAGCCCCCCCTCTGCTACGCGCCGTTCGTTGGATGAGGCTGATCTCTATTTAATAAAGAAAGGAATTGAAAACACCGGAATCAAAAGTTATAACAATTATCTGAGTTTACTTGTAGGAAACAAAACACGTATACAAGTTTTACAGAGTACTCCGGACTTCAGGTTTGTGATGCGGTTTACAGGTAGACAGACCAGCTTTCAGAAAACGAGAAGTACGGACTTCAGGTTTGTGATGCGGTTTACCGTCTCTAGACCAGCTTTCAGCAAACCAGAAAGCATTTTTCATACAAAAACAACAGTATTCATATTCATATTTTGGGGCGGAGATGTGTTGACTTCTCCCTTCCCATTTTACTCCGAAGCGAATTAGAGAGTCCGTGAGGAGGAGCTGTGTGAGCTGCTCACATCCCCCAGGTGTTTTACTGGTTGGATTCACTTCTGGTCGGGTTCAATACAGCGAATCAGAGTTCTGACCAGAACGTCAGATTCTAAGGTTCCACAAGGTCAAAGTCAATCTTATCTCTGCCCCGATATCCACTCCCTTATTTTCCCATGGAATATTTCACATAAACTGTTACTCTCAGACAATTAAACATTGTATACAGATATAATGATGCCCATAAAGAACCTTGAAAAGAATATGTGTGTGTGTGCTGGTGAGAAGGGAGGTGTATGTGTGTGTAACAGGATCTCTGGGTCAGTGAGTTGTAAGTGAGAATATAATTTCTATATATGTGATTACTTAAAACAGTTTAAACAATACATGTTCACTAAAATATAATTCAAAATAATACATGTTTACTTCAATACAGTTTAGAATCATATCTTTTTACTTCAAGCTGGAGGCTGTCATGCATCTTGCATTCACACACACTCACACACCCTGGGCCATGCCATCGGGGGCAACTGGGGGTTAGCTATCGTGCTGAAGGAAACATTGACTTGTTGACTTGTTGACTGCAGGGGCTTGGATCCAACCCAAAGCCCTCGGACTGATCTACAGTCAGTCAGAATTTCAATACGGAATACATTCTTATTCTGAATGTAGCATTGATGTAAGATTAGCTGTACTCGTGTTTAAGAGCATTATTTGTTTGTGTATACTACACTTTTTGAATATGCATCTCAATTAGGATTTGTGAGCATGGCCAGCTATTTGCGTTGTTCACAAACCAACTAGAGATGCATCACAATTGTTCAGGTCGGTAGAAGGAACACACCTACTTGAAAACATCACAAAATACTGATATCAACAGCTTTTTGGATATGCGCAAATATCAAAACAAGAACATTTTCAAGAGGATTACATTACATGTCATTTGTTAGACGCTTTTATCCAAAGCGACTTACATACATTCAGTACTGTGGACAATCCCCACAGGAGCAATTTGGGGTGAAGTGTCTCAGGGACACAACGACATGCTGACTGCAGTGGGACTCGAACTTGGTACCCCCTGATTCGAAGTCCAGCTGATGGTTGGATGGTTGAAGAAACAAGAGGGAACAAGTCTGCCACAGGAGGACAACTTAGGACATGTTTTTAGGGCTTCATATCATTAGGAATAATCCTTAACCATCTAAAAGGCTTGGTAAAAGTATTGTCTAGTTTGGAGTAAACAGCAAACAATATTTTGTGCATTTAAACCCTGGAAAAAATATGTAATCTGAAGTATCAAAATGTATTTTCCTTTTCTTTCTTTCTTTACTGTATGTAATGTCTTGTTGCTTTGTATGTCTGCCCCTGGACTTTGTTGTATGTAGAAGGTATGATGTTCATGTACTGTATGATATTGAATAGATGAATACAAAATAAATAAATCGAGCCGCGCATCACGTCTCGCTGCGACAGCTTTTCTTTATTTGACCTTTCATCCTGACAAGCTGAGATCCCTCCTGCTATCGATCTGCATTTTCATCTCCACGCTAAAATAGGTCAGAGGAAGGATGGATTATTTACTCGTAGCCTGTCCCCCTTTTTCTATAAATGCCAGCTTTCCTCTTGATGAGAGGTCAAGAGATTTAAAAAAAAAAAAAGAGTGTTACAGTAGGAAAAGCAGGGTGGACCAAAATGCAGGAGACAGATGATCGTAACAGAAACGGATAACATGATCACAGATCTTCCCAATGTACAACAAACAAGTATCTGAAAAGACTAATAAAACACCAGGATTGCGGTAGAATAGTTGTTTTGTTGCGGAAAAAAAGCTCACAAATTCAATGAGTTTTCACAAGCTGAAACTTCTACATTTGTTCTATGACATTAAATACGTGAGTAAATACCCCCTGGTGAATTCAAAAACGCCTGTTGCTAACAAGTGTCTAAATGAGACGACTAAACGTCATCACGCTCAACATTATTCTCCTTTAGCTTAGCGGTGGTGACGTGAAGTCATGTGACCGTGCTGTAGTTCCTTTGTAGCCCAACATTAGCCGCCTTTAGCTTAGCGGTGGTGACGTGAAGTCATGTGACCGTGCTGTAGTTCCTTTGTAGCCCAACATTAGCCGCCTTTAGCTTAGCGGTGGTGACGTGAAGTCATGTGACCGTGCTGTAGTTCCTTTGTAGCCCAACATTAGCTGCCTTTAGCTTAGCGGTGGTGACGTGAAGTCATGTGACCGTGCTGTAGTTCCTTTATAGCCCAACATTAGCCGCCTTTAGCTTAGCGGTGGTGACGTGAAGTCATGTGACCGTGCTGTAGTTCCTTTGTAGCCCAACATTAGCCGCCTTTAGCTTAGCGGTGGTGACGTGAAGTCATGTGACCGTGCTGTAGTTCCTTTGTAGCCCAACATTAGCCGCCTTTAGCTTAGCGGTGGTGACGTGAAGTCATGTGACCGTGCTGTGGTTCCTTTATAGCCCAACATTAGCCGCCTTTAGCTTAGCGGTGGTGACGTGAAGTCATGTGACCGTGCTGTAGTTCCTTTGTAGCCCAACGTTAGCTTTTCTGTAGATTGCATTTACGCTTTAAAAGTTATAAAAGTGGTGTTAATATGTGGAAAATCCCATTGGCTTTTTGTCAAGGGAGCCATTGCGCAGCTGACTTTAGGGTCAGACTACAAAAATATGTCATCCTGCACCACATTATAACACCGAATAACAGCGAGGAATAACAAGCATGTCGCTGATTGTGAATTACTGGTGTTCCTTCAAAGAGGCAATCACAAGCATGAGTCAGAGTCAGGCACAATGCTGGGTAAATGCAGGGGAGGAGCAGCAAGCGATTAAACAGACACACAAAGGGAAGCCTAATGACACACACACACACACACACACACACACACACACACACACACACACACATTAAGCCCAGAGCAAACACACCAAAGTGCTATCAGGTGTGTGTGCAGCCCCTCATATATGTGCTCCTACATTTGCACATATATGTGTCAAAGAGAAAGTCTATATGGCCTGCGCTCCCAAGATTTCATTCAGATGCTGGTTCCTACAGTGAGAACAAAACTGGGTAAAACAGCTTTTAAATATGCTGCACCCACTGCTTGGAATAATGTTCAGAAGGAGCTGCAACTCTCAGATGTAATCACTATGGGGGAATTCAGGTCCATCTTAAAGGACAGAGAACACGACACCATTGGTAGATGTGAGTGCTCGTATATCCTAAAATTGTTTTAAATTTTGCCAGTTTTGAATGATTTTTAACAGTTTGTTTTACTTCGCATATTGACGGGCTAATGTGCCATTTTATTTGTGTTTTACAGCTGTATTTGTCTGCCTGTCATGTCTGTGTTTTATCTGTTGTAACTTCGTTCATGTTGCCCTTCTTGGCCAGGTCACTCTTGGAAAAGAGATTTTAATCTCAATGAGTCTTTTACCTGGTTAAATAAACGATATATATAACTCACCTCAAACACATAATATGCACACACTGGCAATAACTGTTGACATGATTTCTGTTCAATGATTAGGTCTTTATACGAAACACATTTTTTGAAGTACTAAAAATACAGAGTTTTATTTTCTTCACCATGACAACCGCAGATAGCACAACACTTCCGTCTCAAGGAAGGCATGAAGGCTGATACCAATAAAGAGACGGAGCGAATAGAAGAGAACTCCATTGTTCATAAATAATTGTGTGTGCGCGTGCGCATGCGTGTGTGTGTGTGTGTGTGTGTGTGTGTGTGTGTGTGTGTGTGTGTGTGTGTGCGACTGATAGATATCTCTCTTTAGGGTTTTTGGTTCAAGGCCGGGCTAAAGTTGCCGGAGCTGCAGCTCGTTTGGCATCGTCGGTTTATAGGAGCAACTTTTATTTTCATTTTTGCTGATGTGGTTGTATTAATGCATCTGTAATGACTAAAAGTTAGACTGAACCAACACATTTTCCATGAGGGACTAGGGTTAGGGGCTTTTTATTAATTTAAATGAACTAAACCCTATGGTGCACCAAGTCTTAATAGGCGCTTTCACACCGCAGTACTTTTCCCACAAAGGTTCATCAGAACTTAGTTCATCAGAACTCTTTAGTTCTGATGAACTAAGTACAGATCGCGTTCACACCGGAATAAGTCCCTGGGGGAGGATTAGGTAAATGAAGCCGCTGACGTCACTTCTTCTTCTTCTGCTTTGGGTTTACTGGCAGGCCGCAAACAACTTCACGGCGTATACTGCCACCCGAAGTCCCCGGCCGGAAGTCCCCGGAGTTAGGGACTGGCTTCAGTAGAAGCCTTCCGAGTAAATCACCAGAACGCCGACACCTCCTCATCTCCACCGCTCCCATGTTTTCTTTTGTGTTGCCATAAGCTAGTCTCTCTGCGTTTGTGCTCTGGGATAATGCTAATGCTAATAATGCTAATGCGAGGATAATAAAATGGCGGCTCGACAAAACTTTTTGGGAGTTTTACGGGGCGTGGTTTGCAATCAGCCCAGCCAATCAGAAATAGGAACCTTTTTCTCCCACGAAAGTACCTGCTCTCTAGCAGGGACGGAAAAGGGGGTAAAAAGGTTCTCATGAACTAATTTTTGTTCCGGATTTTTTTGGTGTGAACGCGACATTTCGGAACTATATCAGAACTAAAGTGGGAAAAGTACTGCGGTGTGAACGCGCCTAATTGTACTGTAAAGTAAGGCAAGCAAAATGTGTGCATTCCTTGGTTGTTCTTCAAACTATGTTGTCTGTATTCATGTTTTTGCATTGTATGTATTGTTGTCGGACCCCTTCGAAAACGAGATGGTTCATCTCAAGGGGCTTTCCTTAAATAAAGTTTAAACAAACCCTTTTCTATGTGAAGACCTAGGGTTTATTAGACTGTCAGGCAAACATGACATCCTGGCTGACAAGACCATTTTTGCACAATGCTAGCAGCTGAGTAATAAGTCATTTTGAATCTTAGCTACAAATCCCATCCATCCAAGCAGCACTTGGACATCACTCCAAGTTAATTGGCACTGGGGTTTAAAACAATCACTGAAAAATAACGATTAGAGAAAGGAATAAATGTTTGGCTAGTTGGTGACGTCGACGTGACACCCCAGGAAAAAAATCAGAGAGTCAAACTCGTCTACCGGCCAAGGGGAAGGAGTTTAGACCCAATATATATATCAGCTTTTCCGTGTTTAAAAAACCTGCATTAAACATGATGCTTACAACAATCACATTATCCGGTTAAACAACATTTTAAAACACAATTCACTGTAGAGACACTATCGAGTTGCATTGTGGGTAGTTAAGGGTTAGGTAAAATAGATGCGGGATAGTTCTGCATTGATTTTGACCATTTATTTAATGTCTTTTGCAAGTCGCCCATATACGTATATGCAACTTAAATACTCTGTGTCCTTTTAAGCATGACATGCAATACCTCAAATACTTTATTTAGAAGATTATCAGGAATGTATCTTTGTAAGAAGAAGTCAATTTGTAAGAAACTGAATTTTAAAATCACACTTCACTCTGCTCATCACACACATGCATGTATTTTACAAACACAGAATCTAAATACACCCCACATCTCAACTGTAGTAGATTTCAGAAGTGGTTGGCAGCTTTAAAGGCTGCTCCCCCTTTCTCTCTCTCTCCCTCCTCTCTCTCCTCACTCCTCTCTCTCTCCTTCTCTCCCCCTCTCTCAACTCTTTGTTTTTGCCGCCTGTGCCGCGGTTCCCTATTTTATTCTCTTTTTGAAGGAGTGAGCCTCCTCCTGCAGATTCTTCCATCTCTTCTCATCATCTCCTCCTCTCTCTCTCTCTCTCCCTCTCATCTCTCGTCCCTCTCTTCTCTCCTCTCTCTGCTTGGCTGTATTTTCATCTCTCTTTCTCTCTCTCTCTCTCTCTCTCATCTTCTCTCTCTCTCTCTCTCTCTCCAGTTTCCTATGCACTCCCAGTGGAGGGGAACAGGGACTCTCCTACTCTCCCCATCTCTTCGTCATCACCCCTCCTCCTCCTCCTCCTCCTCTTCAACCTCCCGTCCTCCCTCACTTCCTAAACGGAGGGAATCATGATTTTAGTTTCCAGCTGGTGATCATGGCTGGGACGGTGCTGCTGGCTTACTACTTCGAGTACACGGACACTTTCCCCGTCCACATCCAGGGCTTCTTCTGCTACGATAAGACCTTCTCCAAGCCTTACCCCGGGCCGGATGAAGGCAGCAAGACCCCCCCCCTCCTCATCTACTCGCTGGTCACGGCCATCCCCACCGTCACGGTAAGAGTCGGCTGTGTTTATTTAATAAGTGTGGAAGAAAAGGTGGAGAGAGTGTTTGAAGTGCGAGAGGAAAGCGTGTGAGTGGCGTCTTTGTTGGAATAGATACTCAGATCATTTACTTAAGTCAAAGTAGGGTTGTAAAAATACTCTACTACAAGTTCAAGTGTTGATTGAATATTTTACTTGAATAAAAGAACAAAAGTATTTGCATCAAAATGTTCTTAAAGTACAAAAAGTACTCATTCTTTTCAATGGCTGATTTCAGAATGATATGAATGAAGTATTATCAGCTTAATGTACTTCAAATATCAAAAGTGCTCGTTGTGCCGAATGGATCTTTTCACAGTATTATGTTATATCATTATCCTGTTTTTATACATGTAAGAGCATGTTAGTGTTCTAGTTTGTCAATGTGGACTAAATGTGAATACTACAATACTCTTTAGATTAGTAGTACAGTACTGCATAACACCATATCAGCATATCAGGTGTTTTTATATGTAAAACGTTTAAATTAAATGTAATGGAGTAAAAAGTATGATATTTGTATAGTAATAGTAAGTAGCATTACATTGAAATACCATAGTAGGGACATATATGTCAAAACAAGTATAATACTTTAGTAAATGTACTTTCCACCACTGGCATCTAGTACATATTGAAAAAGCAAATCAGCTTCAATAGTAAGTTAGATGTTTCCAAAGTTGAGGTTTGCATGCTGGGACAGTTTATTAAATGGACTGCAAGTGCCGCTTTTTCAGTCGTTACCACACTCCACAGCTTTGCCACTGGGCATGGGAACTTGGGTTTATGTACGTTGGAATCGAACCCCCAACCTTCCTATTGGTAGAAGACAACACAGCCCTCTCACAGCCACAGTTTCACCGGGAGTGATAGTTGCTTTGTTCTTCGTATGACTGAGTTTGCGATGAATAATTGTTGGAGTGTGTTTGCTCCAACGCTGAGATAGTGAGCAGATTGGCACGCTGCATGACGTTTAACCCCCTCTAGCCAAGCCATAAAGGTGTGTGTGTGTGTGTGTGTGTGTGTGTGTGTGTGTGTGTGTGTGTGTGTGTGTGTGTGTGTGTGTGTGTGTGTGTGTGTGTGTGTGTGTGTGTGTGTGTGTGTGTGTGTGTGTGCATGTATCTGTGTGTGGATTTTCATGTTTGCAAAAGAGAATAAGTGTGTGAGCAGTGATAACCGTGTGTGTGTCTTTGTATCTCTGTGTGTGTGTGTGTGTGTGTGTGTGTGTGTGTGTGTGTGTGTGTGTGTGTGTGTGTGTGTGTGTGTGTGTGTGCGTGTGCGTGTGCGTGTGCGTGTGCGTGTGTGTGTGGAGAGGAAACACAGAGGAGAATCACCTCGGAACACACTGAGATGTGATGGGAATGGGCAGGCAGGTCATTAGAGAAAGAAAAAAGGCAGAAGGTCCCACAGAAGAAGATCCAAAGAGACAGGAGAAGTGCAAAAGTTGAAAGGCGGAGCGATAATGACGGGCGGCAGATGATGTTGGAAAAATCTCAAGAAAAAGGCGACAATGAGCACAAAAAAAGGGCGATTTACAGAGGGGGGGTATAGTGGGGGTTTTGTATGTGTGATGTGTGTTTGGTTAGCTGTTGAACCCCCAGCTAAGCAGTGAGCGTGAAATGCAGAAACACCTGGCACCGACCTACATCCCAACAGACCTGGAAACAGAACCAGCCTGCAGCGTCCATGCAAAGCAGAGAAATAACCCGAGCGGATGAAACACACGGACAGGAAGCAACAACAGCTCCGTCTGCAGAGAGAAGAGGATCGGAGGTTACACTTCCTTGTAATGTGCGTTCTTGTAATGTGGGACAGTTGTACAGTATAGCCACTATACAACTATTTAAAGGTTAAAGCAGACCAAATAATGTGCATGATTACTCAGATCTTAGGAGGAATGATACGTAATAGGGTTAGTGAATACGTAATGCGTATACGTAACATAATGCAGGTTAATGTTTCATGCTATGTTTAAACAAAATTGAAGATCGGTGCATTCGCTAATTGACTGGTTTCCGGGTTTAAATAAACTGATTTTGCTGTGATTTAATGGCAAAACAAATGATCAAAAGGATGCCTAAAAGAAGTTTAAATGCCTGCCTTGTCATTTGTGTCCAGAAGACGACAAGCAAATAACTTGTTTTCTAAATTGAGTTTGGATCGATTAGGGCTTTGCAATCATTTCAGCTGCTTTGATAACACTCTTATTTCTAAATGAGGCATTAATACAGCAGCAATGTTGTTATTTATGGACATATATCTACACACCGTGTGAGTAGATGCACTCAAGAGCGTTTAAGATGTTGATTAGTGATGACAGACAGCTCTAATCTTTCTATCCATCTGTGATTTCTCAAGTTTAAAAATGATTCAAGCTGAATCTTGACTTTGTGTATAATTGCAACACACAATAAAATGTGTGCTTGGCGTTTGATGTAAACTCACCAATACTTATAATTTAATTCCATCTATTTTCACTCCACTTTGGGTTTAGCTTATTTAAAGCTATAAAGTAATTGCATGATTTGTTTCTCCATGGTTGATTGCACTTATTGTTCATCACTTTAGATTAAAATCATCAGCTGAATCACATTTAATCTACAGTAATGTAATGAAGATGAAGTCCCCCCGTCCCAATAACCCGGGTTAAGGTGTCTTTCAGTCAAATTGAAACCCTGCACCATCACTTCAGTATTGTGTAACATTGCTTATATAAACAGCAGGTGCACTCTTTAGCACTAATCTGCACCAATCAGGAGCCAGCAGATCCTGAAAGCTGCCCAACACTGAGAGAACATGAATTTAGAAGTTGATTTGGGTCAGAGCACATGACTAACTCGACTAACCTGCACTGACAGGGGCTTTGGTGTGTGTGTGTGTGTGTGTGTGTGTGTGTGTGTGTGTGTGTGTGTGTGTGTGTGTGTGTGTGTGTGTGTGTGGCCTAGCATTACTATACTTGTGGGGACCTAAATCTGTTTACACAGTCACGTGTGGGGACTCGCATCCCTTATGGGGACAACATGGAGGTCCCCATGAGGGGAATCATTAATTTTAGGGTGAAGACTTGGTTAGGGTTAGGGTGAGGGTTAGGCATGAGTTGGTTATGGTTAAGGTTAGGATAAGTCTCCAGGAAATGCATGTAAGTCAATGTAATGTCCCCTGAAGTGATGTAAACATGGTTAGGGTTAGGGTGTGTGTGTGTGTGTGCGTGTGTGGTGTGTGTGTGTGTGTGTGTGTGTGTGTGTGTGTGTGTGTGTGTGTGTGTGTGTGTGTGTGTGTGTGTGTGTGTGTGTGTGTGTGTGTGTGTGTGTGTGTGTGTGTGTGTTGCAGTAACTCCTTGTGATGGACCCAGTCTGGTGTGAATATGCTCCGTGCTTCTCCTCTGTTTCCTCAGCAGGATGATCTCCTTTTATCCAGGGAAGCAAATCCGACCTTGTGTTTGGGGATATCCGCACAGCCACCTTCTATACGAACAGTTGTGCCTTTTTTTTTAAATGGTTCTAGTAAATCTGTCATGGTGTAGCTGGTTTTGTGGCTCCTATGGTGGAATGAGCTCCCCATTAAATTCAGAACAGCTTGAAATCTACCGACCTTTTGTCATAGACTGAAAACCCACCTGTTTCCACTGCATTTTGGCCAATAATAACTCACTTCTGTACACGGTTTGGTTTAGTTGAAGCAAATGCAGCAGCACTTACAATGGTTTGGCTTATTGAAAGCTGGTGTACTTGCAGGATTCTTGCATTTTGAGTTTGTATCTCTATGGTTCAGAGCACTGATTGTGAGTCACTTTGGATAAAAGTGTCAGCTGATTGAAATGTACTGAAACAATTTAATTGGCAAGCAACAAGTAGCATTAGTCCCTTTCACACCAGAGTACTTTTCCCAGTATAGTTCCGATAGAGTTCCGAAGATGTGCGTTCACATAAAAAAAATCTGGAACTAGAACTTAGTTCATGAGAACCTTTCCACCCCCTTTTCAGTCCCTGCTAGAGAGCAGGTACTTTCATGGGAGAAAAAGGTTCCCATTTCTGATTGGCTGGGCGGATTGCAAACCACGCCCCGTAAAACTCCCAAAAAGTTTTGTGAAGCCGCCATTTTATTTGCTCGCATTAGCATTATTAGCATTAGCCCAGCGCAGAAACGCAGAGAGACTAACTTATGGCAACACAAAAGAAAACATGGGAGCGGTGGAGTGATGAGCAGGTGTCGGCGTTCTGGCGATTTACTCGGAAGGCTTCAGTGCCCAACTCCGGGGACTTCCGGCCGGGCACTTCGGGAGGCAGTATACGCTGTGAAGTTGTTTGTGGCCTCAGGACAGTCTCTGGTCTTGCTAGAAATGCAAGTCACTCATCTTAGAGCACTGTGTGAAGATATAATTAGCTCTAAAGCTTAACATTTGACCTGGAAATTACCATAATATGTGGTCTCAAAGGAGGGAGACCCTGTCTGGTGGAGTCACTTTGGGTAATCAGCGATCAAACTAATATTTGGGTCCTTGCCAGAGTCCAGCAGGCCCCAAAGAGGGCACACTAACTCTCAGACAGATCCCAGTTGGGGGATCAGCATTTAATTAAAATCATCCATCACCTTGTGAAGTTTCAGCACAAGGAGCCAATCCACCGCTGAGACTGAAGCAGAAGAGGAGGGAGCTGACATCTTCACTCTGTTAGTCACATGTGTAGTATGTGTTTGCTACTGTTAGCGTGCTTCTGTTGTAATGATAATGGTGACATCATTTTATAAACAATGTTCCCATGATTTCTGCCAGAGGACAACAAAAGTAGCTTCTAATTTGGTCGATTGATTTTGGTTTCACTTTAAGTTTGAAATCTTGGCTGATGAGAAAAAGCGAAATGGTGCAACGGCAATATTTAGAGAATCATTCACATGAACATTTATTCTTCCCTCTTTGTCTGCAACGGTACTGGCACCACTTGCTGCTTATCTTGATGAACTAACTCATAATAATCACTATATATTAATATATTAACGCAAACAAGCATTTATTAAAAATGTTCAGTTCCTATTTTCTTAAAATCTGGTTAAAATAAGCGATAGATTTTGATGGAAACCTTGTCATTACAATATTATAGATGCACCTACTGTAACTCATAATGGCATTTCACATGAGTTTGCATTGAAAAAACACCTAAGAAATGACTTTAATAACACCTATTTCCATTAAAAGAATATCGCTGCTTAAATACAGTCAGATTTTGAACAACTGCTGCAGTAACGCTGGCAAGTCTGCACTAAACCACACTTGAGTTCATTTTAAGTGCATCTTGGAAGCTAAACTAATGGAGCTTGTAAGCCAGTTCAATCTAGGATGAATTAACTTATCTAGCATACATTCAATCCGACAGTGCGCAAATGTGTGTTCATGCTCCTCCGTAAATCCCTCCTTTGATCTGTTTAGTTTCCTCTCGTAACCTCGGCTGTGTGTCCTCTCTTTGCACAAGCTTCCTCACATCTCATCAACACTGAACTTCCATATGCAATTTTATCCTCATATATGTTTGGGTTAAAAAGTTGCAGTATTCACCCAACTTCAATGTGAAAGCACTTCATTTTCCTCATGTTTTCCACCACCTCTGAATTTCCCAAGATTGACTCCACTCTCATCAACACCTCCTCTGATGTTCCATACGCTTTATCTCTCTCCTCCTCCGACCTCTCTTCACACCTGTTTTTGTCTTGCCTTCCAATTAACACGTCTTCTGTGAACCGTGAATATCACATTTCTGTTCCTCTGTCCCACTTCCCGCTCTTCTCCCTCAGCAGGAAGTATTTTATGTGACTGAAGTCGTACTGAGATGAAAGGCAGACACAGTGAGGAATGCATGCTTATCTTAGTAAATAAAAAAATAATACAAGTATGTTTTCTGCTTTGTTCTGACTCACCCAGTTCAGTTCTAGGTGAAACATTAAAGCAGTTGAAACACTATTGCAAGCTCAAATTAGTCAGCCTGAAATATGGCCTATATCTCCCAAGTTATACCTCTACTAAAGCTTAATAAATATAAACTCAACTATGACCCATTAAGACCACATTTTAACTTATTTAAGATTCTTAATGTTTATATGATTTAGCAAACCGATCTGTTTCCCCTTCTTTCCAGTCTCTGTGCTAAGCTAACTAGCTGCATGAAAATACAGAGTTACTGTAGAATAACGAGCATAAAAAATGACTTTCGGCTTAAAAGATAGCCTCATTAATACAGGTTGTACTGTGGGAATTTGAAATAAACAACAATACTAATTCAGTCTGTAAAAAAATTAAACAAACTGGCCCCACTTGCTTTTCATTGTTGCTGGCTTGTGCTACATGTTAGCAGTTAGCTTAATTGCTATACGTGTATACCAAAGCATTATGACAAGTCTTTACTCCACCGAACGTTAACATTTTAACCTCCTTATTGACATGTTATTCTGTATAGTTTTATCTTTAGGCATTTTAAGGCAAAACTAAGGTCGCATTCACACCAGCCTTGTATAGTCCGGTTGAATCGAACCCTGGTGCGTTTAGCCGCTTGGTGCAGTTCATTTGGGTCGGTGTGAACGCAGTCCGAGACCTCTGAAGTGAACTAAACAACCGGACTCTGGTCCGCTAAAATAGGTGGTCTCGGAACGCTTGCTTGCGAACTCTGGAGCGGTTCATCGCTGGTGTGAACGCAGTCCGCACCAAAACATAGGAAGTGTTACCCGTCACAAGAACGCGGATGTCTTCAAAATCTTGAGCGAAAGACTCTTTCGCTCAAGATTTTTGAAGACATCCGCAGTTGTTACTTTAGTTAAAGAGTGAAGCAGAATGAAGTGTTGAACAGTGTCGTACTGTAACAGTAAAAATGCTCCGTCAACTATCATACATGCCAACCTTTCCAAATCCAAAAGAGGTAGGTTTGCGTGCGGCAAATGTGCACGCCCAAATTAGGTAATCAGAAGAAATGGAACCCCAGTAATTACATGTATAAACCATGTATTTAACATATATTGCATCATTTTATGCATTTTTCAGAAAAAGTGGTAGTTTGGTAAACAGTGACATCGACGACATGTTTGGTCTGTAAAATGCCCGAAAAGTAAAAGAATGGGAGATAAATATCCCAAAGTCTCCACATTTTATTATATTTTTAATGTGTTTCTGGTCCTCTTTCAGTTGCATTGTTGGAGAAGCCTGTGACATAAGATTTTCAACGACATAATTACTCTGTAGCTATGTTAGTTTGACAATAAAGAACCTTGAACCTTGACAGTGTAGATCAGGGGTGCCCAACCTTTTTTGAACCGAGAGCTACTTTTAAAGTGGCCAGTCTGCCGAGATCTACAGTCCAAATAGAGAGGTGTAGCCATTACTGACAGCCGACTACCAGGTAAATACACACTTCTACTTGTATAAAACTGACTTTGTACGATTAATACTTCATAAAATACTGCAGATCCTTTATCTTACCTCTTTCTAATCTACACACATACAAGTATTTAACTGAAGTTACACAACAGTGTTGTTGATACAGAGTTGGGAGTTTATTCACACGTCACAAACTACAGTGGGTAATGTTTTCAAGAAACATTGAACAGTGCTGCCACATATGATACAGGAAAAAAAGAAAAGACTGAACCCTTTCTTTGTCATTATATAAAAATAGTGTTGCTACAAAAGTATAAATTTGTTTTATTAATAAGACAACTCAGATCTGAAGCTACACAGGAATCTGCTGCCAGAGTGCAATAAAAAAGACAAAATTAATAGAATCAAACCCTTTTCTTTTTTTTGCATTTTAGTAGAGTATAAAAATAAATGCCTTTAAAATAGGATGCAAGCAACACTAGTTTCTGAATTGATAATAGACTATAATCAATTTAAACAGAACAGATCTTAACGTTTGCATTCTTATACCATTTTGTACAATAATTATAATGAATAAGTTCAAACAAACTCAAACTTACAGCTGATTAATAACGGTATCTAACTTGAGTTTTTATTATATCAAAAACCTGTTGAAATGCTACTGTTATTTTTACTGTCCCCAAAAAGCGCGTCGGCAGCCTCCAGGAATGCTTCTTTCACAACTTCGCCGTCTTTGAAAGACTTCATGTGTTTCGCAAGAACGTGACTGACACGATAAGATTCTATGGTAGCAGCCTTGCTCTTGTTGTTGGGCCTGGTGAAAATGGACTGCTGTGCATTTAGCTGTCCTTTCAGGTCCCTCACCTTTTGGGAGCGTAGGGCAGAATTAGGAGGGAATTCCGTCTCGTAGCGTTTGTGCACTGTTTTGAAATGCCGCTCCTAAATTACCCTTCTTCGATAAAGCCACGCTCGCATTGCAGATGAGACAGATGGACTTTGAATTGGAATAGATACAAAAATAATCATCCTCCCCACTCGGAGTGAAAATTATATATTTTGGGCTCTTTTGCTTCTGCCATAATTGTGGTCTTGTGTGTGCGGACTGCACAGCAAACTAGTGCCCACTGCCTACCAGCCACGCCCCGATAAATCACAAAGCTTTGATGCGTTCAAGTGCATTATTCTGGCACAGGAAGATTATGTTATAGGACATTAACGATAAAACAGAATATTGTCGTTCTATTTTTAGACACATCTCGCGATCGACTGAAACACAGAGGACTGTTTGTATGATGGGATCACAGACACGCTGCAAACGGTGTCCGCCAAAAGTCGAGTCCAGTGTCTATGTAGTGTCATTTTTATTTGTTATAGTTTGGGAAGATTGAAAATCGGTAGGGAGAGTCAGCTAAATCGGTAGGCGGTAGAAACATGTCAAAAGCGGTAGACTACCGCCCAAATCGGTAGGGTTGGCAGGTATGAACTATACATGAAAGTCAGAGCCACCTGTCGTCTGTGAAACCTCCCCCTGACTGCAGAACGTCTCTCATTATGTGTTATAATTTTTTTAACGGACGTTGTCTGATTATATAATCATATGCGCGGGCCGCTAGAGTCTGTTGATCTCCAGATTAACAACAGCATGAAAATAACCTGCCGAAAGTGCCGATGCTCCATGGCGGAGGCTCCGGTAGAATTTGTCGGGATTTGCGTTTTTACCCCCTTAATGTCTGACCAATGGTTGAACAGCATTTCCGTGCACATGTTTAAAGTTTATAGTCCGTTTGAGTTTTGTCCGAGTTTTGTCCGAGTGAACGCAAACCGAACCTTCTGAAAAATGTAACAATGTAACAAATTGTCGTCTGGTGCGCACCGGAAAACGGACTATTAGGTGTGAATGCGACCTAATACAGCGTAGTAAAACACGTGGGTTTGCTATCCTGGCTCCTAAATGGTGGAATGAGCTCCCCATTGACATCAGGAAAGCAGAAAGCTTACACATCTTCCGGCGCAGACTAAAAACCCATCTCTTTCGACTCCACTTCGAGCGATAGAATTACTAACAAAGCACTTATATACTAACAAAGGACTGGCTTATCTAAAGCCAGTTGAGTAGCACTTGAAATGTTTTGGCTCTATGAAACCTGATGTACTTATATGATTCTGTTTTCTTCACGTTTGTATCTTCTTGGTCGAATGCACTTATTGTAAGTCGCTTTGGATAAAAGCGTCAGCTAAATGCAATGTAATGTAATATAATATCAGAATGCTCAGGTCTTGAGTTAGTGGTGGAAATGCAGTAATTCACCAGGAACGTTCGGCAGTAAAAGCTAAAACGTGGGGTAAACCAGACCCTGTATTTTTTGTATTTGTCCTATATTTAACCTCAGACATATTCCTGTCACAGAGGTGTCCTGTCAGCGTCCTCAGCATGATGTCAGGGGACTGAACCATGACCTCCCATCAACCCGGCACAAAACTCTCACATTCATGCACAATTGCACAGACATGGATCAATGCCTTCCTTCCTTTCTCTCTATCTGTGTGACTGAAGCTTTTACTACTTTTCAATTCTCTTTCTCCCATTTCAGACTGTACCTACAGTACACGCACAGAATCAGAATACTTTATTCATCCCGGTAGTTATAAAGTGGTGCAGTAATGGCGTATTTTTGCAGGCACACCCAGATGTTAGCATCACTGGGGCTACTTTCACATTAAAGCAACGTTATTCTTCCAATGAAATCTGGAAAATTGCAGGAAATAATCTCTGCGGCAAACAAAACTTTGATGATACTAAGACGTTTGGTTCAGCTCGCGTATTAACCCCCATACATTAACACCACCTTTGTAACAGTTGAAGCGTAAATGCAATAGCCAGGAGTAGCTAACATTAGGCTATAAAGGAACTACATCAGAGTCACATGACTTCACGTCACTCACCACAGCTAGCTTAAGGCGGCTCATTTTTGGCCTGATGACGTTTAGTTTAGACACTTGTTAGAAACCACCACTTTTTTAAGACACATTGAAGCTTAAAGGTGGGGTAGGTAAGTTTGAGAAACCGGCTCGAGATCGCTAGAATTTGAAAATACACGACCGGAGAAAATCTGCCACTTCCTTACAGAGCCCCTCCTCCAACACACACGAACGCGCACATGACCAATGAGGGCACGAGATAAGTTTGTGCACAGATGGAAGGCTGACAGGCAGGTAGGCCATGCAGTTATTTTAGCCGGGCTGGCTAAAGTGATTGGTCGTGCTTTTTACAGTACTACGGCTTCCACAGATGACATTTTTTTATGGATTTTTTGTCAAAGCACTTAAGATATTCATTGCTATCGGGATGTTAAGAGCATTCCATGGAATATAACAAAAAAAGTATCTCGAGCCGGTTTCTCAAACTTACATACCCCACCTTTAAGACTATAACCAGTGGGGTATTTACTGATGATTTTATGTCGTAGAACAAAACGTTTAAATCTCTTCAGCACCACAGACCTCATTTATGTCAGGCTTTTAACCAAAAACTCAATCAAGAAACCATTGACTTCAAGACGAGGGAACCTCCAAGTGCTAAAATGCTAACTCATATTGGGCTTAGGCTTCCTGCACCACTTTATTAACTATGAAACCAGTTTATTGCCACACACACACACACACACACACACACACACACACACACACACACACACACACACACACACACACACACACACACACACTTGTGATGCTTACCCAGGTTAATTGGACAGATGGCAGGGTGGGCTCCATGTTGGGAGGGGGGTCATTGGCCGCCATTGAGACTGCTTCCTTTCTGCTCTTTGACTTCTGTTCTTCATATTTTCATGAAAAGGGAAATGAGAAAATGTGAGATAAGAGGTAGTATGATGTTGATGCAAGTAAGAGTTTTGTTATTGGAGAAAACGAATGTGCAGCCCATCACAAAATATAAGAGAGAAGACGGAAAGTAGCTCAGAGACAATGATATAGATATCATAGCAGGGGTGAGGTATACGTGTTTTTTTTTTTTTATCTCACAGCACATTAAAGTGGCTTTATCTCTTCTTAGTATCTGTGGTGCTGATCTTCCTGCAGAGGGATAATTCACCACAGTCGGTTCAGTTCCACCTCAACACAATCTCAGCTCTGATCTAAATGATAAGCATCGTCCAACCAGCCAGCACATTGCATCTACAAACCATTTTTATATATTTGGATCATTCAACAATTTCCTTCATTTCCTGTCAAGGGATTGTTCTGATAGAAAATAGGGTTGTTTGAGTTACTTGTTCATAGTCAGGGTAATAACTTCACTGGATGGCGGTCAGCTAATAAATGAACAGTTTGGTCAAAATGGAGGAAGGAAATTGGATCCAATCGCAGAGTAAAAATGGATGCAGGTAAACCGATGTAATCAAAGTAAAGCTGGTGACAAAACAGGATAATGAGGAACTGTATAGTAGCAGGCAAGGTTGTGCAAATCAAAGGAATAGCAGCTAAACTAAATAAGGAACAAACTGGGACGGGACAAAGCAGAGAATCCACAGGGAACATGAGGAACAATCCAGGGGACATACAATACATTTAAAAGAACCACACCACAGGGAGCATATATGCAAATATACACACATTGACAGCAGGAGAGGGCAGGAAAAAACTAAAATATAGGATGGTGATTACACACAGAGGGATAGAATCAGGGCGGGGCGGACAATCACAAAAATGCGGGAGAGAAAGGAATATGTTCCTACAAAATGAGTTGTGTCCCTGGGCAAGACACTTCACCCCAAATTGCTCCTGTGGGGATTGTCCACAGTACTGAATGTATTGTATCGCTTTGGATAAAAGCGACTTACAAATTACATGTAATGTAATGTAACTAAGAAATGTAATAAGATGGCTGGAGTCGCAAAAAAGTGGTTTTATTTGCAGCAGAAATTGTGAAAAAACGAAATTACATGGAAGTCCAGTCCAAAATAGAAAATACACATTTATATATACAGCTCTCAGAAAATGTTAACCTCTCTGCTCTTGTGGCCAGAGGTTTATATGAGTTAAGCCCCTCCCCATAGGCCAATTAACTATTTATCCACTTAATTATTGTAATTCTAAATAACTACAATTGTATTCAAATGTATCTCAAAATATTAAACACAAAAAATCAAATAAGTCAACACATACCACTATTTCTGAGCACTGAAGCCCTAAATAATTACATTCCATTTTAATTCTTAGAAAATATTGTCCCCCATGCCCATGCACCAAATGGTACGGTCCAATTGAGCACAGCTGTTTTAACTGATTGAGACTTTACTTAATGCAGCAGTTATCTGCTGTTCAGTTTGGGGGTAAGAAGGTTACTTTGGCACACTGGGAAGCAGTTAAGTTAAGTATAATTTACAATTAAACTGTCTTGAATAAATTATGATTTAAGTTATTATCTTACAAACGTCCAGCACAGAATGTAAACTGTCAAGTAATTGCAGTGCGTGAACTCTACACAATGACCTTGTTTTGAATGTGTTTTCCTGAGTGTGCCTTTTACCATGTTCCTTATGCAAAAAGTGACTACGTCTTCGTTACAAATGTATATTTAAGCTCTCTTAAAAATTGACATTGACAAACACAGTCATTTTACCGAGAAGAACACATGTATTATGTTTCTCTTGTGTGAATTAACTTAACAGCGAAGACAGACAATAACACAAGCTAACAGATTAAAGTAGACCAACAACTATTATATTAATTGATGTAAAATTACAGTTTTTTTGTGAATGGGGTCTGGTAGCTTTAATGAAAGCATATATAATGGCTTCTGTCTCCCATCTGACTGGTTGTCTGACAGGAAGGTAAAGCACTGAAAATATTGTACACTTAAACTGATAGTGATTATTTTAATCTGGCGTAAATCCATTTTGTTTCCGCCCTTATACATCCCTTGGCTTTCCTGCCTGTTCCTACAAACTGGAAGCATGCTAACCAATACTGTAGGTAATACACTGAATATTGTTAAATAACTCTTATTACCCTACCTCAACCTCAAAATCCAAACTATCCCTCTAACCAGTTTCCCCTTTTCCACTGTAGTTGGGTCGTCTTATTAGCTGCCTGCACCATTTTCCTGATGGGCCTGAGGCTGGTGTTGCTTCACCCTCATTGGCTACACAGTGAAGGATTGAAAGAGAGAGATATATTAAGCCTTCCTCTTGCCGATATCTTGTGGCTTTCGGCAGAAGTCAACCGTTCCTGTGAAATGAGATTAGACCGAACAGTGGCTGTCATTTCTGCTTCGTAGCTTTGATCCAGTTTTCAGTCAGGCAGACAGGAGAGACACCTCAGGGGTTCTTCGTGGCTGATGGACTGCCACGCTTCACTCGGAGATCTGTATTCACTGCAGGGGTTCACTCCAGCTCGCCAACATCTATTCTTACATGCCTGCATTTGGCCACTGAATCAAATCTGTGTTTTTGAAGCATTCACTCGCACTCAATCAAGTCCTCTGCACAACATATCTGTGATAAGTCACCTCTTTGCACTGGCTTTTAATACTAGCTGAACATAACATTTATATATGTTTTTATGTAAGAGATAAGATAAGATAAGATAGTACTTTATTGATCCCAATTTGGGAAATGTTTGTGTTGCAGCAGCAGCATAAAAAGACATGGCATTGTACAAGACAAGAAATAAACAAGAAAGTAGAAAATATGACATGTTGAATTTACAAATTAACAATAACAAGATATAAAGCAAAGTATTATATATATACATAAGTATGTGACAGATGGAATATTAAATATTAAACTGAATATACAAATGTAAAATGTACAGTGTGATTTTATTCCAAGAGAAACTACGGAGCAGAGAGTTCTCTTCCAGCCAGAGGTGATTTGTTAGAGTTATTATATGCTTCTAGTTATTGTGCTTTTTAATTATTGTTTAATTATTTAACTCCCATTGTGTTATTGTGTTATTTTATATTGTATTTACTCCCTGTACAGCACTTTGGTCAACTGAGGTGGTTTTAAATGTGCTATATAAATAAATAAAGATTGAGATAAATCAATGGAAAAAAACAGTAGATTAGAGTCCATGGGTTAAGGGTTTTTCTACGATAAAAAAAAAAAATCATGACCGTAGGACAGCTCTGGGATTACATCATCAGGAGAGGACTCTTTAAAGTAGAGACACTACATACTGATATACACCTGAACATCAGCAGGAGAGGACTCTTTAAAGTAGAGGCACTACATACTGATATACACCTGAACATCAGCAGGAGAGGACTCTTTAAAGTAGAGACACTACATACTGATATACACCTGAACATCAGCAGGAGAGGACTCTTTAAAGTAGAGAGACTACATACTGATATACACCTGAACATCAGCAGGAGAGGACTCTTTAAAGTAGAGACACTACATACTGATATACACCTGAACATCAGCAGGAGAGGACTCTTTAAAGTAGAGACACTACATACTGATATACACCTGAACATCAGCAGGAGAGGACTCTTTAAAGTAGAGAGACTACATACTGATATACACCTGAACATCAGCAGGAGAGGACTCTTTAAAGTAGAGACACTATACTGATATACACCTGAACATCAGCAGGAGAGGACTCTTTAAAGTAGAGACACTAAATACTGATATGAACCTGAAAATGAGCAGGAGAGGACTCTTTAAAAATAAACTTCACCTAAAGGTATTTTAATGCATTAACAACAGAAAGACACTGATACAAACACAGTGAGGCACTAAACAGCTTGCAGTCCAATTGATGCAGCTTTTTAAGGGCTGAAACAGAGCAGATTTGGAAAAGGGGGGGGGATTGGATAACATGGTAGAGGAAAGACAAAGATTATATAACCGTATTTTCCTTCCCGTGGGAATAAAAGGTGGAATAGAGTGGGATTAGTGATGTTGCAGCACAATGATAAAGAGCTTTCGCTTATGTAAGAAGGGATGGATCTATACTCCGAAGAGTAAACCATTGTTATTCTATAAACAAGGGTTTGGGTGCTAGGACAGATTCTCAGAAAGCTGAAAATCACACTTTTCTAAATGTAACAAGGGCATAGTGATTTTGCTATCCGTATGCATGTTATTGCTGTGGACAATGCCTGATTTCTCAGGAAGATAAGATATACTTTATTGGGATATTTGTCCGTTACAGCAGCAGCATGTATAAAAAAAGGCATTGCACATAATTATAAAAATTACGTCAAATATAAACATCTCAAAATAGAAAATAAACAGATCTAATAAGTCAAATATACATGTTGACCCTGTTGGTTTTCTTACAAATATACATATGAAGAGGCAAACTACAGCTAACACAATTTAAAAGTAGGATATTATTTGCGTTAAGTGTGCAAAGAATGGCATATTAAAGGTGGGGTAGGTAAGTTTGAGAAACCTGCTCGAGATACACTTTTTGTTATATTCCATGGAATGCTCTTAACATCCCGATAGCAATGAATATCTTCAGTGCTTTGACAAAAAATCCATTAAAAAATGTCATCTGTGGAAGCTGTAGTACTGTAAAAAGCACGACCAATCATCTGAGCCGGCCCGGCTAAAATAACTGGATGGCCTACCTGCCTGTCAGCCTTCCATCTGTGCACAAACTTATCTCGTGCCCTCATTGGTCATGTGCGCGTTCGTGTGTGTTGGAGGAGGGGCTCTATAAGGAAGTGGCAGATTTTCTCCGGGTTGTGTATTTTCAAATTCTAGCGCACTCGAGCTGGTTTCTCCAAAATTACCTACCCCACCTTTAACTTAAATATATATATATACAGTGTGAGGAAAAAGTTGTAAGTCATACGTCCAGTTACCGAAAGAGAAACTATGGAGAGGTGATTTCAGTCCTCCGTGAAGCGCCCTTTGACCTTATGAATGACCTGTGTTTAAGTTAATGTGTTTCCATGCCCATTGAACCACAAATATCTTTTCTCAGTTGTCCTTCTTCATCATGTCAGGGGACTGAAGTCTTCTAGCATACATTCATTCATTCCTGCCTGAAGCAATAACTCTACAAAACATCTCACCTCTGCAGATACTCCATAGTGTTGCTCTTTGTTTCATCCCACTCAGTTTATTCCTTCAAAAAATCACTAATCCATTCATTTGTATATATTGATTTCAGCTTTGAGGACTTAACTGCAACTTAAAACCGTAATTATTCTGCTAAAATTGTAAAGTGTATATTGTATTCAATGTTTACATATTGGGAGTTTGATAGGCTGGACAAGCATGATGTACACTTCCTTCTATTCTGTATATTCATATTGTGTATTCAATATATATATACTCTAGATATTATAATAATAATAATGATAATAAAACATTTAATTTCTAAGCGCTTCTTCAGATGTTCAAAGACACTTTACACTAGTATAAAAAGGAAGTCAAATAAAATATCCTTCAGTATTGATATGTTTGTATTCACAGTTTTTTTCGTATTTTGTTTATCTTCTACTGCTGATTTCTTATTTATTCATTTGTATATTTAACTCTAATTCCTGTGCAATGTCTTTTCTATGCCGTTGTCATTTCACAAATTGAGATCGCTAAAGTATATGTTATCTTTTCCCTCCTCTTCATGCAGTCTAAATCCTGCACAGTGAGTAAAGGTGACGTTGATGCTGTGGCTCTCAGACAGGCGCCGTGCTCTACCCATCATCCATTAGTCCAGATCTCACATAAGCAGCGCTCCGCAGAGATTGAGGTCGCTGTAGATGACGACAGATAATGGGAAACTAGTGACAGCGAGGCGTCTCTTTGTACTTTGCACATGAATAACCATCCTGATCTTGTCAGAAACATTTCGTCTCATCGTGGCTGCAGAGCTGAGCTTCTCACAAACGGTTCTCGAGTCGGTCGGCAGAACACAAGAGATGCTAGAGGCTTTGGTTTAATTAGAGCCAGAGAAAGACTCTTATGGCTGCTAAATAATGCACTTGTGATTTATCCTGGAATTTAAGGTTTATTATTCAAGGCATATGTCAGGCTGACCTCGTTTGATTTCAGACATGTTAAGATTGTGAGATTCGAAGCTTGAACACCTTTCTAACTTAACAATTACAATCTTCTTTTACATTACATTGCATTTAGCTGACGCTTTTATCCAAAGCGACTTACAATAAGTGCATTCGACCAGGAAGATACAAACTTGAAGAAAACAGAATCATATAAGTACATCAGGTTTCATAGAGACAAAACATTTCAAGTGCTACTCAACTGGCTTTAGATAAGCCAGTCCTTTGTTAGTATATAAGTGCTTTGTTAGTCATTGTATCGCTCGAAGTGGAGTCGAAAGAGATGAGTTTTTAGTAAACTTACCAGGATAAAGTACCCAAAAAACTATTTACGTACTGGTTTCAAATCTATATAGCTTGTAAACAATTATGTTTTAAGTCTGAGGCATCATGTATCTGTGAAGCGTGAATTGTTGTTCGGTATTTCACAAGGAAATTGTCAGCTTTATTGTCAATCTTCTGAGTGCGTGATGCAGACTCTGGGAGTTTCTCAATGTCGAGGAAGGCTGCTCCAGAGCCACTATTTCAAGCATGCTACGTCATCGAGTGCCGCCGACAGACTGTTCCAATGTCCAGCATACTTGGAATTCTACCGAGGCCGGCGTATTTCGTAGCGGGAAATTTCGTGGCTGCACATGTGTAGACTCCGCGGTCCTAAAATCCCCACAATGCTTTGCGCACGGACCAATTTCCAAATCTTTGGCGGGAAATCGCGCTCCATTTAAGGCGGGGCCTCGCATATGACGCACATCTGCACACCTGTCAGCCTGTTCCACAATTCTTCGTTTTCCGAGGCTAGGAAGTTATTCTTGCCTCGCTTCTGAAGGACCTGACTCGGAAGACGTGCTACCAAGCAAATGTCTTGTATTTCTTTGCAATATATTGACTTTTTTAATGAATATAATTATTGATATTATTGTATTTATGCATTATGATGAGTTTTTAAGTGTAGTAGTGTAGTGTTATGGTAGACCTTTGGGTAGTAGTTGCCTTTTGCAGCATCGGCCCGTGTTACGTAATTGCGGAGTCAAGCATACATTATTTCTCCATCTGTTTCCATCTGTTTCCATCTGCCCTCTTCTGTTTTGTTTGCCACTTTATTGTATCTCTAGCGCGGGCTGAACAGAGTCAGAATCTATTTGCAGGAGGGGAAACTAATGGAGGCAATCTGCATCTCAGCGCTCTGCTGTGTGATGCTTGATTTGTCCTTGCAGCTTTATTGACATCATTACCACTCGATGATTTCACAGCGGGCTGTTTGTCTTCTGCAGGCGTGGCTTTAATGTACAGGAAACACACTCTAAAGCTGGTTTTACAGCATAATTACATCCTACAGATCCACCATTAAAGAGGCTGTGTTTGGCTTTTACCTTTCCTACAGTGTGTTATATTGGTTTGTGTATTTAAATGGTCGGCAAAGGCTAAAATCCCTGTGTTCCCTCCATTCAAGTCCATGGTTTCAAGGCTTTTATTGTCATGTGTGCATAGCTACAGTGTAGTTATGTCAATGAAAATCAGAGCAACACAATACAACAGATAATAGTACAAGTAAATAATACAAATATAATATAATAGAAATTATGCAGAATATATACTAGTAATTAATTAAGTAATTGGAATATTGATATATATAAGTTGCAAACAGATGAATGTTATGGATGTTCTTTTAAAAGTTCAGGTGTTTAAAAGTCTTAACAATTGGACTCATTTGTTTACTTCCATAACATAGTGACATCACTTTGTAACACTCACGCTTCTATTGGCTAGCGCTCCAACACATTATACGTGATAGGCTAAGGGGCGGGACATCTCTAAGTTGTTGACCAATCACAACAGAGCCGGCCAGCTAACTAATCAGAGCAGACTGGGCTCTGGTTTCAGACAGAGGGTGAAAAGAGGTGCTGCATCACAGGCAGTATGAGAAAAATAAAGAGCTTTTTGAACATTAAAGCATGGAGACACGTCACAGTAGAGACACTACATACTGATATACACCTGAACATCAGCAGGAGAGGACTCTTTAAAGTAGAGACACTACATACTGATATACACCTGAACATCAGCAGGAGAGGACTCTTTAAAGTAGAGACACTACATACTAATATACACCTGAACATCAGCAGGAGAGGACTCTTTAAAGTAGAGACACTACATACTGATATACACCTGAACATCAGCAGGGGAGGACTCTTTAAAGTAGAGACACTACATACTGATATACACCTGAACATCAGCAGGAGAGGACTCTTTAAAGTAGAGACACTACATACTGATATACACCTGAACATCAGCAGGGGAGGACTCTTTAAAGTAGAGACACTACATACTGATATACACCTGAACATCAGCAGGGGAGGACTCTTTAAAGTAGAGACACTACATACTGATATACACCTGAACATCAGCAGGAGAGGACTCTTTAAAGTAGAGACACTACATACTGATATACACCTGAACATCAGCAGGAGAGGACTCTTTAAAGTAGAGACACTACATACTGATATACACCTGAACATCAGCAGGAGAGGACTCTTTAAAGTAGAGACACTACATACTGATATGAACCTGAAGATTCTTTAGAAGGGCAGGAACAACAAGATAATCCCCAGCTTCCGAATGTGCACATATCTGCTGATTGATATGTACAATAATCACATATTGAATCTTATTTCTTCTATTCATTTTTGCACTATTTATTCCCTCGACTCCCACTGCTTCTCCACAATCCTCTTCATTCCCCGCATCAAATCGTCCTCTTTCGTTGTCGTCTAATCGACACACACTTATAAAAAGGGCCACTCTGAATGCACTCTCACATCTGAATAATACCCAATGACACAAATCGAGATCTGATTACTTACACACACGGAGCACAATCCTCCGGCTCCATTGTGCGAGGCGAAAAAATGTCCTTGTGACGTCTTTTGTGCACGCAGAGTTAACCAGCCCTGTGTGTGAATTAATGTTTCAGACCTTCACTCCTTCCTCCTGTTCGCCTCTTAAATCATGCATGGCGTACAGTACGCATGTAATACACCATTACACAACTTGTTTTTCCCAATCTCTGAGCTCGAACTGCTATTTCTAGAAATGATCGTGGACTCGTCCTGCATTGTCAGAGTGTGGACTGGATGAGCAGTTTAATTTAAAGGAATTATAATCCCCTTGTCCCTAAACTGCAGCGACAACCTCGTCACATTTAGCTATGAACCCTGGGCAAGAGGCAGGAAGCGGAGCCGCTGCAGAGCAGAGGGATCATTTGGGAATCTTGGTTGAAATAATGCACATGATTCAAATAGATGCCATCCCTGCATGAATAATTCATTCCTGCAGTATTACTCCCAACGCCATCACCGTTCTGCCGTCTCCTCTTAATATTCCCTTCCTTTTTGCTTTTGTATTCTCATACTTCATCTCTACTGCGTCTATTTGAAAAGGTTTGGGTTTGGAAGTGATGGCGGGAAAATGCAATTGTAGGTTGTTGTGAAATCATCAGCATTTAAATTAAGAAAAACGAGTTGCTTAAACACAAGTGAGCAAAATGTAATTACTCTTTTTGGCTGTGATTCAATACAAAGGCAAGGCAAGGCAAGGCAAGTTTATTTATATAGCACCTTTCAACACAAGGCAATTCAAAGTGCTTTACAAAAATGGAAGACATTATGAAAATGGCATTTAAAATCAGTCATTAAAAAGAAAAGATAATAAAATAAACATTAAAAGAAAAAATACATGGATAAAAGTTAAAAGTTACAGTGCAGTTTAAGATGTGAATAGTTCAATTAAAAGCAGCGGCAAAAAGAAAAGTCTTCAGCCTGGATTTAAAAGTAGTAAGAGTTGCAGCGGACCTGCAGGTTTCTGGGAGTTTGTTCCAGATATTTGGAGCATAATAACTGAACGCTGCTTCTCCATGTTTAGTTCTGACTCTGGGGACAGAAAGCTGACCAGTCCCTGAAGACCTGAGAGATCTGGATGGTTCATAATTTAGCAGGAGGTCAGACATGTATTTTGGGCCTAAACCATTCAAAGCTTTATAAACCAGCAGCAGTATTTTGAAATCTATTCTTTGACACACAGGAAGCCAGTGTAAGGACTTCAGAACAGGAGTGATGTGATCCACTTTCTTAGTGTTAGTGAGGACTCGAGCAGCGGCGTTCTGAATTAGCTGCAGCTTTCTAATAGATTTTTTAGTGAGGCCTGTAAAGACACCATTACAGTAGTCCAGTCTACTGAAGATAAAAGCATGGACAAGTTTTTCCAAATCCTGCTGTGACATTAGTCTTTTAATCCTAGATATGTTCTTTAGGTGATAGTAGGCTGATTTAGTAACTGTTTTAATGTGACTGTTGAAACTCAGGTCAGAGTCCATGACTACACCTAGATTTCTGGCTTTATCTGTTGTTTTGAACATTGCAGACTGAAGCTCAGCGCTAACTTTTATACGTTCTGCCTTGGCTCCAAAAACCATTACCTCAGTTTTATCTTTGTTTAATTGGAGAAAGTTCTGACACATCCAGTCATTGATTTGTTCAAAGTGAGTTCCATTGACTTATTGTTCTGCAGTGGAGACATGTGGGGAAACTGACTATGTTTTCCTGATGAAGTGACCAATCGTAGGCTTATCCTCTTCTTAGCTTAGGAAAGGTGTGTCTTTACTAACATTTGCAGAACGCATGTGCAGAAATGCTGTTTTGCGTAGCTGAAAAATACTCAATAAACTGTGGTTGACTTCCATATTACATTACATTACATGTCACTTGTTAGACGCTTTTATCCAAAGCGACTTACATACTCAATAATCCACACAGGAGCAATTTGGGGTGAAGTGTCCCAGGGACACAACGACATGCTGACTGCAGTGGGGTTTGAACCTGTGACCCCCTGATCCGAACACCGACGCACTAAACCACTGCGCCACACGCCTCCACTTAATATGCTTCCATATAATAACACAAAAAGTCCAAATCAAAATATAACATGTTATACTGCTTTTCAATGGGATTTTCAGTTTTGCAGCTCTGCCCTCTAAAGGCCGCTACACACCCACCTGAGACCAAAGAACGCGTACCGAAGGCGTCCCGACTTTTACGTCAGCTACGTCACCTGCGTCGGCTACGCTGCCTGCTACGCCGCCCGCCTACGAACACACCGCAAATACTTCAGTCGACGAGTGGCAATAACTGTCCTTACCAGCAGGCAGCGGTAGTGTGAACAGCCAATCAGAGTGATTGCTTGGGCCGACTTTCTCTGACCTCCCGCGGCCGATTCAACATGTTGAGGAGGCGTCGGGAGGTGTGAAAAGGTGCCGTAAAGAGACGACGGTGCGGGACACACCAACCTGAGTAGGGCGCCGCGAATGCCCGACTGCCTCTGACGGCCTCTGACTCCCAAAATCGGGTTGGTGTGTAGCCAGCTTAACCCACAAACAAAACATTTCTTCTGTCAATTTCTCTTGAGGCAATGTGCCAACAAAGCAGTAGTAACACGCACATGTGCAAGTGCATTCTCTACTTGTACAATGTGGGCGCTTGGTGTAAAAATCACGGTTTGATTTGCTTCAAACCAGCAAAGACTGCTTTGTGCTGGGTGTAAGATATTGCCCTGCGTCTTGTTTGTTGCCTTGTTTTTCTTGTATTGTTTCTCTAATAAAATTATTCTAATCTTGGTAAACTTACCTAAAAAACACGTGGAAAAAGGTTTAAAAAGTAAATATACTGAAACTCTATAGGATGTAGGGTTGGTTGGGTGTGTTGATTTTGCTGCAGTCTTCAAAAGCATATCACAGAATAAGCATTCACATTCAAGGTGTATATCCAAACAGACCTAACAACCCTTTTAAAGCTTTACCAATGACCTAAGGTGTCATGTTTATCACTTTTTGTTGAACAAGCATGCTCTAATTGGGCGGTCCCCATGGAAACTGCCTTTAATTAGCCCTTTAATGGCTGTCCACAGTGTGCCGGCGCCCCTAACATCTCTGATTTGAAGCCACTGATTAAACCCCTTCAGCTTTGATTTCATGCTCGTATCTCTGGTTCGAGGGTTGCCATGGAACACCCAGTAGGACTGCGTCTCACTAATGGAAGAAAGCACTCGGCTGGGCACGCACTTCACAGCCCGGCTGCTCTGAAGCACGCTATTAACACTTTGGACTGGGTTAGACCTGCTTGAAATTAGCCCAGAAGCATGACATTTGACCAAAACAGGATCACCTTTACCCCTTCTTTCTTCCAGTTCCTCTTGCTTTTCTTCCAGGGGGATAAACGAGGTGATTATAGATAGATAGATGGATGGATAGATGGATGGATGGATGGATGGATAGATAGATAGATGGATGGATGGATAGATGGATGGATGGATGGATAGATAGATAGATAGATAAATAGATAGATAGATAGATGGATGGATGGATGATGGATGGATGGATAGATAGATGGATGGATGGATAGATAGATAGATAGATAGATAGATAGATAGATAGATGGATGGATGGATGGATGGATGGATGGATAGATAGATGGATGGATGGATAGATAGATAGATAGATAGATAGATAGATAGATGGATGGATGGATGGATGGATGGATGGATAGATAGATGGATGGATGGATAGATAGATAGATAGATAGATAGATGGATAGATAGATGGATGGATAGATAGATAGATGGATGGATGGATAGATAGATAGATAGATAGATAGATGGATAGATAGATGGATGGATAGATAAGTACTTTATTGATCCCAATTTCTGAAATGTTTGCGTTGCAGCAGAATAAAAAACAAGGCAATGTATAAGAGAAATTAAGACACTAGAAATAAACAGTCCAAAATATTTCTGAAATAAAATAGCATTAAAAAAACAAAAGATATACATGTGGAAATACAAACTCCCAGTAACAGATATTATTGTGCAAGAAATTGATTATTCAATATTAAATTGACTATAAATGTAAAATGTACGATGGGAGTTTGAGTCCAGTTATCAAGAGAAGCTATGGAGCAGATATAGAAAGAGTAAGAACGAGGTTTATGGGTTTGTGGAGCAGGGTCGGCGTTAAAGTAGATCCCACTAGTGTCACAGCAGCACGGTAACATGTCAGGGTGATTTAAGAAGAAGCATATTTCTGTCATAGATAGTTATTCATGAGGGAGTTGTAGCCCTTAAGTGCTGCAGGCTCTCGTACAGCAGAGTCACCCAGCTGCAGTCCATTAAGGATCTTCAGTGTGGAGATGCTCCGCTGCTCAGATTCACGGGGAGTTAATGGAGAACAATCACCTGAGAAAAACCTCCGACACCAGCCTGATGCTCCTCTCAAAGAGAAACTGAGAACAATGGCAGCTATTTTTGATCACAGGAACTTCTAGACTGTTAGAAAATTATCACTGGTCACCGGCTTGAGCTTCAATCTCAGGATCCATGTATTTGTGATCCTCTCCAGAATGGAAGTAGTCATCACATACAGAGCATCAACTAGTTCCTGAACAGTGTCCTTCACATGCTGATATACAAGAGAGGGAGTTACACAGTCACAAGATGGAGGAATATAAAGCAGTATTCAATGTTTACTTCAGATTAGCTCCACGTCAGAAATGATCATGCTTGTCATATGTCTATCTCCATAGAGGCTGAATCATCATGTTAATCACATAGCTATCATATGCCTAAAACAGTCCTGATGCTCTTCTAGGTAATCATACATCCTGTCATGTTCACAGCTACAGTTGGGATACCTTTGTTATCATGTGGACTCTCATATTGGAAGAGGACATTCAGTATTTTCCCAACTAGACTTAATAATATTGTCTCTCTATGTTTCCAACCAGGGTGTCATGATTAATAAAACAGATTAAGACTAATTAGATTCATTTACACTGTGAGCTATGAGATCATTAGTAATGCTAAGAACTGTGATTAGCACTGGGTCAGTCCTGCTTGAGTTTCCCATTGTGGTCAAATCGAGTGAAGCTATAAGTTGTTCAAATTTGAAACTTTGAATGTATTGTCTTCCGGCATTTTTGGGACCTTGTTAACTATTCGATATGTAGTACATACTCATAGAATTACCCATTACCCTTTGGTTTGTTGACCACCATTTTGAAACCTCAAGTTTGGCATGTTGGAAGTTATCAGCTGGCTAGCTTGGTTAGCAAAGTGTACCCATAGATTCCTGTAAATGTGATATTAATTGGGATAACAAACAATATTGGCTACCCTAAGACGGGTATTCTGTATTGAAGAGAGCTTAAACATGTATTTGGAGCATAAACTTGTCAGAAAATTGTTGAAACTGAATGTGGTAAAAAGAATCAAGGGAGAAGCTGAGTCATTTTCTCATAGACTTCTATACAATCAGAATTCGTTTGAGGTACATTACATTTAATTTAGCTGATGCTAAGCGACATACAATGTGTCCAATAAACCATGAAAATATTAAGTGCTGGTGCATTAGCTTCAAATGGGCTAAGTCTTTAGGAGCTAATGTGTGTGTTTTTTTTGGGTGGTTAAGAGATTGGTTGCCCGCCATACACCTTGTAATTAATGTAATATGATAACTTCATTATAACAGATTGTGTGTAAAAGTGCAACACTAAAATCCACTTCAGATTTGAACAACCAGATCTGTGTTTTTCTTTGTGTGTTTCTTTTGGGTGTGTTTGGTTAAGAGATTGGTTGCCCCCATAGAAGATACAGTTTCTAATGTAAAACCCTAACTTCCTTATACCAGATGTACCAACAAATGGCATTGTGTGTAAAAGGGCAACACTTAAAGGTCACCTATTATGCAAAATCCACTTTTCCATGTCTCTTCTACATCGACATGTGTCCCCTCTTCTTCACGTCTCTTCTACATCAACATGTGTCCCCTCTTCTTCATGTCTCTTCTACATCAACATGTGTCCCCTCTTCTTCATGTCTCTTCTACATCAACATGTGTCCCCTCTTCTTCATGTCTCTTCTACATCAACATGTGTCCCCTTCTTCTTCTTCATGTCTCTTCTACATCAACATGTGTTCCCCTCTTCTTCACGTCTCTTCTACATCAACATGTGTCCCCTCTTCCTTCATGTCCGTCTATGCTTCTACATCAGCATGTGTCCCCTCTTCTTCACGTCTCTTCTACATCAACATGTGTCCCCTCTTCTTCAGGTCCTCTTCTACATCGACATGTGTCCCCTCTTCTTCACGTCTCTTCTTACATCAAAACATGTGTCCCCTCTCTTCATGTCTCTTCTACATCAACACTGGTTGTCCCCTCTTCTTCACTGTCTCTTCTTCATCAACATGTGTCCCCTCTTCTTCATGCTCTTCTACATCAACATGTGTCCCCTCTTCTTCATGTCTCTCACATCAACATATCGTGTAACCTCTTCTCATGTCTCTTCTACATCAACAGTGTGTCCCCCCTCTTCTTCTTCATGTGCTCTTCTACATCAACATGTGTCCCCTCTTCTCCAGGTCTCTTCTACATCAACATGTGTCCCCTCTTCTGCATGTCTCTTCTACATCAACATGTGTCCCCTCTTCTTCATGTCTCTTCTACATCAACATGTGTCCCCACTTCTTCATGTCTCTTCTACATCAACATGTGTCCCCTCTTCTTCATGTCTCTTCTACATCAACAGGTGTCCCCTCTTCTTCATGTCTCTTCTACATCAACATGTGTCCCCTCTTCTTCATCAACATGTGTCCCCTCTTCTCCATGTCTCTTCTACATCAACATGTGTCCCCTCTGTGTAAAGAGACTCTGAAAGTTTCAGGAACAAAGATTCTCTCTCTTTTTGTCCTGATCCATTTCTATAAAAACCTGTCTGAAAATGAGCTGATCAGATTTGGCCACTTTGTGATGTCATAATGATGTGTTGGCTTGTGTAACCATTAGCCAATCACCAACCAAGGTAGCCCCCCCCCCCCCACCTTATCACCTGAATCTCCTCCTAGAGCACCATTGTGTTCTTTTTAACCAAATATCTCTCAGAGGGGCGTGGGGAGGGGCTCCTTATTTTCATCAGTTTTTCAGTAACAGACAGAGAATCAGCACTTTTGAAACAGGGCTGAAACAGAGGGGATTATGGGTAATGCTGCAATGATCTGTTTGGTGTTTGGAGCCAAACACTTCAGAGACATGTTTTGTATAAATCTGAGACCTATAATATATTGATGAAAAACAGCATAATAGGGGACCTTTAAATCCACTTTTTTAACAACCAGTTCTGTGTTTTTCTTTGTGTGCACAGATTCTTGTTGGAGAGCTTTGTGCATTCTTCACCAAGGCGGAGGGAACCCAGGAGAAAACCATTGTCACTGCAGACTGCTGCTACTTCAACCCCCTGCTGAGACGCATAATACGTTTCCTAGGTGAACACACACTGCTGAGTATTGAACTGCCAATTTGCTCTTTACAGAGTCCATTTACGGGGTCTATTTTTGTGTAGTTTGGCCAGGAAGATTTGTACGCTGCTATGGACAATCTTGCACTAATGCACCTTTCTCAAAGTTATTGAAGTGACTGTTATTTATATTGATTCTTGTGCTTTTAGTTATGTCTTAATGTGTGCATATGTATACATGTGTATGTAGGATATACATATTTAAAAGATAGAGAGACCGAATCAAAAAGGTCCAAACAACTTGAAATAAAAGGTTGACTTGTTAGAAACGTGACCTGCTACACTTTGTAAACCAGAGTTGGTGCATGTAGCTGCTAATTGGATGATAAACTGAGATTTAATCTTGGAGGTAAGATATGCAGGATCATGGCAGGAAGAATCTGCGTATTGAACAGCACTTTTAGCTTTTTACAGACCTCTTTACAGGCCTCTTTACAGGGTCTATTTGTGTGTAGTTTTGCCAGGAAGATTCAGAGACCAAATCAAAAAACATCTTGAAATAAAAGGTTGACTTGTTAGAAACGTGACCCGCTACACTTTGTAAACCAGAGTTGGTGCATGTAGCTGCTAATTGGATGATAAACTGAGATTTAATCTTCGAGGTAAGATATTCAGGATCATGGCAGGAAGAATCTTGTGAATATTAAGCAGCCGGCAAATTTACATCTCGAGCTGAATCAGCTGAGGTGAAAGCTTCTCGGTGCAATTTCACACCTCAGCTGATAATAAAGTGTTGATGCTATTTTAGGAAGGCAAAACTTTGTTATCACCCGTTATATCTCGAACTGTTGTATCTGTTCAAATGGTTCAAACAGCTAATGTGCTTTCCTGATAGCTCTCTGCCTTTTCTTGCCTCTGCCTTTTATTCCACGTCTACATCCCTTTTCAGGCTTTTATTGTAATTTGTACATTAGCTACAGACAGTGTAGATATATCGATGAAAATCTTAGGTCACAGGCTCCTCCAACGGTGCAACACAACAACACAGACAAAATAGTTAGAATAGTGCAAGTAATACAAATAAAATAGAATAGAAATAGTGCTAGGAGAGTCTAAGTAATTGGAATATCAAAGTCCAAGTCAACTTTATTGTCAATCTTCTAGTTTGTGTGTACAGACAGAGAGATCGAAATACCGTTTCCCCACAATCCCGAATATAAAAACAAATGTATATAAAAATATGTGTGCAAATATGTATATACACAGTCAAAGACACATTTTTACATGTGCACACATTAAGAACTAAATAAAAACACAACAATCAATATATAAAATAACAGTCACTTCAATATTTTGAGATATTAGATAAATAATTTGTAAGTTGCAGACAGATGAATGTTAATCTTCTTCATCTCTTACCCAGGTGTCTATGCCTTCGGTCTCTTCACCACCACAATCTTCGTGAATGCCGGCCAGGTGGTGACAGGAAACCAGACGCCTCACTTCCTGTCTGCGTGTCGACCGAACTACACGGCGCTGGGCTGCCAGTCGACCATGCAGTACATCGCAGAGCGCCGGGCCTGCACAGGGAACCCTCTGGTGGTCATGTCTGCACGGAAATCTTTCCCCTCCAAGGATGCAGCGCTCAGCATCTACTCTGCAGTCTACACAGTGGTAGGTTGGAGCATGCTGGCTGGATATTTTGAGGTTCTGTTAAAGGTCACCTATTGTGCAAAATCCACTTGTTCATGTCTCTTCTACATCAACATGTGTCCCCTCTTCTTCATGTCTCTTCTACATCAACATGTGTCCCCTCTGTGGAAAGAGACTCTGAAAGTTTCAGGAACAAAGATTCTCTCTCTTTTTGTCCTGATCCATTTATATAAAAACCTGTCTGAAAATGAGCTGATCAGATTTTGGCCACTTTATGATGTCATAACGATGTTTTGGCTTGTGTAACCATTAGCCAATCACCAACCAAGGTAACCCCCCCCCCCCCCCCCCCACCTTATCACCTGAATCTCCTCCTAGAGCACCATTGAGTTCTTTGTAACCAAATATCTCTCAGAGGGGCGTGGGGAGGGGCTCCTTATTTCCATCTAAAGTAACAGACAGAGAATCAGCACTTTGGAAACAGGGCTGAAACAGAGGGGATTATGGGATGCTGCAATGATCTGATTGGTGTTTCAGCCAATCAGAGACAGGCTCTGGATATATCTGAGACCTATAATATATTGATGAAAAACAGTATAATAGGGGACCTTTAAAGGTGGGGTAGGTAAGTTTGAGAAACCGGCTCGAGATCGCTAGAATTTGAAAATACACAACCACTTCCTTATAGAGCCCCTCCTCCAACACACACGAACGCGCACATGACCAATGAGGGCACGAGATAAGTTTGTGCACAGATGGAAGGCTGACAGGCAGGTAGGCCATCCAGTTATTTTAGCCGGGTCGGCTAAAATGATTGGTCGTACTTTTTACAGTATTACGGCTTCCACAGATGACATTTTTTTATGGATTTTTTGTCAAAGCACTTAAGATATTCATTGCTATCGGGATGTTAAGAGCATTCCATGGAATATAACAAAAAGTGTTTCTCGAGCCGGTTTCTCAAACTTACCTACCCCACCTTTAATGAATGTTGCCGATTGAAACCTTGCTAAAAGAAACAGGACTTAGCCTGTACTGATGTTTTCACTTTTACAACGTTATCTTGGGATTGAAGCAACTTCATTTGTCTTGCTACAAATCCAGAAAGTGTTAGATAAGCAGAATGATACGACTCTCAAGCCCATACCATGAATATAAAGCTACAGCTAGTTAGCTTAGCTCAGCACAAAGACTCAATATTTTAATCCATACAAATACGTAAGTAGAAAAACAACAGTTCCTTGTCTTAGTGCAGGTGATGTGCACGACCACTTTTTGATAGAAAGTATGCGGCAGACCTTGCATAGCAGGCTAAAGGCAGCAAACTCATAAGCTTAGCTAACCAAATGTTAGCAAACTCATAAGCTTAGCTAACCAAATGCTAGCTGACATAGCTACAACATATTTTTGATCTAGACAAGTTTTGATTAGGACAAAGTAGACTTGCTTGTTCACCTTAATGGTGCAAACTAGATCAAATATGAGTCTGCATCCACCCTTATCTTTGCATAAGACTCTACTATATTTGATCTGCTTCTAAAATGTAATGTGTTTGTCTGCTAACCCCCCTAAAGAAAGATTGTCGTCTGAACACTGGAGAAGTAGTTTGAAAGATAGAAAGGATTTTATCTGGCATTTTTAAAACCTAGTCATGTTTTAATGATGCTTGTGTGTCTTCTGTTGCTTCCTTTGTTAGTTGTAACTCTTCTTTGTCTCTCTGCAGATGTATGTGACTCTGGTGTTTAAGACCAAAGGTACGCGGTTGACGAAGCCCACCATCAGCCTCACTCTGCTCTGCCTGGCTGTTTTAGTGGGGGTGGTCCGAGTGGCTGAGTACCGAAACCACTGGGCCGACGTCCTGGCAGGATTCTTCACCGGGGGATCCATCGCTGTGTTTTTGGTGAGAGATTACACTGGAAAATAAGTGTTTTTTGAGTGTATCCTTTACCATTTTTAATCCCATAACGATTGGTTTACTTATCACAAAAACCTCAAGCGATGACAACAGTTGTAAAAGGTCTAATGAAGGAAGCCTTCCTATGTCTGAGAAAGACTTGTATTCAACCGGTAGTTATTAAAACTAAAGTGGTGTACGAATCAGCAGGAGTATTATCGTCCCGTAAACCAAACAAAGAGTTGGACAAAGCCTCTGTTGTGACTAAAAACAGATATGTTTGCATCTGTTATGTATCTTCTTAGCCTGGTATATTTAACTAATTTCACAAAATAATGTACCTAACCAAATAAATGTAATTAGGAAATAATGCTAGTATCAAAGGTAGTTCCTTGCAGGCTTGTATTATTTTAAGCCTGGAAAAAAGTACTCTTGAGATGCCAGTTCACCCCAACAGGAACTCTCAATAGCCGCTTTCACACCAAGTACTTTGCCGTACTTAGTGCCCAGCACTTAGTGCCCTGCACTTAGTGCCCCCATGGAACTAAGTACAGATCACGTTCACACTGGAATAAGTTACCTGAGGGAGGATTAGGCAAATGAAGCCGCTGACGTCACTTCTTCTTCTTCTGCTTTGGGTTTACTGGCAGGCCACAAACAACTTCACGGCGTATACTGCCACCCGAAGTCCCCGGCCAGAAGTCCCCGGAGTTGGGGACTGGCTTCAGTAGAAGCTGCTGGGACTCCCAGCAGCTTCTACTGAAGCCGACACCTCCTCATCTGACACCTCCTCATCACTCCTCCGCTCCCATGTTTTTTTTTGTGTTGCCATAAGTTATTCTCTCTCCGTTGGTGCGCAGGGCTAATGCTAATGCTAATAATGCTAATGCCAGCAAATACAATGCTTCACAAAACTTTTCAGAGTTTTACGGGGCGTGGTTTGCAATTCGCCCAGCCAATCGAAATTGGTACTTTTTTCTCCCCAGGATAGTGCCACCTCTCTAGCAGGCACTAAACATGGGGGTAAAAGTTCTCGCAACTAAGTACTCTTTTTGGTGTGAACGCAAAATTCCAGGCACTATCTGAACTAAACGGGAAAAGTACGGGTAAAAGTACTCCGGTGTGAACGCGCCTTATGAATCTCTATGCATTTGAAATGGAAAGAAATCTAAGGGTTGTTGTTGAGTTGTGATTGGTTTACTTATATCAAAAACTACTACTTAACCTATGACAACAGTTGTAAAAGGTCTAATGAGTTAATAAAACTAAAATGGTGTATGAATTTGATGGAGTATTATCTTCCCTTAAACCAAATCAAGAGTTGGACAAAGCCTCTGTTGTGTCTCAAAACAGATATGATTGCATCTCTTATGCATCTTGGCCTGATATATATTTATCTAACTCCACAAAATAATGTACCTAACCAAATAAATGTAATTAGAAAATAATGCTAGGTTAGTATTAGTTTAGTTTATTTGTGTCGTGGACAGTCCCCATTGATCAACTGTCACAACAAACAGTAAATGGGGCAGCTTTAAAGGTAGTTCCTTGAAGGCTTGCATTATTTTAAGGCTGGAAAAAAGTACAACTTCCCAACTCTTGAGATACCAGTTTGCCCCAACAGGAACTCTCTATGAACTTTATGCATTTGAAATGGGAAGAAATCTAAAGGTTGTTGTTGAGCTGTGATTGGACGATTGCAGCGGGGTCAGGGTTCATCGAAGTGTCCGTTCTTTCTTTCTTTCTTCTCTCTAACCCTTTAACCCGGTCTCCATCTGCAGGTCACCTGTGTGATAAACAATTTCCAGCAGATGTTGCCGAGTCCTCCTCCACTTCGACCCCATCGCCCCGAGTCCATGCTGGGGATGCCGATGGTGACGCTGCCCTGTGTCGAGAGTCCACTCGAAAAGTTAAGTGGCCCTCAGGTAAGAGGCGGGGTGCTGCACTCACAAAAGATGGGCTGATATACACACCCCTTGTCTCTTACCTGAATCCGTTGTCCTCCTTTCCTCCCCCCCCAAAATACCCAGAACAAATCATGCATGCTCCAAAGCACCACCTGCACCCTCAGCACCAACAATACATCAGAGAGAATCCTCTAAATCTCTAAGCCTGCTTGTTGGCTGATAAGAACGCAGCAGAGATTTGTTCTACCGGTGTGAAATGAGCCCTGGTTTTATTTCATCCATTGGAGGAACAAATTCTAGTGTGAATGTTTGCTCTTTAGCTTCTTATCGGGGATTTAGGGAGTCACTTATCTCTTTTGAGCTGAGTCAGCAGTTCGGCTGACTCACTGAGGTGTAATTTAACATTCTGGGATGATGCAAAGCAGGAAGCTGGAGGGAAGAAACAAATTCAGCTTGAAGGTCTCCTCGGCTGTTCAACGGTGCTGCTTTTTCTAAAGAAAGGGGCTGCGTCCCTAAAAATCGCTTAACTTATACTTTTAGGTTGTAAAGCAGCTGCCCTTACAAGTACGAAGAGTCGCATGCAGAATTAAATCAATTGGAACCACTTCTTAGCAAAGGTGTCCTAGTCACTGGGACATTTGATGACTAAAGATTACACTTGTGAAATCAAAAGAAAGTTAAACTCTTTAAAACCAAAGACTCAAGACTTCTGAGCCTGTTGACTTGAATACACTTGATTCCTACGCCTAAACCCAAAGATTAACGGACGATTTACTGAATCGTTTCACACTAACGATGCATTTCTAGCAAGTCCAGAAATTATTCCCTAGATACAGTTTTTTAAACCAAAGAGACAGCATCCAATCAAGTTGCAGGAGAGGACCATCACGAACTTACCTAATAGTAGTGCTCACCAGCTGGAAACAAAATTAGTACAAGAATGGAAACATTTCATTACAATTTTTTGCATTTTGACTTGTTTGGACCTTAAATCTCAAAGCTTAGGACTTTGGACTTGTCCGTCTTCTCTTAAGACTGAAGACTTACCTGCCTTTGCAACCTTTCCTTCACATTGCACCTTGAATTTAAAACGTCTTGCTCATATATCAGCTGTGTAAAGAATTTGGGTCAGAATAGCCAGAAGAAATAGTCAGAAAAGCATTGTATTGGGACATTTTCTGGAATACTAAATAGTGCAGCCCTTACATCTCAAAGCTTAGGACTTTGGACTTGTCCGTCTTCGCTTAAGACTAAAGACTTATAAGATAAGATAAGAAGTACTTTATTGATCCCAATTTGGGAAACGTTTGCAAAGACTTACCTGCCTTTGCAACTTTCCCTTCACTTTGCACCTTGCATTTAAACCTTCTTGCTCATATATCAGCTGTCCATGCATTGGGACACTTTCTAGCATACTAAATAGTGCAGTTCGGGTATTCGACCACACACCAATGCTCTCAGGGATCGACAGAAGAGTCCACGAGTGTTTAGGAGATGTCTTGTGTCCTGTGTGGTCTGTCTCCGTCACTAACCCTCACCTGACTGCCTCTTTTCCTCTGTCTCCCACCTTGCCTCTCTCCTTTCTGCTCCCTTGTCCCTCACTCTCCTCCAGTATCCTGCACTCTCCACCTCCTCCCCACCTTACAACACCTACGTCCAACCATTCTAACCAACTTTGAATCTCTTCCTCACTCCTCACTTTCTCCGCCATCCGTCGCCTTATTTCTGTTTTTGATGCTCTCCTTTTCCTCCTCATCCTCGTACATTGCTCTTGATTATTCTTTCCCCCCCTCTCCCCCTGGCCTTCTCTCTCTCTCTCTTTCTCACTCCTCTCTTTCCCCTGCAGACTCCGAGGGGATCTCCGTTCACCGAGATCACATGACCATCAGCCCTATCGGTTCCCCGCAACCCCCGATGTCCTCATACCGTCTCGCTCCATTTCCAGCGAAGTCTAGACCAGGCGGAGCAGCACTCTCCGCTGTGCGCCGCCCATCCGTCCGGGCGATACGCCACGCTGCACCGCTCCTACTCCACGCAGGTCTAGAACTTCCCTGGATACCGAACAGACGTCCCTAACGCCCTCCTAAACCCCCGGGGAACCGATAGGCACAACTAAAAAATACTTTCTCTTTGCTGCACAAGCAAAGAGCCGAACATCAAGTACAGAGTCAGGTACTTCTTTGTTTAAGCGTTCGAATATTCTGACTTTGGTTGTTTTTGTATCATCTTCAGTGGCGCGCTCCTGCAACGAAAAACACATCAAACTGTGACCACTGAGAATGTCCGTCCATTTTTTGGTTTCGAAGCAATGGTGAGTTTTCGACCGTTTAACGGAGTGAGAGTGAACTCACTGTATGCGATCAGGATGTTGGACCAAAGAAACCTGCTGAAAGACACGTGTGCTGCTGAGATTTACACGAACAATGCATCATTTTAGCAAGCCATACACACCCTCACACACACACACATGTGCTGTGTCTCAATTTGAAAACTTCCCATTGTACACATTGCGTGAATTTCGAGCGCTGTTAGCTCGCTATCTAGCAACAAATAGTTTGTGCTAGAAAATCATCATACACACTGCTCAATTAATCAAATAAAATTAACGCTGGCATCTTTTGAATCCAATATAGTTGTACAATACTTGCATTTCAACAAGATGTCAAACTTGTATCTGTATAGTGCTGTGTTCACCGGAGCAACCATATCCACGGCTAGTCACGCAACATCCGCTACGTTGCCAAGAAGGCGTGTCTACGGTAATACACTCAACTTCTGGGCAGTTATAAGTGCACATCTGTGTTTTCATAATGCATCTTACCGCACATACATGGGGACGCACTGATGCACTCAAGCACATGTATTTACAGAAGTACTTAAATTGAGACACAGCTATGCACACTCTCTGTCCATTGGTCTCTTTCTTTCATTCTCTCTTCTTATCTCATTCCATTTACACTCAACTTTCACACACAGACAGACAGACAGACAGACAGACAGACAGACAGACACACACACACACACACACACACACACACACACACACACACACACACACACACACACACACACACACACACACACACACACACACAGTAGTCTGAGTAGCAGTGCCCTTGTCAGCTCCGCATGAGATTTTCTCAGATCAAAGAATCCATTTGGTTTCTCTCAGCGGAAGCAACAGACAAACATGATGAAAGTACCGACATCTCTACTCGGCCATCTTTTTCTTCTTCTTCTTCTTCTTCGTGTTTTTCTTCTCTTCTTTCTCAGATGGTTGCCAAAAAAACTAACGTGAAAAACAAAAAACATTTGCTAAGACAAAGCCAAGCTAACGACTGCAGGTGGTCAAATAAAGCTCAACATATTCAGGAGCAAATATTGGTTGGGTTTTGTATTCTTTCTCAACGAGGAGCTTTCATACAAAACACTTTTTTTTATTTCACTCTTGAACGAGTTCCTGAACTGGGATTTTATTTCTCGCCGAGATTCGCCATAAACTGACCGAGTCATGTAACTATTGTGATTAATTTCTGAGATTTTATCAGCAGATTTATTTATTGACATGTATATACGATGTTGTTGCCATGAGCGCTCAAAGCGGCGTGACAGTTTTGCTAAATTTTGATTTGCACACTGTTTTTTTTATTATTATTCTCCCTCCTCTTTCCCCCCCCCCCCCCCCCCCCACATATTTTTACAACCTCTATTTCTGTGGGATCTTGACTATATTACCATCACTGTGCTGTGAAATGTTTCCCTCTGCTGGACGACACACACTCGCACACACACACACACACACAAGAGTAAAGTCCTGTTCGACAGAGCACACGTATGTTCAAAAGCACACACATGCACAATCACCCTTACATCCCCTAACCCTTATTGTCCTTAATCCTCTTTCTAAAACTGACATTTGTTTGTATGATATTGTAAATAACTTTTATATCGAGAGTGTGGTTTTTACACAAGCATCACCGACGTTCAGTGTGTAAATCGAGGGAAATCTTGTGTGTATTGTGATGATGATGATGATGATGAGAACAGTGTGTATGAAGGTGCTGAAACACTCTGAACCAACACTGGATCATTTGGAAAACACTCAGATGACTCTTTGAATAAAATTACTGTTTTCGCCCATTGGACCAACTTCAGACTGCGAGAGTTGTTTACTAAAATGCTGTGTGATCATTAGCTTATAAACTCAAAGCTCTCTCTCTCTTTTGATGTGTCATCTGAGCATCAATAATATCTGACGTAAATCATTTGAAATGTATTTTCTTGTCAAGTTTCCAGACACAAACTCAATCCAAACACAAGGGTACAAAAAAGGCTAATTCATTCATATTGCAGCGTTCAAAAACATCCTAATCCAGGGTGCATTACACGAGCATAGAAATACATTAAACATGTATCTGTGAAGAAACTGGATTTAATAGGATTTACTATGTGTTGTGGTTATTTAAGTTGCTTCGGATACTGAAGTGTCAGCTAAATGAAATTATAGTTTAATGTAAAAAGATAATAAAAAAGCGGCAAAAACAAGCAAAGTTATAATATTAATTACTGGTTCAAATAATGAGCAATGTTTTAAACCCTGATCAAATGATCTGGCATTAAACTCACGTTAGATTCAATTAAAGATTTCACATTTTAAAATTAGCGTTTGGCTTAAAGGGGACCTATCATGCAAAATGCACTTTTGCATGATAGGTCCCCTTTAAATCGGACAGATTAACTTTAACATTATGGGGATTTTTTGTCAGATCTCGCAAGAGTTTGTTGCTAAAACAGACAAATTACACAACAAGTCCAAACATTTCTTCATTCTGTCCAAATGTGTCCTTCTAAAAAGTGCCATGTTACTGTCAGAAGGTTTTATTAGATATGTTGTTATAAATGGATCCAAAATGTCCATAGTCTGTCTTTGCCTTGCCTTGAGCTGACACTAGACCGTTGATGCGCCGGGACAAAAGAAAAGACGGAAAATTGCATTCCACATTTAATTAAACGTAACATTTTGGAATTGGTATGTTTTTGTTGTTATTGTACTAGTATTTCCACAGAGCAACAACCATCAAGAGTAAGAGCTGAGTTACCTTAACATATTACCCTTATCCCATGTGGAAAAGATGCATTTTCAACTTTGACTTCACATAAATATCATGAAAAATGTGACATTCTGGTGAGCTCAAGAAGTCAAAACACATACAGCTGGTTGTGAATTTGAGTCACACTTATGACATTTGCAGCAGGACATGATTCAGTTTTTTCCTTCGTTTGCTTTCCAGTCTTGTCTCCATGAAGCAGAAATGCCTTAAAATAACCTCAATGGAAACCAACAGAATATTAAAATGCATCATATGGACAGAGAGACATGTTGGAGTGAGATCCAAACAGGAAAAGACAAACAGAAATCTTCTCTTCAGGTCGGAGTAAGCTGACTTTCCTGTAAAGTCTGCCGTGACTCGTGTTTTAAATCAGAGAACAAACAGCTGATTGACGTGAGAAATAAAAACAGATCCTTCAGATCTGCAGCTCTGAGGGAGGAAAAGCATTCCTTTGATCCTGTTGCAGAAAACCCTCTGTTTTTGTGAAGATTTGTGTGACGAGAACAATAAATGGTTATTGCAATAAGAAAAGCTGTCAGTGCCCTGTTTGTTCTGTTACAGTGAGAATAACAGGCTTTTAGGGGGAGGGTGTGTGTGTGTGTGTGTGTGTGTGTTGTGTGTGTGTGTGTGTGTGTGTGTGTGTGTGTGTGTGTGTGTGTGTGTGTGTGTGTGTGTGTGTGTGTGTGTGTGTGTGTTTCTGAGGTCTGCATGTGTGTGTTTTAGTAGATGTGTGTCTAATCAGAATGCATTGGGGTTCACTCTGATACTCTCTTACGGTATTTATTTGAATAAGTGATATTGTGGAAGTGGAAGGATGAACTGTTTTGGGTTTCTTTCCACTATAATTGCCAGGATATGTTTCCAGGGTCCCAAAAATCATGTCCCATATTCCTATACTCCCAGTGTCCTTTATTCAGTGGTGTTAAGTAACTAAGTAGATTTACTGTACACAAGTGCTGGGCTTAAGAACAATGTTCAGGTACTTGTACTTTACTTGAGTATTTCCATTGTATGCTACTTCTACTCCACTACAGTTCAGAGGTAAATATTGTACTTGTACTCCACTACATGTATTTAATCCCTTTAGTTACTTTACAGATGTGGATGAATGATGTGAAATATAACCAAGTGTTAAATCAGACTTGAGTTCCACCTGGAGTAAATTCACAAGCTACCCTGCAGTATACAAAGTCATTCAAACTAGCTGCACCTTTACCAGCTTTGAGAACACTTTAATGATCAATCATTATAAAACATATCATATATATTATTCTGAAATGGACCAATCTGCACAATGACTACTTTTACTGTTGCTACTTTAACTATATTTTGATGAGAATACTTTCCTACTTTTACTTGAGTAACATTTTGAATGCAGGACTTTTACTGTAACAGAGTATTCCTACACTCTGGTACTTCTACTTTTACTGAAGTACAAGATCTGAGTACTTCTACTTTTACTCAAGTACAAGATATGAGTACTTATACTTTTACTCAAGAACAAGATCTGAGTACTTCTACTTTTACTCAAGTACAAGATCTGAGTACTTCTACTTTTACTCAAGTACAAGATATGAGTACTTATACTTTTACTCAAGAACAAGATCTGAGTACTTCTACTTTTACTGAAGTACAAGATCTGAGTACTTCTACTTTTACTCAAGTACAAGATATGAGTACTTCTACTTTTACTCAAGTACAAGATATGAGTACTTATACTTTTACTCAAGAACAAGATCTGAGTACTTCTACTTTTACTCAAGTACAAGATCTGAGTACTTCTACTTTTACTCAAGTACAAGACCTGAGTACTTCTCCCACCTCCTATATTCCTATGGTCCTGTGCTTCCTCTGTTCCCAATATCCCTCGTTCTCAGAGTCCTGTTTCTAATATCATATGTTTCCAGGGTCCTTCGTTCCCAAGCAAACTGTCATGAAAGCAATTTCTAGTAGAAGTATTAAGTAGTATAACATCCGTAGGGTTCGGGTGATGGATGAATGACGGTAGACTTCCACATATAACTCCAAAGACCATGATGTGTGCTAACAAATAAAGCTAGTAAGTAGACATGTGTTATATATTTTTGTTATGGTACATGTTATTTCATTAAACTTTAATACACATGGCTTTATTAGATTGTTCACACGGCTACATCTCTATCTGAGCAGCGTTTAGGGTTGTCGCTTTTTGAGGTGAGGATTTTGTAAATTATTTAAACGTATTGCTAGTATGTCACATGGTTAATGGGGAGAGAAATTATTAATGGGAAATATAAGAACGTTTTGTTTATGTTATGTGTACCTCTTTTTAAATTAAAAACATGTTCATAATTAAGAATGCAAATCTTTTTAAGATGAATTGCTTACAACTCATTAAAGTGTATAGTATAACGTTTTATAACATGGATAGGGAGGCGTGTGGCGCGGTGGGTTAGTGCGCTGATCTTCGAATCAGAGGATAGCAAGTTAGAGCCCCACTGCAGTCAGCATGTCGTTGTGTCCCTGAGACACTTCACCCCAAAGTGCTCCTGTGGGGATTGTCCACAGTATTGAGTATGTAAGTCGCTTTGGATAAAAGCGTCTAACAAGTGACATGTAATGTAATGTAATGGATACATACATAAGTAAGGTACAAATACCTAAAATTGATGTTTATTTCTATAAATAAATTCCACTACTTTCTACAATATATATTTGTCTGAAAAGTACTGTCAATGATTTGCCGTGTTATTATTTAAAATTAAGCATCTGATTAAGTTTGGTACCGAAATTAATCATATTTGAGTTCTTCTATATTATATTACCCACAGATGGAGATGTTTTTTAATATCTTATTAATGATGCAGTATCGTATGGCTCTATGCTATAACTCAGCAGTGCCATCATGTGGTTTAATGTGCTCTTATCCAGCAAACACCTTAGAAAATATGGAAAATTGGTAATAATCCAAGAGTATAATGGCAGATTTATAATATTGCATCATATTTATATTTAGATAGTCAATAAAAAAGGCAACTCTCACATGTGGAATATATAAATGTTGACTTTAATGCAGGTGTAGGAAAAACAATATATAATCCCATGAAAAGATAACACGTTAAATTCACTCAATGATTCTCTAACATAGACCTGTTAGTAGTCTCTATGCATCCAGTGGGATTTTTGGTAATGCATTGGCAGGCTGAATCCACAAGATGGCAACACACTGTACATCTTAGACCGCATATATGTATTAAAGAAGGCTCCAAAGAGACATGAGCCTAAACCAGCATCATCTTTTCAGACATCTTACACAAAGACATACCTCAAGCTGTGACACGAAATGAAGGGAACAATCATAATAGGAACATCTGCACCTGCTAATTAGACATTATGGCATCCATTTTTATGTCACAGATAATGGAAAGAATTACTCATACATGCACGTGTGTCTACACCCTTCATTTTGCACGCTTGGTTTCCACAGAGAGAGCCTCGTTGACTCGTAGGAATTTGCAACCCATAAAAACACGGCGATTCACGAAATTACACGGAGAAGCTGATCAAAGAAACCCTACAGAACGTGTGACACTAATTGCAGCTCAATTCTGCAGACTTTCCAAGAGATGCACCTGCAATCCCTTCAAAAAAAACACATCAACCCACTGCCTGAATTTAAACGACCACCAAACATTGAGTCAGGTTCAAAGGATGACGGTGGTTTTGGTGAAATCCCACCTGCAGCGTCTTGTCTCCACATCTACAGGCCTCATTAGAGTGGGAAGCACATCTCTGTTAGTTTGCTGGGATTTTTTAAAATTCCACCGTGTTCTCCTCCGCATTTTAAATTTTTTCTGGTCATTTAAGGTCATTTTATTTCCAACCAGCGCGCTTGTTTTGAGGGTAAATGTGATCAGTTTGTCTTAAAACGCTTTTGTGCTGAAGACTGTGTGGATGAAAGTGCATATGAGGGGAAGAAGAATCCACAGAGGGAAATGCACCAGAGAATAAGAAGTAAGTGATATTTCTTGCGGAGTAATCATATTCTGCCTTTGTGCAAATGAAAATATCTGATATTACAGTCTTTCTCTGAGTGCATTACCATGAGTGGTGCATAAGGCAGCGTTTTAGGAGAGCGTCACCAAGACAAAGCACATGGAAATGAAGATGGTAGGGATATGTATCGAGTCAATATCTTTACATTTGACTGTAGGAAACATACAGTAAACGTAATGTAGATTAATTATCAATTAATTGAAAACATAACTGTGCAAAACTGAAATTATTAGAGTCAAACATTTCTCCTTAAACGTTAGGTATGTTTCCCTATGACTTCAAAACCTCTGGATGTTGGACAGTAGGGATGTTGTAAAATGGAGGTTTATTATTTACAGTCCAATTCGGGATTATTGTTCCTTGGAATTAATTCGTTTTAGTGGACGGTTCACTAAACAGGGATTTTCCAATCACAGCTTTATCTACTTTAAACATACCTGTCATGTCAAGCATTCTCAAAAGTTATCTGACTGGAATCGAGGACTCGTTGTTGGAAAATCTGCCACGTTTAAGGGATTTTCATGATATTATTTTATGTATTTTACGTTTTCTTTTTGTAAGAACACTATCCCTGTGACTTCCCGTCTTTGTCTGTTTTCGCACCTTTTTCTAATTGTTTGCTTCGTCCTAATTATTTTCACCTCCGTGTAATCACCATGGATAAATAAAGATAACTGCACACAGCATTGGAGGTGGGACCCCTTACATTATAATGAAAGTTGTTCAGTGGTGCATGAAGCTAAGATGTCCTTCTCCCCGTACATACGGTTCCGTTGGAAGCTTCAACGGAGACGCTTCCCATTCACTTTGAATGGGGTGACGTCACGATTTGCCGAACTGAATTGTGGTTCCGTTGCTTCGCTTTGAGAAAAGTTCAACTTTTCAAGCGTTGACGGAAGCGCCAGCCAATCAAATCCCGCTTGTGCAAATATGCCAGTACAAGCGCTAGCCAATCAAACCGCGATGGAGCCCCGTTGCTGGCATTTTAAAGGAATGGAATGTACCCAACAGCGGCGGACACCACGTCGCCTCCTCCGATACATTGTATACACAATAGCCACCTTTGCTACCAAATCGGCATCCATTTTCGCAATAGTAGAGCTCTAGAAAGCAGGCTTTTTTGCTTTGTGTATCCGGGGCGGGAAATTAATGTCATTGGTTGTTGGTCGCGTTAACCCCAAGCGCCAGACACGCCCACCGGCAAGCGTCAACAACGCAACGGAACCGTGTGTACGTAGTGTTACTCTCAAGTACAAAGATACTGTGGCCGTTTCTCAATCGCGAGGATGCTGGCTTGGTAGCACAGCCGAGCCGAGCATCTTGCTTCAGAAGCAAGGCAAGAATACTTCCTGCTATTTGGAAAACGAAGAGTGGAACAGGCTAGCAAGTGTGCAGGTGTGCGTCATATGAGAGGCCCCGCCTTACATCTTCCGCCACAGATTTGGGGAAATTGGTCCATGCGCAAAGCATTGTGGGGATTTTAAGGACGCGAAGTCTACCCATGTGCAGCCTCGAAATTTCCCCCAAACCAAGGACGCGGCCTCGGTGGAATTCCAAGTATGCTGGAGATTGGAACAGTCCTTCGGCGGCACTCGATGACGTAGCATCCTTGAAATATTGGCTTGGAAGCCAATATCCTCGCGATTGAGAAACGGCCGGTATCTTGGGTCCCTCGGGCGAACGCACTTGCATTTTCCTTAAGCCCCGCCTTCGCTCTGCTGCGTCACATCCGATCTTGGCTCGGTCAAATGAACGGAGAGGAAAATAACTCCCATTTTAAACGCATTTTGCAACTTTGAGGCCCTAAAGATTTAAATAAGGGCTATTTAAGTGATCATATGGGTAGTTAATTCAACTAAAATATGTCTAATCTAATTTACAAATGTCTCTTTCCCAATGTAAGTCAATGGGAAAAAGTATTCTTGGGCCCAAATCAGCTCACGGACCAACACGGAAGTTGTAGTAACACAGTTTGCCCACTACAAAATGTTACTTCAACGTCCGGTACGCTTCCTTGGTACTTGATTTATGGTAATGTCTGTTTTATTTTGTTAAAATACTCTCCTTCTTGTACTCCTGCCACTTTTAATCGTATATAGATAGGAGCAATTGTTGTATCACATGAAGCTCTTTTTCTTTCAGACTCAAATTCAGTTTCAGGATGTATATTCTCATTCCTGTCTTCAACTTTATTTCATCAGCATTGCGAGCGAGCAGGTGGCATATGAGGAATGGCATTACAGAAAATCTATAACGACCAGACAACGGGGCATTCCCACTCAAATCTCAAATTCCTCCCCACTCCCCGTTGTCTTCTGTCTGCCGGGATACGGGCGCTGTTTCTAAAAGCAGGTGCTGAGGGTCGGGGGCCATCAGTTTCCCCTGACAGTGTGGAGGTGAGGCGCTCCATTCAGGAAGTTGCACATGTCATCATCGCCGTTAAGTGGGGGAAGAGAGGAGAGACAAGCCGAATGAGTCATGATGGGACAGACAGAGACGTGGAAGGCAGGAAGGGGAGTGTGTGTGTGTGTGTGTGTGTGTGTGTGTGTGTGTGTGTGTGTGTGTGTGTGTGTGTGTGTGTGTGTGTGTGACTGGTATTGAAATCATATAGAATATAAGATTTAGAACAGGTGTCTCATACTGTAGATTGGCAGGTAAGGATATCAATAAACAGATATGGATGTTTTTTTATCAATTCACCCATTAATACATTTTGTACTATTGTAAATATGTAGATTTAATGTAGTCTTACTACTGCCTTCACCTTGCTGCTACTAGTGTTTTTATCACTGCTTTTCTTTACCTGTTCCTATTTCTTTTACAGTATTGAGAGAAGCCTGCAGATTTAGTTGTACCTGAGTATGATGACAATTAAGATATTCTATTTTCTGACATTTTAGACCAAAAGATGATCAAATTATCTAGAAATCATGACATAGTCTCACTTTAAGTATTGGCTTACAGCAGGGGTGTCAAACTCAATTTCATCGCGGGCCACATTCGCATTAAGGTTGCACTCAAAATATATAATATATATATAAAATAATGTATTATATTACATTATTGCCTCTGAATTGGATTATTATCGGATAGGATAATAACTTAGTAATTAACTACGTCTGAAAGCAGAAGTCCAGGGCAAATAATTGCAAGTCTCTTCAGTGTGCATGTCACAAAACGAGATGCATTGTGGGACATGTAGTTTATGGGCAACCTGCTTCTGTAAAGTGGCATGTAACCGTATAATAAACAAATGATATTCTTTAAAGCTCTTGCGGGGCCACATACAATGAAGTCGCGGGCCGGATTTGGCCCCCGGGCCTTGAGTTTGAGACCCCTGGCCTACAGCCTTTGACGGGAATGTCACAAGCGATTTGAATTATTGCATATAGAGAGGTGCGGTAATGAGTCCTAAAACCAGAGAATGAGTTAGCATTTTAGCACGTCTTGTTCCATTGTCGGTTTCTTGAACGTGTTTTTGGTTATCCGCCTGAACTAAGGTCTGTTTTTAACACAAGATGAAGATATTTTCACGTGTTATTCTACGACATATAATACTCCAGTAAATTCCCCATTCTGCAGGTCTCCCTTGAAAAAGAGATTGTTGATCTCAATGGGATTTCACCTGGATAAATAAAGGCTACAAACAAACAAACCATCATTCGTGAACGTCTGACTAAACATCATCACGCCGTTAGCTGCCATTAGCTTAGCGGTGGTGACGTGAAGTCGTCTGACCGTGCTGTAGTGGGCTAACGTTAGCTTTTTGCTTCTGGAGATTGCATTTACATTTCAACAATTACACAAGCGGTGTAAACATGTGGAGATTATCCTGCTTAACAAAACCTGTAAGTATCTTAAACGTGTGTTAGCGACAGAGTTTATTTCATGCCATATCAAAAAAAACAAATGGAAAATTCCCATCGGCTCTCTAGAAAAATATGTCGTCCCTGCACCACTCTATTCACCTTGCCTTTCTCTATACACGAAAAACACACACACGCACACACACACACACACACGCACAGACACCAGATGTCAGCTCAATATTAATTTAGTTAAATTATAATTGTTCAGGCAGAACTACAGCCTGACTCAATGAAAGCACACATAACCGTGAGCTATTGATTTTGTGTTATGTGCAGCGTGTGTGAAATAAATTGAAAGTGTTACTTTGGCATCAGGCAAAGTGTGCAGTGCCGACAGGAACATAATGTATACACTTAAATCGCCCTTCTAACATGACTAGCAATTACGGATACCCATTGAAAAAGCAGGAAGATTCAATCAGGCAAAGTTGAGACTCATATCCAGCGGTGGAGCGGGGTTAATTAGTATACTTGGCTTTAACCAAGCGTGCAGGATGTTGAAGGGTTGAAGGATAATGCTTGTTTAGATACGCGGGCACAGTGTCCACAGATAATGTCTTCATTAACTATTGATGCGCTCACACACCCTGTATCTCCTCCAACATGTATGCAGGCTTCGGGAGTAACGGCTTACACGTAATGACCGTCACGTTATCAGGAAACAAGAAAGCGGTAACGAAAAGGTAATTCATTTCCTTTAGGGTTTCTTTATTAAACATACTTTTTCAATATGGTAGATGGACGCCTATATGCTTATGAATAATATATAAGGCTTAAACAGAATTGGAATTGTTCCATGTAACTAGTTATTGTAACGTATTACATGTATGCTGCACACTACACGGCGCCGCTCCTTTCTTTATCTGAGCACCGGGGAAAATCTCCACCACCTCCTCTCAGGTTTTTATTTTTCACGCCTTCCTCTTCCCCCTCCACTTCCCTCATCTCCGTCTTCACTTCTTGAACATAAGCGCAAGGTACACATGTCTCACCCATCCTCCCCCCCCAACTTTAACTCCCTCCCTCCCCCACCCCTCCACACAGCCCTTCACTCCTTGCATTATCTTTCCCGGAAATTGCATTTCCAGCACAGCCAGGGCCCCATTATGAAGAGGGAGCGACATGCTGTAACCTTTTTAAAAAGCCATTAGTGATGCACCTGCCCCTCCCCTTCCCCCTTCTTCACAGCAACCTCCCCCACCAACCCTCAACCCTTCATACATGCTCTCCCTCTCCCTTGTTTCACCCTCCCTGACCCCTCCCCACCCTCAAGGCAGCTGTAATGTTATTAGGCCGTTTCTACAGCCATTACTCGGGCCAGCTCCCCCCGGCTGAAGCAGATTCAGAGGGAGCATGGCAGGGCAATGGGTGCAGCGATTAGTGTCCAATGGGTCAGCTGTAAAGGAAGGTTCGTAGGGAGGAAGATGTAGGATGGATGGAGGTGGAGGAGGAGGAATAAAGATGAATGCATGCGGTAGAGCAAGAGAGGCGAAGAGAGAGCAATCGATAAAGGTAAACAATGAACTGTCTATCCCTCCATCCCCCATCCACGCTGCCTCTTCCGGCGCCTTATCTAAACACAAACAGCGACTGTAACACCAGACGTGGGTTTCACACATATGTAAACAGGCGCAGCATAACACACGGTCAGTATAGTGAGCCTGGCGGAGGAGCACTATAGAGAGGTGAGGGACGACATATTTTTATAGGCAAATCCGGAAGTTAGCATACTGTAGCAAGGGCTCCATCAAAAAGAAGACAATGGGTCTTTTCATTAGATTTCTGAATATTGCGGACAATAAGAGAAACTCCCTCTGTAGGGATTTTAGCCTTTGCAGACCGTTTACATGCACACAAAAAAAACAATATAACACACTACAGCAAAGGAAACACCCCAAAAAGCAAATAAGGCCTCTTGTGTCAACCAAGGTTCAAGGTTCTTTATTGTCAAACTAACATAGCTACAGAGTAATTATGTCGTTGAAAATCTTAGGTCAACCACAAAAAACATTGACTTTTTCGACGGGCAAATTTAGAAATGGTAAAATGCGACCTAATTTCCTTGGTTTAAGGACTCATTCTTGCTCCTATCTATTGTCTATTGCACCGTCATGTCGTGTTGTGGACCACACCGGCTGCATTATGGTCCAATTAAGATGCAGAGACGAGCCAAAGGAGGGCAGCGGAGAGGGGAGTGGAGAGCCATGAAGCGACGTCGAGAGGGAGGGTTGAGACAAGCCAGGCACACAGACAGACACTAAATTCAATTGCATGGGCAGGTTCCAGGAAACGGATAGTGAGAGATAGAGGGGGAGGAGGAGGTGAAGGGAAAAGTATTCTCCTTCTGTATAGCTCCTAACTGCTAACTGCTCCTAGCTGCTATATCTACATTTGTATCACTAATAATGTTCGATAAATAACGTGCAACTACCACTATTGTTTTTGCACTACTAAAACTGTTAATATTTACATTAATTATATGACCATCTATGTTTCCTGTAGTTATTGAATTGCTCTTTTTACTGCACTGTTAGTGTACAGTTATTATTGTGCTGCTGTGTTTATTGTATTTTTGTAAGTCTGGCACAACAATTTTTTTCCTATCTTATCTTATCAGAACTGTTACAGGATGTGTATTTTGTAAATTGTGTAATTTTTTAATATTTGTTATGCATGCTTCTTAACATTAAGCTCTCTAAGTCTTTGGCTCTTTTCTGCTGTAACAAATGTACGTTTCCCCTCTGTGCGACGAATAAAGGTATTCTGATTCAGATTCTTACTTTTATGTATTCACCACGACATCAAGTCAAATTCCTCGTACGTGTCAACCTACCTGGTAATAAACCTGATTCAGATTCTGTACAGCACACAGCAGCCCTGATGCAGCACTGGTGGCTTAACTGTACTGTACAAACCTACACAATCCAGTCCACTGACTGACTGTCAATGTGATGGAGGTGCTGCACTACGCTGAGGCATCCAAAGGGAAACCCAGAGGACACAAATCCATAAAAACAACCCACTGTATATTTTATGATCCTGCCCACTTCATAAAACCCCCACCATCAAACAGGAGCATGTTCATTAAAGTCATTATTAGGATGACGACGTAAAAAAAAACTAAAAAAACACTGTCCATCACGAGAGTCGACTGCAGTGTATGTATAATTTTATATATATTCACACTGCTAATGTGAACCTGGTGCTCGGCAACGTATCGATTAAAAAACTGTGTGATATGTTGAAGTAAATGATGGCCGGAGCTGGCAGTAAGGTTTGTAATCCTCCTCCATACAAGTCCCCCGTGTCTACTGGATGCTAACAAGACTGGATTCACTTCACAGTAAGTCATCCTCCTAACAACAAACACTCTCTTTGTTCATGAATCCATCTATCTATCTATCTACAGTATCTATCTATCTATCTATATATCTATCTATCTATCTATCTATCTATCCATCTATCTATCTATCTATCTATCCATCTATCTATCTATCTATCTATCTATCTATCTATCTATCTATCTATCTATCTATCTATCTATCTATCTATCTATCTATCTATCTATCTATCTATTCCATTTCAGAATAATACAAAACAATCTGCAGATTATATTTTTGTTATAAACTCATTGACAGATTATTACTTTTAATGTTGCACTTGCTTAAGATCTTATTTAAACATTTGTAATACTGCAGTGTATCTCAATCTATAATAATAAGTCACATTTGTTTTGTTAATAATGTGTTATATTGATCATCTGAATCTTTCTATAATTGACTTGACTCATTTCAGAATAATAAAAACATCTGTAGATTATATTTTTGTACTAAACCCATTGACAGATTAATTAACACATCCATTTTAAATAATGGTGTGCAGCTTAATTTATAAGAATAAATGGTTATTTATTAGTTAATAAACTGTATCTATCAGGAGAATGTTCATTAAAGTAATTGTAAGAATGACAGTGAAAAACACTGGCCATCATGCGAGTCGAATATGAGGACAATGATCGTATTCACAGTGCTAAAGAGATCGATGTATCTATCTAAAAGTCCTACATTTAAATCTTACCCCAAAAGAAGAGATTACCATTTCAGAAATAGTCTTAACATATTCAGTGTTTTGCAGAGAGCTAGATGGGAAGATTGATGCCTATCGCTTGTATGAAAGAGTGGTATCGATCTTCTCATCTAATTCTTGCCAAGAAAACGAAGTAGTGTGTTTGCAAAAATGTCAAACTATTCTTTTAACTATAACTTCTATTAGCAAAATGCATGTGAATTAAACAGTAATACTGATGCCTTAGTGCAGAGTTTTCTTGTGTGAATTAAGGGAGGCTGCACAGAAGAAATGTATCTCACTTCCCCATTAAATTACCCAGTTGTCCACCAGAAATGCTAATTTTAGCCCACAGCATTGATGACAGAAAGTTTTTCCTGCGACAGTTTCCAAGCAACCAGTGGCTCTCTACAAGTTTTAATCTCTAACCTGGCAGATGCTTGTTAGGGTTCGATGCAGCAGCCGAGTAAATGTTGGCTTGTGAAGGTATAGAAAGGAAAAAAGGTTTGGCTCATTTGAAGCTAATGCAATGGCACTTTAGCGCACATTTTTAGCTAATCTACTTGCAGGATGTTGTTGTTTCTCTTGGTTGATTTCACTTAGTTGCTTTAGATAAGAGCAAAATGAAATGTGACGAATCACAGGTGAACTATACATTTGAAGGCAATGTATAGCATTATACGTTATAGCAAGTTTAGTGTGCTAACGTTACCTACTTTATAGCCTTATGTTGGGGAATCCCATAATACTCTTATTTGCTTTATTGTTAAGAGTTAGCTGTGGTATCGATCTACTCAGCTACGTTCACGCCGGACGCGATGCGAATATTCGCATCGCTCTAAACGCTCGAGTTTCACCGCGGCAGTCAGCTGTGTTTACTCGCATCATTCAAACAAGACGCGCTGGCTCGGGAGCTACAACTACAACAAAATGAACATATTTTACCGTGATTAAATTGTAATACACGTTTCTAAATGATGCCGAAGTAACAACATACTGATACCGGTTAGTAAAAACCATGAATTAATGCTTTGACAAGTCTGCAGACAGACGGCAGGCGAGAAACCTTTTGAAATGCGTGTTTTCTGAATGAAGATCGGATCGACCAGGCTAAGCTAACGTTGTATATGTTCATTCCACACTCACAACAACGGCCTATATAGACATAAATAAACCAACGACTGTATTCGCCATGACACAGACAGTCTGTGGTTTGTACTTGTTTCTTTTGTCCAGTTTCTGAACAGATATGAGGAGCTGTGAGCTCTGTGTGCTAACTGCTAACAGCTAACGGCCGATGTTTTGGTTTTGTGGTTCTACGTCAGTGACGGCAGGCTGAGATCCTCACCGCTGATTGGGTACCGCGAGATCGCGTCACAGGAATTTGACTCTCGAGTTGAAAAAATGTAACTCGAGCATTTGTCGCGGCCCCCTCCAATCGCCCCAATCGCGCCGTGACATTCGCATCAACCGCTTCATGCTCGCCGTTGGAGCGAATTCGCGTCTGTCTGCATCTCTGCATTGACTTTACATGTAATCGCGCCGCCCCCAAACATCGCATCACGTCCGGTGTGAACGCAGCATAAATCAGTCTGTATGGTGAATATGAAGCTACAGTACAGCCATTAGCCGGTTAGCTACATTTGAGTTTAGCTTAAAGACCGGAAATAGCTAGCCTAGTGCTTTCCAATGGTATACAAAGTCCACCAGCCGGGCAGCCCCTCTTACATGTTCTTTTTCAGTTGTTTCATCCAAGTCAAATAATGTTTAAATGGTTTAACATTGTAGTTTTATGGGGGGTTCTTTTTCATGTCTGTTATATGAAGCTACAGCTAGGAGCTACTTGAAGACTGGAAATAGCTAGCCGAGTTCAGGTATAGAAAATCCACCTACTAGTACCTCTTTTGTATTTTATCAGAAGTAAAAGAGGAGTAAATAACATAACCTAGTGGTTTTATAGGGGGCTATTTCCACCTGTTCATGCTAAGCTACTTTAAGCTAACCAGCTTTCAATCTTGTAGTCTAACTCTAAGCAAGAAAACGATTTTATAAAACGTTGAGTAAATGCTTTAACTTTCAGATACATCAAATACTATTCTTTCTTTGTATGTTTAGATCCAACCCAGTCTCACGGCATTTCGTGTTATTGTCACGAAATTAATCTATTGATTCGTGTTCACCAACACGATTTTCGCTTTCTTTTCGTGTCACACAGAACGATTTTAAAAGCAATGTAAATAATAACAAATTAGAAGGAAAAACAGATTTCAGTATTCTGACACAGAACGATTTTAGAAGCAATGTATTTATATTGGTAGTATGTTTCGTGCCTGCACCAAATAATAACAAATTAGAAGGAAAAAAGATGACATAAAATACAGATTTCAGTATTCTGAGGCTCTGAGCCATTTATTTTCCTCACGGACGGCAACAAAAACTCTGACATTATACAATTTAAAATAAAAGGGATAGGGTTAGGCTTAGGGTAAGATATTGAGTAAGACAATGTTTTTATGAACCACACAGCTTCTGGTCTTCCAAGACCCGACCGGACAAAAAGACGTGTTGCAGGCACGAAACATACTACCAATAGAAATACATTGCTTTTAAAATCGTTCTGTGTGACACGAAAAAAAGGCGAAAATCGTGTTGGTGAACACGAATCAATAGATTCAATACATTTCGTGACTATAACACGAAATGCCGTGAGACTGGGTTGTTAGATCACAAAAACCAAAAGTATCTGATAACTCTTGGTTAAAAATTAAATAAATGTTGTAAATTAAATTGCACAATATCCCTCTGAAACATGGTGAAATTGAGATATCAAAACCTTCAAGCATTTATACTCTAAAAGTGGTTAAGGCTTTGCTGTCAGGGGCCCCCGAGGCTCTTGGACAACATGCCTGAAGAAATACGCCTGGTTAAGTCACTATGATCCTTTAAATCCTTCCACTAAAACACACGTGTATCTCACTCTTGATTTCACGTGAATTGTTTCGAAATCATTTCATGCTATTTTGCTGGAACCTATCTATCTATCTATCTATCTATCTATCTGTCTTTCTGTCTGTCTGTCTATCCGTCCATCTATCTATCTATCTATCTATCTATCTATCTATCTATCTATCTATCTATCTATCTATCTATCTATCTATCTATCTATCTATCTATCCATCTATCTATCTATCTATCTATCAATCCATCTATCTATCCATCTATCTATTTATCTTTCTATCTATCTATCTATCCTCTCTTTAGATGAGAGACAGAAGAAGAAAACCTTTTCTCTCTCCTCTTCCTCCTCCTCCTCCTCCTCACCCCATCAACCCCATCCTCTCTTCTTCTCCCTGCAGACACTGACACCAAATCCCACAACAGACGCCCTGCTGATCGATATCATGACATCATCAGGCGTGGACATCATCAGTGGGCTGTGGGCGAGGTGCTGACCTGAAACACACACACACACCACACACACACACACACACACACACACACACACACACACACACACACACACACACACACACGATCGCACACACAAAGAGTTGGACCTGTGGGACTGAGCAGAGCTTCCTCACATCCCAACCCGAATAACCCCGGCCTGCCAAGCTGTAGTAAATCTGCCCGATGACAAGCCCTAGACCTCTTTCACACACACGTAAACACACGGACACACACGGAGCTAATAGACAATGAGCACATTCCCCTTGAGTGAGCTGTTGAGAGGAGGAGGTCCAAGTACAAGCAAGACAAAGCGCTGCACTCCCAGACTGCTAAACCGCACCGCAGCTGTCATATTTGCACTATTTCACCCTATACGGAGAGACAAACATAATTGTGTGTGAAGCATTCGAGATAATGCTGCTTCTCCGCCATTGAGGAGTTTTTTCTTTCTGCAAATGGGCAGAAACTCATGATCCAAACACAGAATTAAACATCTCATTGAGGCGGACTGACAGCAAAGATCACATCTGAACAGACAGAAAAAGGCTCCGTTTTAGTTTAATACACACAATTCAACTCACACACACTACTTTGTGAACATATAGGTTCACATACTGAATCAAAAAATGATCAAATTAACCAAAGAGGCGTATTTTGCTTAGTAGCCTATGTCTTAAAAATATATATTCAAATTACTTGTATTTATTTATACTTCATTATTGTTGTTTTATGTTATATTTCTACTGTTCATTTTATTGTTAATTTTTACACTTGTATTAGTAATATTAATGTTTTGTTTTGTGCCATTTGTTTGTTAAGTATAAACAATGGACAACACAATATATTTTGTGTTTAGTATTTTTGCACTGAATTGGAATACAAAGCTGATATTTTGTGAAAAAGGATAAAAACAATATCAAATTTTACATATTCAGCTGGCGTTTCTGAGAAATCATGACATCAGTTTTCTTCATATTTACTGCCAGTTCTTACATTACTTTTGTACTACGTGCAGCTGTTGTTGAGGGGTCTTTGGAGAACTTTTCCTCCTTCTCTCTCATCTGGTCTTTCAGCTGTTTGACATCCGTCTCCCAGCTTTTGTTGTTCTTTGCCAGATCATCGTTCTCCTCCTCCACCTGTTTCAATTTGGCCTCCACCTGATTGAGCTCAGTCTCACAGCTCAGGTTCTTCTTTGCCAGGTCGTCCTTTTCCTGAGAGACCTCTATTAGTTTGGTCTCCATCGGTTGTTGGTCTTCAGGGATCTTTTCTCCCTGCTTTTCCAACTGGAGCACCAGCTTTTGGACTTCCTTCTCCATGGCTTTGATTGTACAGGTCTGGTAAGTGTTGTGCTTCATCACCTGTTTCAATTTCATCTCCATCTTTTGTTTTTCGCTCTCCAAGGTGTGGTTTCTAGCGGCCTGGTAGTTTTTCTCTTCCACTACATACTTCATGCCTTGTTTCTCACACTTCCAGCTCTGTTGTTTCTCGGCCAGGTCCTTGGTGGACTTGTCCTGGCTCTGAAGGAGTTCTTCCTCTCTTCTCTTCAGCAGGTTTATGGTCACCAGGTTCTCGTCCAGCTGCTGCTTGTGTCGAGCCTCTTTAGTTTCCATCTCCTCCTCCAGAGCGCCGTATCTTTCCTCCCAGACTGTCACACACTCAAGGAGTTCATCTCCTCTCATCACCAGCAGTTTGACGGTCTCTGCGTCAAACTGCAGGAGACTCTCATCGTTCTTGCTGTGGGATGTCTCCTTGTTGCTCTGGTCTGACTTTGTTCTATCCATGGCGCTGTCTGTGGACTTGTGTTGTGCGTAGCATGTAATACGTGTTTTGTCTAGAAAACTGTAACGTTTTTTGCTCTGACTGAATACGTGTACCACTCAACGTTCTGAAATGTTGTGCTTTAAGGTCTTTACAGTTACACAATGCAAATATTTAATTGTATTAATTTTCTTTATGTTGTTTTGAGTCAAAGGTCACAAGCCTCTTTGTAAGCACACGTCTTTTCTGCTTTTATTCATAAAAAATATACCGACTTCCCAATGAGTAAAGCCTTAACTATAACTCCAAACAACGAACATGAAATCATATTTTCATGTAATCAATTTGTATCAATATTGTATAGGCCATAAGACTACAACTGAACTTAACACCTCAATTTATTCGGGTATTCATTTATACATTCATGTGTTTATTTATACATTCATGTATTTATTTCCACATTTATTTATCTCTACATGTATTTATTTGTCTATGGGCCCGGGTACAGGAGGGGTAATGAGTGTTGTGGTTCCACCGATCTGAAGCAGCATCACGTGGTATCGAGGGGCAGCGAGGCTTCGTTTGTCATCGATGACGTCACTGGCCTAAAACGATACAAGCCTCGATACACGCTTCACCAAAAACGTCCTGGATTACTCGAACTACGCTCCGAAGCCTCGGCGCAGTACGTAACATCACTACTTAGAAGGTATTAATGTGTTTCCCTCAGTGTGCCTTTGCAACCCAGTCTCACGGCATTTTTTGTTATACTCACGAAATGTAATCTATTGATTCGTGTTCACCAACACGATTTCCCCATTTTTTTCGTGTCACACAGAACGATTTTAAAAGCAATGTATTTCTATTGGTAGTGTGTTTCGTGCCTGCACCAAATAATAATAAATTAGAAGGAAAAAAAGATAAAGAATATACAGATGTCAGTATTCTGAGGCTCTGAGCCATTTATTTTCCTCACGGACGGCAAAAGAAGTCCGACATTATACAATTTAAAATAAAAACAATAATCGTGGCTTGATATTGAGTAAGAAAATGTTTTTATGAACCACACAGCTTCCGGTCTTCCAAGACCCGACCGGACAAAAAGACGTGTTGCAGGCACGAAACATACTACCAATAGAAATACATTGCTTTTAAAAAAATGGGGAAAACGTGTTGGTGAACACGAATCAATATCAAATCAAATCAAATCAAGTTTTATTTATATAGCACATTTTTAAACGATTTTTGGTCGAGCCAAAATGCTGTACATATAATAAAAATACCCTACAGTAAAGACACTTTACAGCAAATACAACAGCACAGTTTGTTCAGAATATCAGTATGAGAAAAACGACACCCTCTGTCCTTAGACCCTCACATCGTACAAGGAAAAACTTCCAGAGAAAAACCCCACAGTTTAAAGGGGACATGGGAGAAACCTCAGGGAGAGCAACAGAGGAGGGATCCCTCTCCCAGGACGGACAGACGTGCAATAGATGCCGTGTGTAAGAGATAATACATTTTACAGCGTAGGTAGACCGAATGTTTGGAAATGCATGTGTCTATAATAAGAAGATGAATCCACGAAGATGTCAACAACAATCCTGATGAAGACGTCTTCGTCACACCCACTATGTGTTTTACATTATTGTGTGTCCTGGTCAGTCTTACAATAAAACCGTTTCATTCCTGGCTCGTCAGTGTCAGTAATTGACTGACAGACCTGCTTATTGTTGGCCAGTCCTGCACAATACATGAACACGGAGGTTTCATGTCGCTGCTTCTTGTGTGAAGCTGTCAGCGGCTTTACAGCCAGGATCAAAGAGCAGAGGAGGATATCCATAAAGCTGAACAAACCTCCCAGTCACTTTGAAATGGCTGCAAATGGGAAAAACTGCTTCATGTTTATGGTTTGTGGCCAAGCAGTGCATTTTAGACAGACATATGAAGAAAGATGGACAAAGGAAGGCTGGGCGGAGATTGAAAGCTGTTTATGTTATAGAAACATGTCATTATAAGTTGGTCCAGGCATCTGAAGGATCATGCTCCAATATTACAGCTATTTGGTTTGATATATCACTATCAAACATATTGAATTAGTCATATTTCAAATAACAGTTTGTAAATGTTTTGTACATATTGGGTACCAATTAAAAATACCTGCTACTGGTTGGTCGAGTGGAAGAAGTACAGGGACTTAGGGGGTAATACATTTGTTATTAAGAGGTACCTAGAATAAAAATACACCCTTAGTACTTTAAAAGTTACCTGGTTTAGTTTGTATTTAATAATTACAGGGTATAGACTGAGGACACACAGCCTTATAGGTCCTTTTGTAATAGAGCGGTGAAGAGATGACGTTTTTTTTGTTAGCAGACTTGGATGTTAGCATCGCAATGGTTCCCTCAACTAAAAGTCAATGGGATTTTTCAAATTGGCTTTTGCAATATTGCATAAAATCTGATCTGTGGCGAACAAATGTTGACGATACTTACACGTTTTGTCCAGCTGGATAATCTCGACATATTAACAACACTTTAATAACAGTTGAAGTATAGATGCTAAGCTAAGGGCGGATAATGTTGGGCGCGATTACGTTTTGTCGTCTCATTTAGACACTTGTTGACACCTTTTCTATGACACAAAAAGTAAATATAGGGTATTTACTGTCTTAACTTATGTCGTACACAAAGTGCTAAAAACCCATAAGCTTTTGTAAACCACATATTTTATTTTAGGCTTCTAACCAAACACACGTTCCGAAAACCAATGACTTGCGTACGAGGGAACCATTAGTGGTACAATGCTAACCTAAGGACTCATTCCTGCACCACTCTATAGCTATGGCATTAAAAGGAGCTAAACTACATGTAGGATTTACTCTACAGCTAATCCGGCATACTAGCCGACCCTTTTAGCACTTTGTTTTGTGTTCATGTATACTTAACGACCTCCTGAGGTTGCGTTGAATGGACACAGTTTCCTTTTAAAAACCTATTTGATTGACTGTCTCACACCGTCATTGAGTGCTGACTCCTCACTCCTCTCAACTGACTATTAGGGGCTTAAATTGATCTTCAACAACACGGCATTTCTGGCAATCGGCCATGCCAAAAACAAGCATTACATAGTTTGTTACAAGCCCCATTTTGGTCGTTATCATTGCTCAGAAACTGACATCCATAGAAAGATTTGGTCTGTTTTTACCAGAGAGTCTTGTAGATTAACTCCATACCTGATTTGTTATGATTTACAAAATCTCGGGAGGATACGAGATGATTGTTGCCTTGCTGCCATTTTGACTGCAAGGAAGCTCGGGAGGACACATTATATCATGTATTTAGCTGCATACAGTAACTTTTTATGATCTGATGATATGACAGGACATTAAACCTGAGCAAAGTCTTCTCTTACATTATTTTTAATTGATCATTTTATAGACGCATGCAGGGATCGTTTGGACCCTGAACCACATTACTTCTCCCTGGTATTATACCATAATTTAAAAACTATAACCCTTCACTTTGCTGTACAACAAAGCGTGTTGAATGACTGTCTTAAATCAGGCTGTTAACACAACTCTCTTTCATCCAACCCTATATCCACACCCCTCTAACTTATAATAATGAATTACCAAAAAGGGGGGAACTCATGACGTACTTTAATAACATAGCATGTGAACTATGCAAAGATCCCATGTTTCTGTTTCAAAAAGACAGTTTAGTTGTGGCAAGGCAAGGCAAGTTTATTTATATAGCACTTTTCTGTACGCGACAATTCAAAGTGCTTTACAAAACAAATTAAAAGACTTTTTATGAATAAATACAGTAAAAACACATTATATAATGGCATTTTACAACAGGCATTACAAAGCAAAGATAATAAAATAATAAAAATAAACACCACAGGTATACAATACATGTTTAAAAGGCATACTGTAGTTCGTGTAGTGCTAATCTTTTTTTTTTAAACAGTTATGAATCAGGCTTTCCAACACCATTCAACCAATACATTTTACACCAGCAACTTAAAAAAGTGTATCTACCATATCTAAACTTGTATTTATATACACATTATTAATACATGCATACAGACAGGCATGCACAAAGCATATAGGAGTTATCAGCATATGCTCTTGTCTACATATATTAAGTATTAACAGTATATGTCCCTCTTAAAGACTGCTCGCTCTATACATTTCCTGTTTTATTCATACTCCATATCTCTTGCAATCTAAAGTGTTACAGAAAAATGATTGTCTTTCCCAGACTGGAACATTTATTTCCCTTTCTGAACAGAAAGAAATGTAAAAAGTCAGAGCTGAGTACTTTGGACTGATGTCTGATCAGATATGCAGACAGCATTTGTAGAAAACTCTCAAAGTACTGTAGTATAGCGTTGGAATCGTTTTGATTAATTTAATTCATCTTTTTACAAAGCTATTTCAGTGAGCAGAATATACAAAGTGTACGGCAGCTAGCTCAGTTGAAATTATATTCAAATATGTTCCTGCCAACCAGGAAATGTATTCATTACATGCCAATTTTTCCGACCGCATTTTCACTTGTGTGGGCCTGAGATGCCACTCGGCTTTAATGGACAATTCAAAAAACAGTTATGTGGAGATTGTTTTGTTTATGTTTTGATTGGATGAGTCCCTTTTTTTTTATTGTGTTCACATCTGTTAATATTGTTTGACTATGTCAGTTCCCGACTGAGCAGGCTGGACACCAACTGTCACTGTTTGCACTCAAAATATTTACCAACCATATGGTCATAAACTTCAGACTTTGATCAAACTGCAGTCAAGCAAACTCAATCTCAAATAGAGAGGTACAGGGATGACACATATTTTATTTTGCCCAACCCAGAAGTTAGCAAGGCCTCCCTCGGCAAAAAGCTGATGGGATTTATCCATTGGATTTTGGAATATTAAAGAAAAACAAACGTTTATTACACTTGCAGTTTTTGTTCAGCATGATAATTCCACATATTAACAAAATGTTTAAGGTATTTGAAGCGTAAATGCAATTGCCAGAAGTAAAAAGCTAACGTTAGGCTAACTACCCTATGTTCACAAGACCCCAATGCAAAGTGCAAGAAATTAAAATCAATGTTTAAATGACGAAATTTAGATTAAACATACTGTAAGCTTAAAACAGTTTTATTCTGAAAATACTTCATTTCCGGTTAGCATTAGCTTGTGGCTAACGTTGTTGCTGAATGTTAAATGAATGTACAGTTTATTTTGAAAAGCTTTATTGAAAGGCGTCCCCGCTGTTTACAATGACGTCACTTCCGGTTTCACGCTAAAAATGATTACAGCCGTTAAAATGCATTAAATAAAAAGTCATGAATGAGAATACGAGGAGAAAAGGCGTGTGGAGTTATACAATGAACACACAACGTCTAAATCCTCTGATTTACGCGATATCAGACACAGAAGAACTCGAGGAGGGAGGACCCCCTTTCGTCAGAGAGGAGGAGCCAGGAATTGGATATTAGCTGGCTCCACGTCGAATCGCTCTCTCTTCTCCCCTCCCTCACGAACATGGCGCTGTGTTCCTGATTTGCTCTGTCTGTTTCAAAACCACGTTACTTTATTAAATTACCCATTTTGAACCTTTTCGAGACTACAGTACATTGTCTCTTTTTAACTTCCTCCTGGACGCGAGAACAACGAACAAATCTTCAATAGCTAAAGGCGGCTGATGTTTGGCGCAATGACGTTTAGTCTCATTTAGACACACGCCATTTTCTAGACACAAAACACATTTAGACATTCACCAGTGGGATATTTACGGACATATTTCATGTAGTAGAACAAAACGTTAAAATCTCTTAAGCTTGTGCTAACAACAGATATCCTTTCAGGCAACACCAACAACATTTTGTACTTGTTTCCAGGTTTTAGGACTCATTTCTTCACCAATGTATTAATGTTTATAACAAGACGTTAAAGGGGTTATAAATATCCAGATTTGTGTTTCTTTAGGCAGACACCATTAAACAATCCTCTTTTCCTAAATGTGTTTTATTTTGTAGCTTCTGTAGCCTGATCAGCATCATATTTCTCTGATGTGATACGACAGTCGAGGTATTAATTCACTTCTCATTTGATTTCCCAAATTGACTCAATTGATTCAATCAGTTTCAGTTGATCAAAGTGACGCATGTTAGATGAACTGGAAACCCCAGGTGTGTGTGTGTGTGTGTGTGTGTGTGTGTGTGTGTGTGTGTGTGTGTGTGTGTGTGTGTGTGTGTGTGTGTGTGTGTGTGTGTGTGTGTGTGTGAGCCCTGTTATAAACCTGCTGAGACACTTAACAGGAAAAATGCTTGAGGGCTTTTGAAAGGGCTATCACTTCTATTCCTGTCTGATCTGTCATACTACACACTCTTATATAAGTTTTTCAGCATCAAAATGTGTGACATTACTAAAAAAAGTAAATCGACTGCTCCAGGTTTAAAAAACAAAATTATTCGGCAATAGGTTTGGGCCTGTATTATGAGCAATACTTTATAAAGAGTTTGGAACTGTTGTTTTTTTGCCAAACCAGAAATGCATTAAAAAAATCATTATCTAGCTAGCCGGCTAACTAGCTTAGAGCTACTTCCTGTAGTCAAGCATTCCTCCCAAAGCTAAGGAGCACCTCATACTGTCATTTCGTATGGTGACAGGTAAGTTAAAAAACTGAAAAGAAAGTCTTTCTGCTCGTTTTGAAAGTCTATGATGTAGTATTAAAACCACTGAAGTTGTTCCTGTATGCAATTAGAGTTTTAGCTAACGTTAGCAGCTAATCCTGATTTATTTATCTGGTAATTACATTAATAATTTGTCTAAGCCCCTTTGGCTTATATTTGTAAAAGTAAAACATCTTCAACTCATACACTGCAATGCAAGAACAATGCTACTAATTTGTTGTAATTCCTTCTACGTGGACAAGTTATACAAAGCCATTGTGAGCTTATTAAAAAAGCGTAAAGGATTAGTTTTTTTCTAGCAGTGAGGGTGCAACAATGGTTCATTACAAACTGCTAAGTTACCGCTTTAAAATTAATGGAGGCTTTCTTTCAACACTACTTTAGTATGGAAGTATGCTTTTTTCAGACACAGTACGCATCTCAATAAACTACCGTTAGCTTCATTAGCCAACTACAGCGGATGTAATCTGCTAACAACAGTTTGCAGATTGTATAAACCCACTTTTTAAAAAAATGGATAGTTGCCAGTCAAAAATGTCCAGCATGATTTTGTCTGCCTCTTTCTGAAATGAAAGACCCATTTTTTCAAAGACTGTCAATGTTCAATCTGCAACCATTAGCATTACAAAGAGCACATGTGCCGTGCAAGAACGGGAAGCTTCCATAGGTAAGTAGCAAAAGGTCAGTTGAGGCTGGCATTGCTCCGAATGTGAGATGGCATTCGCTGTGTGAGATCTGTGGTTTCAGAGCCTCTGGTCACAGTGACTGTATCTCTGGATGTAGCAGGGTGCCATTTCAGGCTGTCACCCACTGCCTGCTGCCGGACCAGATGAGACCAGGCAGAGAAAGCGAGGGCGAAGCAGCGGGAGGCTTCACACCTTCCTCCAGCTCAACTCCACAGACTCCCCATGTGTCCTTATATGTACAGTGGCGTGTAATGTATGTGCCTTTCACTTTAATCTCCCCTGTCACTTGAGCCCGGGGCTGACTTTGAGGAAAGGGAGATTTCTATTCTCAATTCGTCTCCTGTGCGAGGGCTCCTTTTTTCTATTTTCCTGTCCTGTCCCTCCCCCCCCCTGCCATCCCATATTCGTGTCGACTAGATTTGAAGGTACAGGGGCACGACCCCCTTTCTTCATTCTCTTCTCTTTCTCGAACATTTCCCTTTCAGAGAGTGTGGTGCAACACGGTGAAGTAGGCCCATTGAGCCGCGGTGCTCCTCCCTGCATGAATGTGTGCGTTTGGAGTGAATTGAGCTTGACTTTGAGTCCCCACGAACCCAAATCCCCCCTCCACCACCACCACCTCTTTCCCCACCCTCCCCTTCCCATAGCAGGTGGCCCCACTGGCAGCAGGGCAGAGAGAGAGGGCTTTGATTCCTAAGCTAGTGGGCTCAGTGCATATTCAAACTAGGGCCTTTTGTTTGTGTTGCTGCGAGGCCCGAGTCAGACTTGCATGCAGAGAATACAAATCAGACCTTTGACAGGAGCAGTTAACCTGCCGCTAAATATAGCTGCCCTGGGTCTGAAAGAGATGGAGGGAGCACTGGAGAGAGGGAGAAAGATGGAGGGAGCACATATAGGCGGGAGTGATTAGAACAAAGAGAGATATGAGGTCGGGCGAAGGGAGAACGTATAGAAAAGAGAAATTAGGAACCTTTCTTTCTGTACTGAAGGGAATACGACAGGAGCTGAGCGGTAGACGCTGTACAGAAAAGCCTGCTGAGCAATGCAAAATAATGCATCTATTTACATGTTTATAGACTCCTTGCTCACTTACAACATTCTCTGCAACATTTAACTTTTATTTTTGTACTTCATCTGCATTACTTGCACATATATATTATTATAATATTTTATTCTACTCTGTTTCTTCTTGCACTATTTTATTGTTTTTTAAATGAGTTTTATTGTTTTAGGTGTTATATATTACGTTGCATTGTTGAAGGAGCCTGGGACTTCAGACTTTCATTGCCTTATCTACACTGTAGCTGCTGTGCGTATGACTAATAAAGCTTTTGAATCTTTGAATCATTGACGTATGCAAAGGCAGCGTGTTGAGGAAGGGGGTAAAAGAGAGAATAAATAAAAAACACAGAGCGTCTGAGAGCACGGTGGGGAGAGTGGCAAATGAAAGATAGGGAGAGTCTGTTTAATAAAGCAGCAATCTTGAGGGGGTGAGGGTGAGGGAGAGGGAATGAGAAATGTGTTCATACCACGGGGATCTGAGCAGACTGCAAAAGAGGGGGAGAGACACAGAGAAGGAATTAGAGAAGCAAAGAGCCAGGAAACAGGACGCAGGACTTACAAACGTCCTGTCTGGATCTTTTTCTCAATCTCCAGATATTAAAATCCATCACCTGTCCATGAAAGCCGTCTTAGCTCACGAATGGCCTCAATGCTGGTGAATTTTGGGGGGATCGTGTCTACCTTGGAGAGGATTCAAAGAAGATTTAGTCAGTAAACCCAATGAAATTGAGACGTACCATTTTGCGATACCACTTGCCTGTTGGCCGATACTTAGTTCAGATCCAATACCTGTGCGTTAAAAAATAATATAAAATATTTCTAACGCTGTATGGATGAGATGATTGCTTCCAGAGTTGTATGGCTCACGTTAAACCCTTTGTAAAACATCAACAAATACGTAGTGATACCATAGTGCTGTCTGCTATTATTTAATTTGACAGTCAGTCGATATGTTGCTCCAGTAGCTCTGACTAGTGTAAGACTTTTCGGTAGTACCTGCTAGATCTGTACTGCAGATGTGTAACTGTCACATGAGATAAGAAAGAAGCAAGATGGCTAACTTGTAACTTGCTTGCTTTTTCCTACAGTTGCACATGATGCAAAGTAACCAGATGGTTGGTGGTTTACACGAAACCACTTGAGATGCCTTAATTGGAAACAGTTTGGAAAAGGACAGGGACTTTACAAAAAATAATTGGCAGGTGATTGGACGAACCATCTGTCAGTCAAACTTTTATCGAAGCCAGACGGGGGATGATCGAAAACTAATTTCCATCGATAAAAACGTCCTTTGCTTTTCTTTCAATGAACAAGTATTGTGCAGTTCTGATATAGTTAATACTATTGAAGCATCTACGTTAACCTTTTTTGGAGTCGCCATTGCTGTTTTGAATTAACGTCGTTTCTACGTGTCCCGCACACGAACAAAAAACCCTCCCGTAGCTACCAGTCATTTTTCACAAGTGTGGAGGATGCTGATTGGTCCGAACAATGGCTGACTTTGTGACTTGAGTTCTTACAAGATGTATTTTTGTGAGATATGTGATCACACAATTCTTGCAAGATCTCCTGATGTCGTGAGAATCCGGCTACCGTGTAAGGTTGTTACAGTATAGCGATAACGTGGTTTTGCGCGTTGACTCACGTACCAGCCGATACCGGATCAAGTTCTTTCAGCTCTTTTTTGAAGCATTTCCGTCAATGGCTGATGTCATGACTTGAGGACTGACAATGTGTTTTTTCTTTTGGTATTTGATCTAGGGCTGTCAGTCGATTAAAATATTTAATCGCGATTAATCGCATGATTGTCCATAGTTAATCGCGATTAATCGCAAATTAATCGCACATTTTTTATCTGTTCTAAATGTACCTTAGAGGGATATTTTTCAAGTTTTTAATACTCTTATCAACATATGAGTGGACAACTATGCTTTATATGTTTGTTTATTATCATTTGAACAATGACAAATATTCTCATGAATATTAAACACAACAACCTGAACATTACAAATATTCGCCTCAATTCAACCTGGAACCTCTCTCATACAATAATACAGTGTGTGTGTGTGTGTGTGTGTGTGTGTGTGTGTGTGTGTGTGTGTGTGTGTGTGTGTGTGTGTGTGGTGTGTGTGTGTGTGTGTGTGTGTGTGTGTGTGTGTGTGTGTGTGTGTGTGTGTGTGTGTGTGTGTGTGTGTGTGCAGCTCAAGGCATATATGCTCGAATGGGAGCTGCCTGGACGCTGCAATCATGTTGCGCGCACTCTCCGTGCTGAGTGTGCTGACTTTTCGTACAATGTCCCACTGTCGGGCTACCTGCATAAAGTCAAGTGCTCGGCGCAGTTGTCGGCGAAATGCCATTGAAACAGCTCCGTATATCCGTTAGCGCAGCTAGCTAGCACCAGATGCTAACAACAACAACAACACGTAAGGTGTGCCTCGCTCGCGCGAGTCGCGCCACACTTACACACTCCCTCCCGGTCCTCCCGATGGCCAGTCCGGGCCTGCCGGTGAGCGTGGAAGTGTGGTCTGCCACAAGCGGGCAGCAGGAGCGGAGCTGTCAGCATCAGCTTGTAGATGGTATTTTACACTCGATGCGCTCTGAAACTACGGGGCGGCCGAGGACAAAAAATACACATGCGTTAATCGCGTTAAAATAATTAGTGGCGTTAATTTTTTTTTGCGTTAACGCGTTATTAACGCGTTAACTTGACAGCCCTAATTTGATCACATAATTATTGCATGATCTCGTGATATAGCGATAATCCGGCTACCATGTAAGGTTGTTTCTTCGTAGCGATAACGTGATAACGGTTTGGCGCATAGACTCACGTACTAGCCGATACCGGATCGAGTTATTTAGGCTCTTTTAGAGGCATTTCCGACAATGGCTGACGTCATGACTTGAGGACTGACAATATGTTTTTTCTTGTGGTATTTGATCACATAATTATTGCATGATCTCGTGATATAGCGATAATCCGGCTACCATGTAAAGTTGTTCCAGTATAGCGATAACGTGGTATCGTTTTTGCACGTAGACTCACATACTTGCAGATTACGGACCAAGTGTTTTATGCTCTTTTAGAGGCATTTCCGATACTGGTATCAGAACAACTCTACATAAAATGACCTCATGCAAGTTTGTCCACAGTGTGCATATATACTGTACAACGTGTGATGAAAAATCGAACCATTGAGAGATTGACAGGCTGCATGCGGCAATATTATGTAATTCAGCCTGTGATAGTGATAGATGGTCAGATACGGTGTGTGTGTGTGTGTGTGTGCACTCTTTCCGCCTGGTCCTTCTAAGATATAAAGTAAAATCGCCCTCAGTGTCAGCCCAGTAAAACCCTGCATCCTGATACAGTTTGACAAATAATAAAACCATGATGAATGGTGGCGCAGTCCCACAATATGCCCACCTCGTCAGCTATACTGAGCTATTATGCAATGATGGAGCAACACTACTTCCACACTGCCACCACCACTACTCCCACTGTTGGAGTATACTACCCCTACTTCCACTGCTACCCAGGGAGCTGAGCTGTGTAATCCCAGGGCGGATAAGGCGAGGTTTGGGGAGATTTGGGAAGCAGAGATCCCGCTGAAGCCGCCAGTCCTCTTGCTGTGGAAATCCCATGGGATTGGATTAGGATGGATATAGAGCCAGTCACTGAGAAGTTGCTGTCAGGGAGCTGCAATGCTCACAGTGGGCCACACTACACACACACACACACACACACACACTACACACACACACACACACACACACACACACACACACACACACACACACACACACACACACACAGAGATTGTGCTCTTGAATGGGCACTTCCTTTACTCAGGCAGTAATGCACTTACCGTCTGTCCATCAGCTCCCATTATGCACCACTGATGGAGAAGACCATTTTTTTTCAAATAAAAGCTAAAAGAAAGGACCTCGAAGGGGCCTAATTTTATGCATAATGATAATTTTGTAGCGGGGGGCGGGGGGGAATTAATAACGGAAAATGTCGATCATTCCGCCCCGAATTTAAATGCAGGACCATCTGTAATTTTGAAAAGTTAATTAGCCTAACGTGCAACGCGGTCATGTTCGGGGCAAACGGCTCCAAAGTACATCTCTCCAGGCAGCCTGCCACCGCCTAATGAGAGGCTCCCGGTGAGCAGGTTTATCATTTGAAACACTTTGGCGAAGGTTACATTTGAATAATTTCCAAGCCTTAGTTATTGTTAAATTGTAGGCTAATGGAATTAAGACAAAGGAGGAAGCAACACACACAAAAAACACTTTTACATCTGATAAATCCCCTGAGCTGTCACCACATCCTGATCAGTGTGCATCACCATCACCATCACCATGATGTCTGTGTGTGTGTGTGTGTGTGTGTGTGCGTGCGTGCGTGCGTGCGTGTGTGTGTGTGTGTGTGTGTGTGTGTGTGTGTGCGTGCGTGCGTGCGTGTGTGTGTGTGTGTGTGTGTGTGTGTGTGTGTGTGTGTGTTTGAGCCTCAATCTGTTTCTTCTTCTGCTGAATCGTTGAGTCGCCTCCGCCGCGCCCCTTTGACCACGCTTGATTCGCAACAATGGGAGGACAGGAGGGGGAGAGAAAGAGAGGAGGAAGAGGAGAGAGAGGGAGAGAGAGAGAGGAGGGCAGCAGCACAGCCACAGAATCCAGGATCTAAAGGAGGATAAAGGGTGTTCAGTGCTGCCTCTCGGATCTTCTTTTACCCGTTTTCCTACAAAAAGGGAGAGGCTTTCCTTCTTCTTTCTTTTTTTTTAAGCCAGAAAAAGAGAGTTAGAGGAAAACAAGGGGGGCGTTTCCCCTCTTTTTCCCTCAGTGTGATTTCCAGATATCGAGGAGGAATTGACAGACTTCCAACAATGGGGTGAGTATGGACTGAAATTCTCCAGAGGTTTTTTCTTTCGCGTAATCCGCGCTGTGTAATAGAATCAACGCGCAACCAAACGTGTGGCCAAATGGCTCCAGAGCTGCATGAGAAGCTGTCAGTGATGTCAGGTGCGTTTATTCTAATGTTTGACCACCGTATGTGTGATCTATGGACAGAGGCAGGGGCGGAAGAGCGAGGGGACAACGCGCACTATATTAGAGTCGCATTACAAACAGAAACCTCCCTGAACCGTGTCGGTCTTCATCCATTCATCCTTTCCCTCACTCGCTTTTCTTCTCCTCTCCGCGCTGCGCTGAAAAAAGAGTTGGACGTGACTCCGCTTGTTGCTTAGCGTCTCTTAAAGTGGCTGCACTGCATTGCACATGTGAGGGACTTCACCCCCCCCTTTTCTAATAAAGCTTAGAAATTCAAAAACATATTAAAAAGTGAGGGGAAATGGCTCATTTGGGGGCCATATGTGGCTCCGAATGCTCCCAAAATGAGCATTTATTCATAGAAACACATCCATTTTCATTTGAAATGTGTGTTTTATGGAATTTCGGATTATTTGACGTTGCGAGACACACACATTTGTGCATCCACGTCTACTTCAGGCTCTCTCAGGCCTTCATTTCACATTCCCTTTTATGTTCCACAGCAATGTGAGTTTTTCCAGCCTATGTGGGCTAAACACTGCACTTTCAACTCTGCGTTTGTAAGGCAGCACAAGGGCTCCTATAATGTGAGGGCCCTCTTCAATTGATTGCTTTCAGCTCACTTCACTGAAATATTCAAGCTTTCTCCTATAGATCCCCCCCCCCCACCCTTACCCACCCACTACCACCACCTCCATGTAATTCAATAATCAGGAAATTCTTATTTTTATGAGGCGAAATCCGCCTATAGGTTTAAATCGATTGAATTCTTAGCATTTGCAATTCAAGCGGCCGGTGTGTGTGTGTGTGTGTGTGTGTGTGTGTGTGTGTGTGTGTGTGTGTGTGTGTGTGCGCCTCCCGCCTGCTCAGCCCCTCAGGCACGTTGGCAAAGCATGAACTCCCTGAACTCAATCCTTGTCCATTAAATTCCTATTGATCAAGCAGCAGCAGAGAGAGACATAAAGTTCCATCTCCTCGGTTTCATGTGGGCTAGATCTCCGTCTCTCAGGCCCCTCGACTACCCCCCGTGCAGAGGAGGAGAGGGGAGGGGAAAGGGAGGCGAAGGAGAGGAAAGGAGGAAAGGAGGAGGAGGAATAGAAAAAAGGGGCTTGGGAATCCATTAGGAGAGATGGATGAAGAGGGGAAATAGGAACGAGCTAACAGTTGATTACTGAATCGCATTTGTGTGTGTGTGTTTTGTGATTGCCCATGTATATGCATGTGTGTGTGTGTGTGTGTGTGTGTGTGTGTGTGTGTGTGTGTGTGTGTGTGTGTGTGTGTGTGTGTGTGTGTGTGTGTGTGTGAGTGTGTGTGTGTGTGTGTGTGTGTGTGTGTATACTTTATGTGTGCTGTAATCCTCCTAGTATCTCTATGTTTTAAAAATGTAACAGTAATCTGATTACTTGATTTTCCTGTAATTGTAATCGATGACAATTACCTTTTTTTGTTTCCTACGATTATTTGATTATTGATTACGTAATCTCGTTACATGTAATCCGTTACTCCCCAAGCCTTAATGCATGTGTGTGTGTGTGTGTGTGTGTGTGTGTGTTTGTGTGTGTGTGTGATTGATTTAGTTTGCGCAATGTACTTCATGTGTGTGTGTGTGTGTGTGTGTGTGTGTGTGTGTACAGGAGAGCTTTCCATTTAGTAACACAGCAAAGCAGCACATATCTATCCGCTGGGAGCTGTCCTTGGTTCTGATCCGTGGCCCTATACTCCTCAACGCCCACTCCCAACACACACACACACACACACACACACACACACACACACACACACACACACACACACACACACACACTCCCTTCCTAATCACCCTGCCTTCTTCTCCACCCTGTTGATTGACATCCACAAGATCCCCATTTGGCTCGCTAAAGGCTGTGTGTGTGTGTGTGTGTGTGTGTGTGTGTGTGTGTGTGTGTGTGTGTGTGTGTGTGTGTGTGTGTGTGTGTGTGTGTGTGTGTGTGTGTGTGTGTGTGTGTGTGTGTGTGTGTGTGTGTGTGTGTGTGTAAATGATTCGTGGTGGTGGTGGAGGGTGTGTTTTCGGGCGGTTCGGGGGAGGGCCATCCTCAGAGGGCCTTAAACAGAGGGGATGCTGGGTAAAATTAAAAAAAGCAAGTAGTGAGAGGAGGAAAAGCAAAACATCTGTGTGGTAATTGGGCTCCCCTTAGTATTGTAACGCATACATTGACATCTGTTTGATAATTGGCTACCCCGGCTCCTCGCCGTGTGTCATGCTAAATGCCGGTTTTGTGCAGAAAGAAACAAATGAGGCAGGGGTGGTTAGTGATGGTTGGTAGGGGGGGGGGGTGTAGCATCAAATGTGTGCATCAATAAGAGGGGGAAGGGATTTTTGGGGTTTTCTGTAAAAGCTCCACAGGTCTTTCGTGCATCGCCACCGAATCGCCACCCCTGAGCAAAGAGAAGGGCCTTTTTCAAATCAAATCAAACCAATTGTCTCAACATAAAGCCAAAAGCAAACGACAACATAATCGTCTAATACACATTATCTAAAGCTTATGTGTTGCTTTAGGAATGTGTGCATTATTTTGACATGAGATGTGAATGATATCAAACTAATTGATTGATAACTAATCCAGTAATGGTATCTTAGCCGTATTAAATCAGTATATTCTTATTGCCGTTATTTCTAAGGCATAATGTGAATGCCTTTATTGAGACACTTCATGTAGCATTGATGAACTGTCGTGTGGCAGTGTTTCACTTAAATGTATTCATTTAGGATAAACCCTTTGAGATGAGCCATGTCGTTTTTAAGGGGGTCCTAACATATGTTACAAACAGCAAGGCAGTGCATAGAAACTAACAAAAAGACCACGTTACAACACAAAAATGAAAGATACAAATAACCAGTAGTGTTTGAACCAACATCCCACATTTTCATATCCCTTCAAACTGTCACGAAAGCAGTTTTTCCAGGAATAGATTTATGTATAAAAGAAACAAGAAGCGCCTGCATTTCCTTTATCTAATCTGGGCCCCTCCCTCTCCAACATCCTCTTCTCCCTCTGCCACCTGCCTGCCTCCGAGGTGTGCATTTAGCCCCGACAGATCAAAAAAATATATAAGTGCGAAGTGTCAAGTGATTGTTTACAGCCTCTTGCTCTCAGCCTCGGGGGCTCCGGGTGATTTGAGCCACGGAGCCGCGAGCGATATTAGCTGCTTCCGCAATTTGTTCAGAGCTTTAGAGGGGAGAGGCCGTCAAATTGCATAGATAAATATGTTGAATAATTGATGCGGCGCATAGTGGGGAGCTGTTTGGGAGCTCACCAGAGATTGTGATGCCTGTGTGCAGACAGTCTGTCTGTTTTAGACTGCACTATCCTCGCAGGGTCTAAACATTACAACACTCCGTCTTTTCCCCCCATAGACGCTCTGAGATCTGCACAATCAATCCTCCATGTGAGGGTTGTGAATAAAGAAAGCATCAAATGACTGCATGTCTTAAACTCCTTTCTAGGGGGGGGGGGGGTCTTTAGGTATCTCACAATTCACAATAGATTCTCGATTCGGTACATAGGAGGCCCATTTTGAGATACTCGGTGTACTAACAGTAAAGGCCTTGTGGCAAATGATGGCATGAAAGCAGAGTTTCATTGTTTTTTGAATATCAAATGATTGCTTTAGAGACATTTAGTCGTGCAAAACTTACACAAATCAACAGAGGACTCAAGAAAAACAAGTTCTAGGAACACAAAAAATAAGAATAATGCAGATTTTATTAATAACATTGGTAGTATAGGGCCTTTAAATACTGGCAGTGTAATGAATAAAAGTCACTATGGAAATGATGGGGGTTAAAAGCCATCCACCAATGTCAACATATGGCATGAAAGCAGAGTAAAAGTGTACGTTTAATTGTTTTTTTAAATATCAAATGGTTGCAATAGCCTCAACACACAAAGGCAAAGACAAACGGAGACATTTAGTCGTGCAAAACTTACACAAATCAACACTGAGCACTCTGTGTTTAGGAACATCAAGAAAAACAAGTTCTAGGAACACAAGAAATAAGAATTATGCAGATTTTAAAAATACAATTGGTAGACCTCGGGCCTTTACATACTGGGAGCGTAATGAATAAAAGTCACTATGGAAATGATGGGGGTTCAAAGCCATCCACCCATGTTAAAATATGGCATGAAAGTAAAGTATAAGTTGAAGGAGATTTATTTATACAAAATGATTGCAATGATGTAAACACACAGAAGCGTAGACATAAGGAAACACTTATTCATGTTACACAAATCAAGCCTTAATAACAAGTTCAAGGTATACAAAAGTTAAAATAATGTCCGTTATAAATACAAGAATGGGAGACTTAGAACCTTAACACACTGGTAGCGTAATGAATTTACGTCACCATGAAAATGATGAGGTTAAAAATCATCCATCCCTTCCAAAACATCTGTGAGCGGTCCATCGTGAGACCGCCAATCTCCATTAAGCTTCTCAACACACACATGGAACATAATAGGGCTGTGCAATTAATCGTATTTTAATCTTGATTACGATTTTGGCTTGCAACGATTACGAAAACAATGTAATCATTTTTTTATAAAAAAATATATATATAATTTCTTTTTTTTTTGTTTTGGTTTTTCTGTTGAATTATACTTAAAGTTCAGGGTAATCAACTGTTAAAAACATACTGTTCAAATTTTTTTTCAATATATGGATGTTTTCAAAGTAAATGGATAATCGTTTTTAATAATCGTGATATCAATTATTGACCAAAATAATCGTGATTATGATTTTTGCCATAATCGCACAGCCCTAGAACATAATATACTGTATAAATGTCGACTATTATTTGGGTTATTGCAATAGGGTGTCGCCATTATCAGTATGTTGTCTGGAGCTGCATTGCGTCCCTCACTTGCGTGGTTTCCCTGCGACTAGTCCCTCCCACCAAGGAAGCATGGAGAGACGCAAGGAAACCACGAGAAGCAGGGAAATGAGTTTTAAGAGCAATGGGACGTCGTTTCCTCCGGAGCGTCACGTGAAGCGACGTCCGTTTGTGATGACGCCGCACAGCTGATCGTCTGACAGCAGCCAGATCAGTGCATGCGCTGCATCGTCCAATCAGTGAGCGATACACAGTAAGGGGGCGGGGCGAGTGTCTGAGGATTTCACCGGAGGATGGTCTGGTAGTTCCTCCGTTATCGATCCTCGATCCTCCGGCACAAATACGGCCACTGGGACGCTACTCAAGATGGCGCGGACAAATCAACTTCCGGTGATACCGAGCCCGAGGAGCGAGGAAATGAAAAATAAGAGAAGTGAGACGCACCCTGTGTATTTACAAACTGTGTACATGTACATAAGTCATGTGTAAATAGGATATTGTCTCTTATCGTGTACTATGTATGATTTGTAATCTTTTCTGGAACTGCAGGACGGAGTCACATTACCTTACGAGGAAAATAAGGGTTTATTGTATCGTATGTAACGAAAATGCAAAATACTTAACTGCGAATACTATTATCTAGGTTGTTTTTTTTGAGTGGTACGGACTCATTGCCTTGTGTTGTAAATGTACAATCTTTAATAACTATAAACCTGTTCCTCACAATATGATGGTAAATACTGTCATAGAAAGCACAGTACGTTTTCCGTACTCGTAATATAAGCGTCCTTGTGAAAGTATTTACGATACGATAATAGTTAAGTGTTGAATCGAATACATCTTTTCTTGCCTCACTTTCGTAACATCAACAAGGACTTTATTGAAGACAAGATACAGCGAAACATTTAACACAACATCACGAAGAGAAAAGTGCCCAAGACCCTCTAATGCAAATTAAATTAAATTAGAACAGCTTTAGAAAATGTTGCATCAAAAAAGTCCCTCATTTAATCCGCCTTTGGCTAGCTGTCTTTTCTATTTCCAAAACCAATTCCAAAGTGAAATTGAACACGAAACAACGGATGTTTGACACAACGTCGACTCCCTGATTCTTCATCGTAGGTAAACGTTTAAATAAATGGATTTTCAGAAGTCTCAGAAGATACGAATCTCGCTCCTAACACACATTCCCTCCTCCTGATTCCTCTTCTGCATCATCAGACATTAAGCCGCTACTTTCAGAAAAACTAATTCCTAGTAATTCCTTATAATTCCCACCTGTTCTATAATCCCGCAGATCTATCCGAGTGTCGAGAGTTTACAGTAATGGGTGAAGGATTACTTTCTCTTGGATGACACACGGGAAGAAGTGTTTTTCACTGAGTCAGGGGGGGGAGAGGAAGGCCATTTGAGAGGCGAGATGTTCAAGTCCCGTAGGAGAAGAAGACGCTCGGGAGTTGCTCTTGTTTCCCCTTAATGCGAGAGCTTACGGTGAGCGAGAGACGAAGAGAGACTTGTGAAGGATTTGAGATCCGGAGAAAACCACCAGCAGACTTCAGAAACCTCCGATGAAGAATCAGAACCATTTTTCAAAAGCAGACGTTCCTCCATCCACGCCTTTGAAGGGAGTGTGGTATTTCACATGCAGAGGTGTTTAGAAGAATAGCGGGAACACGCCTTTCATGTGGTCTCTTTTCAGCGCTTCCTTTCCCCCGCACTTTGATTTCCCGGGCCTTGAAGATGCGAGGGCAGAGGGATGTGAAGACTGCTTATCTCCTCCTGACACAGCCAATCACGTCAGGGAATGACAGTCCGAACCCAGCTGATACACCACCCTCCTCTTCCTCATCTTCCTCTCTCATTGTCTCCAGCTCTCTATCCATTCCTTCTTTTGAAAACCTTCCAATTCTGACATTTCTCTTATTTCTCGAACGCTTCCCTTCTTCATCTTTTGATCTCGTCTCCTCTTCCTCTCTTTCCCTTGTTTTACTCCTGGTTTCCTCTTCCGGAAACACATCAGAGAATGACAGTCCGAACCCAGCTGATACACCACCTTCCTCTTCCTCATCTTCCTCTCTCATTGTCTCCAGCTCTCTATCCATTCCTTCTTTTGAAGTCTTTCCAATTCGGACATTTCTCGCACGTTTTCTCCTCTTTTTTACCCATTTGATCTCGTCTCCTCTTCCTCTCCTTCCCTTGGTTTCACTCCTGGTATTCTCTTACGGAAACAGCCAATCACGTCAGAGAATGACAGTCTGAACCCAGCTGATATAACCCTCCTCTTCCTCATCTTCGTCTCTCATCGTCTCCTGCTTTCTTTCCAATTCTGACATTTCTCTTATTTCTCAGAAGCGCCTTCTTCTTCATTTTCCCATTTTCTCTCGCCTCCTCTTCCTCTCCTTCCCTTGTTTTTTCTCCTGCTTTCCTCTTCCGGAAACAGCCAATCATGTCAGGGAATGACAGTCCGAACCCAGCTGATACACCACCCTCCTCTTCCTCATCGTCCTCTCTCATTGTCTCCTGCTTTCTATCCATTCCTTCTTTGGAAATCTTTCCAATTCTGACATTTCCTTTACTCTCTCTCTGACTTTCCTTCTTCTTCTCCTTTTCTCATATTTTCTCTCGCCTCCTCTTCCTCTCCTTCCCTCCTTATCCTCCTGTTTCTCACTGTGTCTGTGCAGCATGGGGTCTTCATCTCCAGCTCTCTCCCTCAGATATAAACTGTGGCTCTCACTGATAACCAGGGACAGGAAAGACAGAGCTCACATCTCCACTTCCCCGCTTCACACTCAGTCAGGGGCTCCGAGCTTTGAGACAGAAAGACAACAAAATAATAACTTTGTTGCACCCCTGTGTGCGCTGACTAAATGCCTGTTGGTGTAAACACAATGTTCTCTCTTTGCTCGCTGCTGCAGAGGATATTTAAGACGCCGGAAAAACAGCAGTTTCATTCGAGTTAATGTCGTTTAAACACGAGAGGTATTAACACCAATTAGCGAGGACTTTCATGCGATACAGAACGGGCGTCTTAAACAAAGCTCACACCCCTCATTTAGACGCACACAACTCCCCTATTGAAGATGAATGACTCTAGTAATGTTAATGTGTCTTTGTGGCTTTTACAGAAACAGATTACACCGGGGAAGCTTTGTCTTCAAGCTGAAGCGATTTGTTGATTGGCAAAAAATGATCATTAAAATCATCCTTTTCCCCAAAAAGTAATGGAAACAAAGGCAGAAAATTATTATTATTATTATTATTATTACTCGTGTACTATGGTCAACTAATCTAATAAGCAATTGACAGAACACAAATGGGCAACTATTCCAAAAAAACATCATTAATTAGTCAAATAAATTCTGTTTTTTTCAGCCTCTCAAATCTAGATACTTCCTGTTTGTCGTTGTTATGATATGAACGTGGGCATGTTTGTGTTTTAGATCAGACATCACCTTCAACCTGAGGACCTGGGACGGACATCTTCCACATGTTCTGTCATCTAACCACATGATGAACGACGAAGGGCAGATCAATCAAGAATGGTTCTTCGTTGCAGCCCTTATCTCTTTGTCATACGTCCTTGTGAACAGATTATCGTTGTGTTTTGGACTCGACAAATCAAGACATTTCAAAACAGGGAACTGGGATGGACCGTTTTTCCCTTTTCATTTGATACACCTAATTCTCTTTGTCATACGTCATTGTGAACAGATTGTCTTTAGGCTGTAAGTCAAACCAAAGGAGACGTTTTCAGACGTGGTGCTCTGGGAAGTTTCTGTGACGAGTTAACAACAACAACAACAACAACAACAACAACAACATGCAGATTCATCGATAATAAAATCCTCATAAGATAAGATAAGAAGTACTTTATTGATCCCAATTTGGGAAGTGTTTGCGTTGCATTGTACAATACAAATTAAAAAGACTATAAATAAACAAGAAAGTAGAAAATATACATGTGGAATTTACAAATAAACAAGAAAGTAGAAAACATGTGAGGGATGGAATATTAAACATGAAACTGATTATATAAATGTAGAAACTGTTTGACAAAGCGCTCAGTGTGCTCCGTCTCTTTCTCCCCTGCAGGATCTGGACTCTTTGCTTTATACAAATCCCCACCCTTCCCTCCAGCTCTCTCCTGCTGTATGTATAGCGTCGACCGGAGAGAAAAGAGAGGGGGATGGGAGACGAGAGAGAGAGGAGAGAGGAGAGGTGGAGGGAGAGAGGTGGAACGACCGTTTGCTCCCGTCTCGACCACGGGTATTCTTGGGTTGATAATACAGATGTCGATGTTATTGCTTGAGAATACGCGTAGCTGAGCGGAAGCCATCATCGTCGACTGGATGTTAAAACATGACCGCACACACACATTTAAAAGTGAAGAGCCTCCAATGTGATGATGATGATGATGAAGTCCTGAGATGATAATCTGCCCAGCATCCTCTTGGCCTCTGGAGGAAAGTAAGATCCTTCCAAGCGTGCATCACACACCTTTTCAGCTCCTGATTGTTCATTCGTTTGACAGATGACTTGAAGCATTTACACTCTGATGATGTACAAATACTCCCCTGCAAATACTATACTGTTTGTTTAGGGCTTTTATTGTGAAAGGGAAAGTGGTAGCCTTGTGTCGTTGTGTTACAATCCTTTGTAAATATCATTACGAATAAAATGTGGTTATTTCTCAACGTGATTTTTGCGTTCTTTGAAAGGTATTCATGACTAAATCAACAGTTTAAAGGGGACCTATCATGCAAAATGCACTTTTGTACGTCTTTTATACATGAATATGTGTCCCCGGTGTTCCAGGGAACTCACCAAGTGTCAGAAAACACAACCCTCTCTATTTTCCTCCATACCCAAATCTCTAAAAAAAGGGGCTGCAACGGATCTGATAAAAACTGATCCAGATTTGAACACTGTCCTGACGTCAGGACAGTGGCTACGGCTATTGGGCCAACTCCACCAATCAGGAGGAGACAGCCACGGCCATTGCCGTTCGAAAGTGCTGGAGACGCTGTAGTACATATGCCAGGCCTGTAGATGGTGCTGTTCTCACTGAATCTGCCCTTGCAAAAACAGATCTAAAAATTGTCAAATTGAGCAAAATGAGGCATGGCTAAAATGCATGATCTGTTTGGTATTTTGAAAAAAAAAAAGTATAAATATGCCTTATATAGGTATGGTCCTACACTATATTATTAAAATATAGCATGATAGGTCCACTTTAAAAAAACATACCTCAGATTAAAAGCTAAAAAACGTCCTTATTGTTTAATGTGCATAAGAAACTCAGGGGGGGTGTTCATCTTCAAAACTCTGTGGTTAATCCTCCACCTACAAGTCCTACCCCCCCCCCCCCCCCCCCCCTCACGTTTTCTACCCAGCATCCTCTTGGCCTCTGCAGGAAAGTAAGATCCTTCCAAGCGTGCATGACACACCTTGTTAGCTCCTGATTGTTCATCCGTTTGACAGATGACTTGAAGCATTTAATCACTGATGATGAACAGTATTACAGACACGAGAAGGCCAAATACTATACTGTTTGTCCAGGGCTTTTATTGTGAAAGGAACGAAGGGAAAGCGTGGTTTCCTCGTGTCGTTGTGTTACAATCCTTTATAAATATGAACCTGTTCTGCACAATGTGATTGTTAAAAAAAAAGGATATCATTACGAATAAAATGTGGTTATTTCTCAATGTGATTTTTGCGTTCTTGGAATTGGTATTGATGACAAAAACAACAGTTTGAAAACATATTGAAACCTGCGATTGAAGGCGCCAAAAACACGCTTGTTTAAAGTGCCTACAAAACTCCTACAAGTCCGACCTATGATGCTGGTTTTCCCAAATAAAATGTGCGTTCTTGTAAAAGTAATTATGACAAAAACAACAGTTTTAAAACATATAATGTGCCACTTAAGCCTCTGTTGTTAATCCTCCACCTACAAATCTGATGATCCTGCCCCCCCCCCCATGTTTTCTACCCAGCATCCTCTTGGCCTCTGCAGGAAAGTAAGATCCTTCCAAGCGTGCATCACACACCTTGTTAGCTCCTGATTGTTCATCCGCTTGACAGACACTAATGATGTAAAATACTCACCTGTGATCACTATATGTCTAGGGCTTTTATTGTGAAAGGTAAGAACAGAAGGAGTGGTACAGACTCGTTGCCTTGTGTCGTTGTGTTACAATCCTTTATAAATATAAACCACAATGTGATGGTAAATACTGTCATAGAAAACACAGAAAAAACGCATTATTCCGTCAAATAAAATGTGTTTTCCGTACTCGTAATATAAGCGTCCTTGTGAAAGTATTTACGATACGATAATACTTTACTGTCAAATCAAATACATGTTTTCTGGCATCACAGCAGCTGCTTTTCAACAAGGACTTTATTGAAGACAAGATACGAGAAAACATTAGACATCATGAAGAGAAACATGCTCAAGAGCCTCTAACGTCAATTAAAACAGCTTTCAAATATATATTGAATTGCATCAAAAAAGTCCCTCGTTGTTTAATGTGCCTTTGGCTAGCTGCCTTTCTTATTTCCTAAACCTCGTGTCGTTATGTTACGAAGACATTACGTGTTTGATGAGATTAAAAGCAAAGAAAATGCGCCTTTGTTGTGTAGTGTGCCTAATAAACACGGGGTGATGTTAATCCTCCACCTACAAGTCCTACCTATGATCCTGACCCCCCAGCCCCCCCTCAATGTTTTCTACCCAGCATCCTCTTGGCCTCTGCAGGAAAGTAAGATCTTTCCAAGCGTGCATGACACACCTTGTTAGCTCTGATTGTTCATCCGTTTGACAGATGACTTGAAGCATTTAATCACTGATGATGTACAGTGATACTGCCAAATACTATACTGTTTGTCTCTGGCTTTTATTGTGAAAGGAACGAAGGGAAAGCGTGGTTTCCTCGTGTCGTTGTGTTACAATCCTTTATAAATATGAACCTGTTCCGCACAATGTGATTGTTAAAAAAAAAGGATATCATTACGAATAAAATGTGGTTATTTCTCAATGTGATTTTTGCGTTCTTGGAATTGGTATTGATGACAAAAACAACAGTTTGAAAACATATTTAAACCTGCGACTGAAAGCGCCAAAAACACGCTTGTTTAAAGTGCCTACAAAACTCCTACAAGTCCGACCTATGATGCTGGTTTCCCAAATAAAATGTGCGTTCTTGTAAAAGTAATTATGACAAAAACAACCGTTTGAAAACATATAATGTGCCTTAGGCAAGCTGCCTTTTCATCACTTAAGCCTCTGTTGTTAATCCTCCAACTACAAGTCTTACTTATGATCCTCCCCCCCCCCCCTCTCATGTTTTCTACCCAGCATCCTCTTGGCCTTTGCAGGAAAGTAAGATCCTTCCAAGCGTGCATCACACACCTTTTTAGCTCCTGATTGTTCATCCGCTTGACAGATGCCCTTATCAGAAGAGGGGAATCCAATAAGTGCACATGGCGGATGGGAGTTGGAGGGGGAGGGGGGGGTTGTGTTAGGGGTTTTGTTGGGAGCTATGGGGGGGGGGGGGTTGGTAGAAAAGACACGACTCTTCACGACAGGACAGAAGGTCCAGCAGTCCTGTGGCTCGCTGAGTATAAGGTCACAGTCAAAGAGCAAATCCAATATCCAGACGATCCAGACAGGCTGGCGGGCAGGTAGGCATTTAGAGAGTCAGAGATAAATCTCAGTCGACTCTCAGCTGTACTCTGAGAGGAGGGGGGACGAGAAAACTGAGACAATGAGACGAACTGGGAGCAAACACACACACAATATGGACGGAGAGTCTGGATTCATTGGTGGAAATTATGTGAGAAAAATCTCACTGGTCACCGGCTTGAGCTTCAATCTCAGGATCCATGTATTTGTGATCCTCTCCAGAATGGAAGTAGTCATCACATACAGAGCATCAACTAGTTCCTGAACAGTGTCCTTCACATGCTGATATCCAAGAGAGGGAGTTACACAGTCACAAGATGGAGGAATAGAAAGCAGTATTCAATGTTTACTTCAGATTAGCTCCACGTCAGAAATGATCATGCTTGTCATATGTCTATCTCCATAGAGGCTGAATCATCATGTTAATCACATAGCTATCATATGCCTAAAACAGTCCTGATGCTCTTCTGGGTAATCATACATCCTGTCATGTACACAGCTACACTTGGGATACCTTTGTTATCATGTTACTCTCATATTGGAAGAGTACATTCAGTATTTTCCCAACACAAAGTAACCAAGTACATTTACTCACATCTTACACTGCACTGTAACTTGTATTCATGTCCTGTGTTATTCATGTTTTGTTATCTTTGCTTTTTAATCTTTCTAATGTGTGTTATTCTCTTAATGTCTTTCATTTGTGTAAAGCACGTTGAATTGCCTTGTGTTGAAAAGTGCTATATAAATAAACTTGCCTTGCATTGCCTTACTCAAGTGCTGTACTTCAGTGCGATTTTGAGGTAAATGAACTTATGTGTGGGTGGTTTAGAGACATTTTAATATCACAATATTTGTAACCAAATACCTTGGTACGAGTGGTGCAGGATTGAGTCCTCAACCCGGGAACAAGTCAGCATTTCAGCGATTCAGACCTCCTTCGTCCCAAAGTTAAAGGTTTCTTCACTTTGACTGAGTACATATGAATGTGTTACAATAGCAGGAATGAGTCCTAAAAAACAGGAATGAGTTAGTATTTTACCACTTCCAGTTAGAAGACAGATTTCAGTATTATAAGTACTTACTTCAACAATGTTTCTTTACCCTTATCTATGTTTAAATCATCTGTATAAAGTGGTGCAGGAATGAGTCCTAAAACCCTTGCTATTTCCTTGTCTCAAAGTCAATGGTTTTTTGAACATGTTTTTGGTTAGAAGCCCGAAATAAAGTCTCAAGCTAATGACATTTTCACAATTTGTTCTACGACATAAATTAAGTCAGTAAACTGGTGAATGTCTGAATCTTTTACGTGTCTTAAAAATGGCGGTTGCTAACAAGCGTCTAAACGAGACTCAAAAGCGTCATCGCGGCCAACATTAGCCGCCTTTAGCTTAGCGGTGGTGGAGTGAAGTCATGTGACCGTGATGTAGTTCCTTTATAGCCCAACATTAGCCACCTTTAGCTTAGCGGTGGTGGAGTGAAGTCATGTGACCGTGCTGTAGTTCCTTTATAGCCCAACATTAGCCACCTTTAGCTTAGCGGTGGTGGAGGAGTGAAGTCATGTGACCGTGCTGTAGTTCCTTTATAGCCCAACATTAGCCACCTTTAGCTTAGCGGTGGTGACGTGAAGTCATGTGACCGTGCTGTAGTTCCTTTATAGCCCAACATTAGCCGCCTTTAGCTTAGCGGTGGTGACGTGAAGTCATGTGACCGTGCTGTAGTTCCTTTATAGCCCAACATTAGCCGCCTTTAGCTTAGCGGTGGTGACGTGAAGTCATGTGACCGTGCTGTAGTTCCTTTATAGCCCAACATTAGCCACCTTTAGCTTAGCGGTGGTGGAGTGAAGTCATGTGACCGTGCTGTAGTTTCTTTATAGCCCAACATTAGCCGCCTTTAGCTTAGCGGTGGTGGAGTGAAGTCATGTGACCGTGCTGTAGTTGCTTTATAGCCTAACGTTTTCTTTTTACTTCTGGAGCATTCATCCTGCTGAACAAACCGTGTAAGTATCATAAATGTTTGTTTGCTACAGATCTTATTTTCTGCAATATTCGAAAGTCCAATGGAAAAATACCATTGTCTTTTGTTCAAGGGAGTCCTTGTGATGCTAACTTCTGGGTTCGGACTTCAAAAAAAAACAATCCATGCACCACTTTAAGGCATTACAGATAACCAAAGGGGCAGAAAAACTAACCAATCAGAGCAGTGTTTTCTGAAAGAGACAGGCACTAAAACGGAGCGTTTCAGACAGAGAGAGAATACAGGTAGGCTACATTCAGACGGTGGTATGAGAAAAATAACTTGTTTTTTTGGACATTAAAGTGTGTAAAGATACCCAAAATATAAATATTTTTACAGTATATTACTTAAAAATAATCATGATATGTCACCTTTAAGGACATTATCTATTTTACACTGTGATATCGCTGCTTTTAACTCAAAGAAAGGATCCGTCTTCTTCTTATTTCTGCATCAATTCAATCTGTTTTTAAGCTTGGATTATTGGTTAACAAATAAAAACACAGATCCCCTAATAAAATGTGTTATTTTTGTTGTCATGCCACGTCTCTCGTACCCTGCGAGATGGTCAAAATGGTCAATTCCCCGTCTCTGTTATAGTTTGCAGGGCATTGGATCATTTGAACTTGTTTTTTGAACATTTAAGTATGCAAATATATTCTATCACCAACCCAAAATAAAAAAATTAATTAAAAATTAATCATGATATGTCACCTTTAAGGACATTATCTATTTTAAACTGTGATAGCGCTGATTTTAACTCAAGGAAAGGATCCGTCTTCTTCTTATTTCTGGATCAATTCAATGAGTATCTTTTTTTAAGCTTGGATTATTGGTTAAGTACACTAATAAAATATGTTATTTTTCATTATGCCTCGTCTCTGGTACCCTGCGAGATGGTCAAAATTGTCCATTCCCCGTCTCGCGTGTAGTTTGCAGGGCATTGGATCATATTAGTGTTATTGTAATGGGGTGTAATAAGATTATTCAAATCCCTCTATTTCACAGTGGGTGAATGTAATGCCGGGGCTCATCCATGTAAAAGGGCCCTTTGACAGAAACTGTGTCTGTGGGCTAAACCCTGGAAATTCCCAGCCAAGAGGATTCTCCACGCCACTCCCCAGAGACTCAGTCACTGTGTGTGTGAGTGTGTGTGTGTGTGCGTGCGTGCGTGTGTGTGTGTGTGTGCAATTTTCCTGTCTCTTCTTCCACACAGCAATTAAAGATCCAATTGATTTCCCTGCCTCCACTGATTACCTGCTTCACTAGTTTGCTTTTTCTATGATATCTGATTAACAATGAGAGTATATACAGGGGGTTGACACGGTAACACGAGCAGCTCACATTAAAATACAACATCGGCAAGACAAATTACGCCATTTGTCGAGCTTAAACAATGAATCGATAGGTCTGTTTACAGAAAATGGATGTCAACAATTGTGAAAAATAACTTAAATTAATCGATAGGTCTGTTTACAGAAAATGGATGTCAACAATTGTGAAACATAACTGCTTAAGTGATTTTTTTATGGTGAAGTGCCAGTGTCTTTGTCTTATATGGAAGTCGACTGAATGTATTTGGGGCTTTGTGTAAAAACACATGTACATAAATGGTCATATTTAGCTATGGGACCTATTTTTCTAAAATGTTTTCATTAGATTGGGTTCAGGTTTACACATTGGCTCCACTCACTGCATATTTAGCTACATGTAAAGCCAAAATGTTCTATGTGTTATCTGCACAACTCCACCATATTTCACTAGACATATTGCTTGTAGCAAGATGTTTAAAGCCATGCTAACACCTCTGTAACAATGCACTTCTGCCAAATATCCTACATAGCACACCTCCACACATTTTGGTTACCAGCTACTTTTCTCCAGTTAGTTTTTATGGCATACAGTAGTACCCCCTCAGTTTAAGATGGATTACAACAATAACACGGCACAAACACAACAACATAATGTGTTCTCTTGCGGGTCTTTGGATCGGCAAACAAACAGAGGAATTGTCTGCCAATTGTTCACGGCTTGGTGTTGAGGGCTGCCATTTTTCAAGATTCTGGTTTTGTGTGAAGAAAGAAATTGTTGTCGTTGATGGTAGCTTCGCTGTATAGAAATGGTGGGTTTTGTGTGTTTTATATTACCTGTGAACAAGTGGGTTCTGAATAAAGTCCTTAATAAACTGAATTCATGTCCAATCACATGTCAATGAGACTCTCTTTGCAAAATACCAAACTGTGTTTCAACCCTTTCCGGAACCAGAAGTCACAAGAGAGGTTGAAGTTAAGTACAACTGAAGACATTTTTACGCAACCAAATTGTTTAAGATAACTTTTGTGTCCTGTAAACACACTCTGAAAGGATAGCAGCTCTAAAAAATGTAGGGTCATTTCTTTCATAAACTTCTATACAACTGAATACAGTATGTTTGCAACCAGTGGAGTCGCCTCCTGCTTGCCATCAGCAAAACTGCAGATTAAAGGCACTTCAGAATCGTTTTTCAGTTGTCTTCAAGATGATATCTGCAATACAGTTCATGGAAACATGTTCTCAAAACAATCAAAAACCAGTAACGTCATTATTATGTTGGTAGTAGAGGAAAAAAGTCATCAAAGATTGTAGGATTCATCCTCTGGACACCATGAATGTCTCTAAAGTACACATGTTTGTGCATCTAATAAAAAGAGCTTGAATTGGTTCACAGAATGAGTGAATTATTTGACTTCCTGTTGCCCAAATGGAAAGGTTTGGGTATTATCAAAGTCTCTAGGGTTCATCTTCTGGACACCATGAAATGCATTGAAATCCATACAATACTAGTGGAGATATTTCAAAATGATACAAAAGGGTCAATATGTTAGTGCTTGAGGAAAAGCTGGGGGGAATCAAAGGCAGGGATGATCCTCTGAAGATCATGAATATACCGTATGTCCATAATGTTTAAAATGTTAATGACCTGAAATCATCAAAGTCTTTAGGGTTCATTCTCTGGACGCCATGAATTTCAAGGAAATCAATACAATGGTAGTAAAGATATTTAAAGGGTCCATGTCATTTTCCGGTTATCACCCGTCCCCTTGTGTGTTATGAAGGTTTGTCTGCATGTAAACGGTCTGCAGAGTCAAAACCCCTCAAAGTACACCCTGTAGCGAGTAAAACTCTAACACAGAAAAGACCTGTCTATGCTGCCCCAGAACGCCTCGTTGGACATTTCTCTTTTTCCATTGTTTGCTTCCTGGGTTCTGTGACGTGTGAACACCCAAATCAACAACAAATGACCGGATTGGCCCAAATGGACCAATCCGCGGAGCACCTCACACACCAGGATTCCTTGGCTAACTAACAGGGAGTCCCCATTGACTTGCATAGAGCTCCCTGAACGCTGGTAATAGACGAGTTGGGATCGCGGAGAAATGCTCTCCGCAGACCCATTCTCACAGCGTTATAAACCTTTTTCTTTCTCAATATCAAGCCACACTTATTGTTTTTACTTCGGCTGTGAGTGTTTGTGTGTGCTCAGGATGAGTTTCGCGCTGTCCCGCTGAATCGCCGACCCGGAAACCTGTCCGCTCCTCGCAGCAGCTCGCAGCAGCGGCGAGCAGCAACGAGCCTCGCAACGTCCCGACCAATCAGAGCACACTGGGCTCACAGGGAGGGGGGGCAGGAGCTCCAACAAGCCGTTTAGGACAGAGAGTGAATACCTGGTGAATACACATACTATACAGAGATGCTGTATGAGAAACCAATGTGAGTTTGGAAAATTGCACAATTTAAATCTATTCTAGTAGACCTCAACAATGGAAATATGATCAGTAGAAATGACCATGACATGGGACCTTTAAGTAAAATGTAAACGTTTCAATGTGTTTGGTGCTTGAGGAAAAGCTGGGGGGAATCAAATCCTCTGAAGATCATGAATATAGCATAAGTACATAACGTTTAAAACCTTAATCAACCGAAACAACAATTTATAGAGCCACTAAGCTGAAATGGTTAAAAGATATCAATACCCAGTATATGGGTAATGATCTGTAGCGAGTATTTCTTCATCTGTTTCCCGCCCTGCACATCTAGAGGGCTGTATAATCAGAAACACTGCCTACATGCCCAACACTCAAATCTCCAATATTTCTTCATTCTTCTCTCCCCGTAGGGCTGACAATGATAAACATGATTAATCTATTGTGTTTCTCTGTATAATAGCCGGCCGCCTCTCGACAGGAACGCAGTGAAATATGGCAAAATCCAAGGTTTTACATCTGAGGCATCAAAGAGAGCTTCTTTCATGATCAACCTGGTCAAATAAAGCCCATCCCCCCCCCTCTTTACCTCCAATGACGTCCATTCCTCCTCCATAATACCTCCATAATAACCACAGCACTAAGGCAAACAGAGACAAAAGACCCCATTGAAGAAGTCGCCCTTTGAATTTTGCCATGAGGTGAAAGTTAGTATGTGAATTACGATGGAAAAGAGTCTGTGTCTTTGTTTTATATTACAGTAGACGACATTTATTTAGGATTTGGGTAATAAATGTGCATTTTAAAGTGGTTCTCTTCTCTTCAACTCCAAGGTCTTTTCAGCTATGAGACCTTGGAGTTGAGCATATCCTAAAATGAATAACAACTCACAAAAGATAACGATCAGTCAGCTGTCCAATGTGTGCAAAAGTCCAAGCATTGCAACTGTGACATCAAAGAGACCCTTGTCAGAATAAGCCAATCCTCTGATGTCTATCTTAATCTATCTTATCTAAAAGATAGATATCAGTAGGCTGTAAGCACAAAATCCAATGTGTCCAAAAGTCAAATTCTCGTCCTCTTTCCAATCTGCCCCCAAACTCCTGCCTGTAATAGAGACAATAGATCCTTAATGAAGAAGTCCATCTTTGGATGTTGCCACGTGGTAATAGTGAACTACGTATATGATGGATAAGTGCCAGAGTTTTTATTACAGTAAACTGAATGTATTAGGTTGTTGGGTATTAATTGACCATTTCAAGGCGTGATCTTCAGAATCCTAAAATGTAGAACTGTTGCTTGAAGATGAAGAGTCAGCTTTTAGCATGAAATCCAACATGTCCACTGTTTCCAACGTGTCCAAAAGTCCTATTTCTTCCTCTGTCCAATCATCTCCCCTTATAGATGAGAGTAACACCTACGTCACATCCGGGCGAAAATTACGGCCCCGCCCACTTTTGGGGGAAAACAACGCTGTCATTTGAATGGCGGTCGATACAAATTCTGAAGTTTTTGCCAATCCGATCAGAAATGAAAGAAAACCGTGGATTTTCTGATTATCAAAGAACCCGATTACGATGGCCAGTCAGGCAATCAATTACATGAAATCATTGGAAATCGACGATCGGTCTCGATATATGGTTAAATTAAAATCAGTAGGCGAGGCCGTAATTTCTCCAGCTGTTACTCTCATGAGCGAGGCAGAAAATAATAGTTGTATCATGCCAACAAGCTGCTGTGTCGTTTATTGCTCCTCAAACATTAAAACAAATCCAGAGTTCTGTGTTTCTGTACTTCCTCTAAGAAGAAAGGAGCTCTGTGGCTTCAGGCTCGATCGCCATTCAAATGACAGCGTTGTTTCCCCCAAAAGTGGGCGGGGCCGTAAAGTGACGTAGATGTTATTCTCATCTATGGACATTGATCGCCTACTGCTATATTTAACCATATATCGAGCCCGATCGTCGATTTCCAATGATTTAATGTAATTGTTTGCCTGTCTGGCCATCGTAATCGGGCTCTTTGAAGATCAGAAAATCCACGGTTTTCTTACATTTCTGATCGGATTGGCAAAAACTTCAGAATTTGAATTGACCGCCGTTCAAATGACAGCGTTGTTTTCCCCCAAAAGTGGCCGGAGCCGTCATTTTTGCCCGGAAGTGACGCATGTGTTACTCTCATCGATACTTCTCTCCATAATAACCACAGCACTGAAGAGACAATAGACCCTGCATGAAAGAGTCCGTGTTTGTACGTCACCATGCTGTGAAAGCTGTCATTTGTGTATACTGTATATCCTAAAATCTAGCACTGTTCCTAAGAGATAAACATCAGTCGATCCAATGTGTCCAAAAGTCCAATTCTCGTCCTCTATCCAATCTGTAATAGAGACAGTAGATCCTTAATGGAGAGGTCCATATTTGGATGTTGCCACGCGGTGAAATTAACTCTGTATATGATTTTTAAGTGTATAAGTGCCAGAGTTTGTATTACAGTAAACTGAATTGATTAGGGTTTTGGGTAAAATATTTACAATTTCAAGATGTGATCTTCAGACTTTGGTCTAATCCTAAAATGTAGAACTATTCCTTTAAGATAAAGAGTCAGCTTTTAGCATGAAATCCAACATGTCCACTGTTTCCAACGTGTCCAAAAGTCCTATTTCTTCCTCTATCCAATCATCTCCCCTTATACTTCTCTCCATAATAACCACAGCCCTGAAGAGACAATAGACCCTGAGTGAAAGAGTCCGTGTTTGTATATCGCCATGCTGTGAAAGCTGTCATTTGTGTATATCCTAAAATGTAGCATTGTTCCTAAGAGATAAACATCACTCAGCTGTGTGAGCACAAGATGTGTTTCCAAAAGTCCAACGTCAGAATCAACATGGTCAATCTGCCGCCCATCCTCCTCTATCTCCATCCAATCTGCCTGTCTGTAATGGCCCTAGCACTAAAGCAAACAGAGACAATAGACCCTGAATGAAGAAGAAGTCCGTCTCTGGATTTCTCCGCGCGGTGAAAGCTGTAATTTCCCCCCTCGATGGGTCACTCCATTACAATTACCCTGTAACATTTATCCAGGCAAACAAAAGGCCTGATGGGAGCAGGAGGGGATCTGACGGATAGATGGATGGATGGACAGAGGGAGAAAGAGAGGATGCTGCAGGTATAGAGAGGGGGAGGGAGGAGGGAGGACATCACAGTGCAATAAGAGCCCTCTCATTAGGGTCTGTCTTTATCACTGTGCAGATGAGAGGAGGGAACAGAAGGCCAGGCGCAGATTAGGATCCTTATTGCTGCCATAA
>NW_022987581.1:480000-577500 GCF_902827165.1 Trematomus bernacchii | reverse complement strand
TGTATATCAGTATGTAGTGTTTCTACTTTAAAGAGTCCTCTCCTGCTGATGTTCAGGTGTATATCAGTATGTAGTGTCTCTACTTTAAAGAGTCCTCTCCTGCTGATGTTCAGGTGTATATCAGTATTTAGTGTCTCTACTTTAAAGAGTCCTCTGCTGCTGATGTTCAGGTGAATATCAGTATGTAGTGTCTCTACTTTAAAGAGTCCTCTCCTGCTGATGTTCAGGTGTATATCAGTATGTAGTGTCTCTACTTTAAAGAGTCCTCTCCTGCTGATGTTCAGGTGTATATCAGTATGTAGTGTTTCTACTTTAAAGAGTCCTCTCCTGCTGATGTTCAGGTGTATATCAGTATGTAGTGTCTCTACTTTAAAGAGTCCTCTCCTGCTGATGTTCAGGTGTATATCAGTATGTAGTGTCTCTACTTTAAAGAGTCCTCTCCTGCTGATGTTCAGGTGTATATCAGTAGGTAGTGTCTCTACTTTAAAGAGTCCTCTCCTGCTGATGTTCAGGTGTATATCAGTATGTAGTGTCTCTACTTTAAAGAGTCCTCTCCTGCTGATGTTCAGGTGTATATCAGTATGTAGTGTCTCTACTTTAAAGAGTCCTCTCCTGCTGATGTTCAGGTGTATATCAGTATGTAGTGTCTCTACTTTAAAGAGTCCTCTCCTGCTGATGTTCAGGTGTATATCAGTATGTAGTGTCTCTACTTTAAAGAGTCCTCTCCTGCTGATGTTCAGGTGTATATCAGTATGTAGTGTCTCTACTTTAAAGAGTCCTCTCCTGCTGATGTTCAGGTGTATATCAGTATGTAGTGTCTCTACTCTGACATGTCTCCATGCTTTAATGTTCAAAAAGCTCTTTATTTTTCTCATACTGCCTGTGCTGCAGCACCTCTTTTCACCCTCTGTCTGAAACCAGAGCCCAGTCTGCTCTGATTGGTTAGCTGGCCGGCTCTGTTGTGATTGGTCAACCACTTCGAGATGTCCCGCCCCTTAGCCTTAGCACGTACAATGTGTTGGAGCGCTAGCTAATAGAAGTGAGTCTTTCTGTAGGTAAACAAATGTGCTTTTCCCCCAAGAAATGTACTATTTTAATTCTAAACGTAAAAAAGAAATTGAGATAAACTGTCCCTTTTTCTGAACACAATCTTTTTCATTCCATTTACATACAGTCCCTAACATAAATCACTAAATACACCAGCATATATTTCTGCATTTGTTTTTTTTCTTCTTCTATTAAGCTCCTTCTTTATCACACAAGTTAACACGCTCTTTTTAATTTCCCTGATGCATAAAAAGAATCTCAACTCCAAATTAATAACCCTTTCCATCTGCATCTTTAAGACCATTTTCCAAACTTATACAGAAAGATGGAACATTTCAAACTCCAAGGTTAAAGGCCTCAGAACGTTGAAATAAAATTGCATACGACAAGTTCTGTTCAAAGTGACGGAGCAGCAGTAAAACAGAGAGGCCTCGGGGTTAAAGACTTTCTTTCACTGAGTGTGAAACATCTTTTCAGGTGACCAGGAACACGGAGATCCAGAATATGAAGTCACTGTGAGATTGGGCCGTTCAGGAGGAAAAAGGACCATATTACTTCGGGTTAGATTTAAGGGAATGTATTATTGGATGTTTAAGTTTGGCTGATTCAAATTGAACACAAACTTTCTTTAAAATGTGTGAAAGTCATATCAAGAAACCTGAATCAGAATACTTGATCTTTTCCGGAGGAGAAATTGGGTTCTGTGACAGATGCTTCATGTGTAATCGCGGATAGAATAAAGAAAATATTAAAGGTGGGGCAGGTCATTTCGGAGAAACCAGCTCGAGTGCGCTAGAATTTGAAAATACACAGCCGGAAAAAATCTGCCACTTCCTTATAGAGCCCCTCCTCCAACACACACGAACGCGCACATGACCAATGAGGGCACGAGATAAGTTTGTGCACAGATGGAAGGCTGACAGGCAGGTAGGCCATCCAGTTATTTTAGCCGGGCCGGCTCAGATGATTGGTCGTGCTTTTTACAGTACTACGGCTTCCACAGATGACATTTTTTTATGTATTTATTGTCAAAGCATTTAATATATTCATTGCTATCGGGATGTTAAAGGTGGGGTAGGTAAGTTTGAGAAACCGGCTCGAGATACACTTTTTGTTATATTCCATGGAATGCTCTTAACATCCTGATAGCAATGAATATCTTAAGTGCTTTGACAAAAAATCCATAAACAAATGTCATCTGTGGAAGCCGTAGTACTGTAAAAAGTACGACCAATCATTTTAGCCGGCCCGGCTAAAATAACTGGATGGCCTACCTGCCTGTCAGCCTTCCATCTGTGCACAAACTTATCTCGTGCCCTCATTGGTCATGTGCGCGTTCGTGTGTGTTGGAGGAGGGGCTCTATAAGGAAGTGACAGATTTTTTCTGGTTGTGTATTTTCAAATTCTAGCGCACTCCAGCTGGTTTCTCCAAAATTACCTACCCCACCTTTAAGAGCACTCCATGGAATATAACACAAAGTGTTTCTGAAGTGAATTACATACCCCACCTTTAAGGTAAGTACTGCATGTCCAAAAATAAATAAATTACTTCTTATATGAAAATAACAAGTAGAACTTTTGCAGTAAGCTATACAAACAATCAAATAAAAACATAAAACACAATCAATCCAGTGGTGTTTCAGCATCAAAAATAGATATTAATGCTGAATCGCACAGCTGTGTTGCCCGGTGTATAAAAAGAAACACTATTATGCTAAACGCTCGGTTTAAAAGTTGTTGTATTTTGTATTTTTTAGTAAAGTAATCTTTCCGCTGCAGTCTGTGACCCACATTCTCTGCCTGGTGTGTGTTTCTGGGTGTGTTTTCAACCGAAAGGTGTGAAGACTGGAGCCTCAGCCCCGAGGACATACATGTACCCGGTGTCACACTCTGCAGTCTCACACGCACACACACACACACACACACACACACACACACACCACACACACACACACACACACACACACACACACACACCACACACACACACACACACCACACCACACACACACACACACCACACACACACACACACACACACACACACACACACACACACACACACACACACACACACACACACACACACACACACCACCACACACCACACACACACACACACACACACACACACACAGGGCAGATGTGTCTCGCCTCTAACAGTGAGGTGGGCTGCAGGTAACCCGGAGTGACAGCTAAGTGTCTGCAGGACGCCGTCCAGACGTGTGAGGACAGCTGCACCGCCTCCCAGATGTGGCAGAATTCGTCAAACACACACACACACACACACACACACACACACACACACACACACACACACACACACACACACACACACACACACACACACACACACACACACACACACACACACACACACACAGCAGATGTGGCAGCGGGAGTCATAACACAGAAGGCCCCAGCTGTTCACATGTCAACAAAAAAAGAAGGACTAGCTTCTCGTCTGACGCCGCTCGTCAAATTTCCCGGTATGGAGGACAAGTGGGGTTAAATCATTCTGACAATAGGGAAGAATGACAGCTAAATGTGTGTCTCTGTGTCTGCATTATTATTATGTTACTATTCAGTGGGTTTTATCTACCACCTTATGCATCGTTATGTATCATTATTATTATCATAACATATGTCAGTAAACACCCCACTGGTGAAAGTCTGAAGCTTCTAAGTGACTTAAAAACGTCAGTTGCTAAGAAGTGTCTAAATGAGCTGAACATTAGCCGCCTTTAGCTTAGCGGTGGTGACGGGAAGTCATGTGACCGACCGTGCTGTAGTTCCTTCATAGCCTAACGTTAGCATTTTACTTCTGGCATTGCATTTACGCTTTCAAAAATCATAAAATGGTGTTAATATGTGCATATTATCCTGCTGAACAAAACGTGTGAGCATCATAAACGTTTGTTTGACACAGATCTTACTTTTGTAATATTCTGAAAGCCAATGGAAAAATCCAATTGGCTTTTTGCCGAGGGAACCAGGGTGGAACACACATTTGAAGCTAGCAATGCTTACTTTGGGAACAACCAGATCCAACCTAGGAAATGAGCTTAAAGTATCACAAACATTTGGTCATTTTGTGATATATTCAAAAATACAATGGCAAAATACCATTGGATTTTTGTTAAGGGGAGCCCTTGCATTTGTTAACTTCCTACACAATACGTCATCAATGCACCACTCCATAGTTTCCTTGATAAAGAATAACAGGTGATTCTGTGTGTGTGTGTGTGTGTGTGTGTGTGTGTGTGTGTGTGTGTGTGTGTGTGTGTGTGTGTGTGTGTGTGTGTGTGTGTGTGTGTCTGCGTTTCTGCACGTTCTGTGTACTCGTGAGCAGCTTTTCTCCCTCGTTTTGTTTAGTTTTTACACTAACTTTAGTCGTGTGGGCGTAGAATAGATTGGCACAAACTTATGGCACCCCCCGCCCCCCCCCTTTCTTTTCTGCCGCCTCCACACACACACCCCCACACACACACACACACACACACACTGGGACCTGGCACCTCGAGTCTAACTGCTTTACATTGGCACCACCAGTATTACGTAACGTGGCAAAAAGCTCAATGTTAAAATGCAGCCTCGCAGAGATGAGTTGTGTCCGGTGGGATTTGGAAGTTTTGATAAAAAATTCATCTTCACTTTCTAATAAATGCAGGTCTTTGTTTGGAGTTGCACTGATGTAACTCACACTGAATGAAAAGGAAAGCTCCCCCCCCCCCCACTCTTTAAAGGCAGTGTCAAGTCTGCCATCTTGTGTTCACTATCAGTATTACACCTCAAATCAATTCATGATGGAAAAGACAGAAATTATTAATACAATGGAGTACAAATATTTAAGGAAAAATGTGCAATAACAGGATAAAATAAAATACAAAATAACGAATTGTAGATGAAATAAGAAGTTGTATTAAATGTCCAATACAAAGGTAAATAGAAATAAAATAAAGATAAGAAGAAGAAGTTAAAGTAAGAATGTGCAATTTAAAATAAAACTAAATATATTAATACATACATAATAAATTAAAAGAAGAATGTGCAATACAAATAAAATAATACAATAAAAATATTAATATTTAAAGTAGAAATATGCAATAAAATACAAATAAAGATATAAACATAAGAAGTTAAATAGAATTGTGCAATAAAATGAATTCAATATTTATATGAACATAAGAATTTAAAGTGCAATAAGAACATTGAATATTTGTATAAACATAATAAATTAAAGTAAGTATATAACAAATAATAATAAGAAAATATATTTATATAAACGTACGAAGTTATAGTCAAATGTGCAATAAAAAAATAAGGATGCAAATACTAATACAACATAATAAATTAAAGGACGAATGTGCAATGAAATTAAAGTCCAGATTATCTTCCTTTCAGTAGGATCCTCACAAAGATATTTTTGCTTTAAGAACATGCAGCATTTATCATCATATATTATATATCATACACCGTGCCGAAATAAACCCCCTCTCCTCCTGCTGAAACAAAGATTACACAGACTTTAAATTGCATGTTTATTGGTTTGAATAATGGCTGTTTTTGACTCACTACCTGCAATAAAGTGCCAATTAGTCTCCTCCTGAGATAATGAAATATTTGGAGCCTTGGTAAGTCGGAGCATTACTCACGCGGCCCGAGGGGGGTTAATAATTACTGTAATTGACTAAAGACGGCAGCACCATGATTTATTCCGCTAAATGTTTTCTTGGGAATGCAACCAATGTTATTGTTACAAATGCATCCAAACTCTCCTCATGAAACAGAGAGCAACGGACGAGCGTTAAATGTGTTAAAACAGTGCATGAATAGGGTTTATATCACACTTACACACTAATGAAGATGCATGTTTCTGCAAGTGAGTATGCTCGTGCTCGTGCATGCATGAAGAGGGTTTATTCCTCCTATAAGATTTGCATAAAGTACTAGTGGTGTAAAGTAACTAAGTACATTTACTTAAGTACAATATTGAGATACTTGAGTATCTCCATTTTATGTTACTTTGTACTTCTTCTCCTCTACAGTTCAGAGGTACATGGTGTACTTGTACTCCACTACATGTATTTAATACCTTTAGTTACTTCACAGATCTGGATGAATGATGTGAAATATAATCAAGTGTTAAATCAGACTGTAGTTCCACCTGGAGTAAATTCACAAGCTACCCTGCAGTATACAAAGTCATTCAAACTAGCTGCACCTTTACCAGCTTTGAGAACACTTTCATGATCAATCATTATAAAACATATCAGATATATTATTCTGAAATGGACCAATCTGCACAATGACTACTTTTACTGTCGCTACTTTCACTATATTTTGATGATAATACTTTTATACTTTTACTTGAGGAACATTTTGAATGCAGGACTTTTACTGAAACAGAGTATTCCTACACTCTGGTACTTCTACTTTTATTCAAGAACAAGATCTGAGTACTTCTACTTTTCCTCAAGTACAAGATCTGAGTACTTCTACTTTTACTCAAGTACAAGATCTGAGTACTTTTATTTTACTAAGTACAAGATCTGAGTACTTTTACTAAGTACAAGATCTGAGTACTTCTACTTTTACTCAAGTACAACATCTGAGTACTTCTACTTTTACTCAAGTACAAGATCCGACTACTTCTACTTTTACTCAAGTACAAGGTCTGAGTACTTCTCCCACCTCTGCAGTACTCTGACTGGTCACATACCCACAGGTTTAGGGAGTAATGGATGTAACAGGATTATGTAATCCGGATACAGTTACGTTAGAAAAAGATGTAATTAAATACCCGTTACTTTTCTTTAATTTAAAAAAGATAAGTATAACACCAGGTAACCCATAAGTACCATAAAGTAATCGGGTCACACTACGTTTATCAAATTCAGAAATTCTTCAAAAATATTCATCCCACAGCGGTGTCAGTAGCAGTATTTATAGAAAATAATGTATATAGCACGTGATTAGGTTGTTTTATAACAGGTAATGAGTCACAGAATAAAGTACCCCTCCCAACCCTGCATCCAGCTGACATACAGTATAGCCACACTTATATTAATATTTAACATATATTGTAAGAACATGCTGCAAAAATACATAAACATTACATTATTTAGGTTTCTGGCGTTGGCCTTTTACACAGTTCCCCTGGTAGTCTTTCCCTCCTATTTAACATTATTCTGTCTTTTCTGTCTAATGCCATTCTCAGTAACCCTCCATCACTGCTCTTTCTCTTACTGGTGGTTTATGCGTGCTATCAAGATAATTTCATTATGGTTCGTGGCCTTCTCTCAGGGCATGATTGTGTTTTATAGGTTATCTGAGAAAAGATCCAATCACGGCTCGTGACCGCGGGGCTCAGATCTGACATTTCCTGTTCGTCTCTGGAGTCTCTCTTCCACAGAAAGAAGAATTACATCGACGGCTGCTGCTCTGCTTCTGCACATACAGTATGTCCGACTCTACTGAGGAGAGACATCTATTATTTAACCCTGTTACATCATGAGCAGGATCAAAATCAGGTGAAATGCCACAAGAAACATTGTGCATGATTTCCCCCGTGCAGGTCGAAGGGTTTTAGAGAAACTCAAGAGCGACAGCTGGGTCACAAGTCCCGCCTCCTCAGAATAATCTCACTATAAACATTGAAAAAGGCTTGTAAAAATGTGTTATTTGAGATTTATTCTGAGTTTCTCGCACTGTGATCACTTTTTCTGCATCGTTATAGAATATATATATATACAGAACCCTTTCAATGTTGATTTTTCCATTGTAATCTGGAATATTGAACAAAATAGTCTCTGTGGCAAACACACGTTTATGATAATTACACGTTTTGTTCAGCACGATAATCTCCACATATTAAAAACACTTTTATAATTTTATGCAGAAGTAAAAAGCTAATGTTGGGCTATAACAACTACAGCACGGTCACATGACTTCACGTCACCACCGCTAAACTAAAGGCGGCTAATGTTTGGCGTGATAACATTTAGTCATCACCAACAACCGTTGACTTCCAGATGAGGAAACCAGGAAGTGGTTAAATGCTGACTAATTTCAGGGTTTTAGGACTCAATTCTGCATCCTTCTCCTCGTGGTGTGTTTTACAAGCTCACCTCCCGCATTATAAAAGATCCAAACCATAACTGATACTACTCCATTTTCTTTTTTTCTTAACAAATTTTGATGCATTAATGTGTTCATCACAGCTGCTAAAGGTGGAGCTAATTTTATTATCTTTAGTTAATCCGGCTTGATATCTTAACCCATAATTATATCTTTATATTTATGTGTGTGGATTTTTATTTTGTATTAGCTAATAATAGGAATCTGTAAACACTCAGTGGAGTAAAAACTACAATATTGGCCTTAAAAATGTAGTGGAGGAGAAGTATAACGTAGCATCAATTATTACTGTATATATGCAGTACATGTACCACTCTGCTCAGCATATGGTCATCCGCTGCTAAACCAATCACATCTTTCTCCTGGGCTATGAGCCAACCAGCTTTCTCCTTCCAGAAAATGCCCTCAAGGTTGATTTAAAAAAAAAAAAAAAACTTCACACAGACTTGATGCTTCGTTTAAAGGTCTCCTATCATGCTATTTTTAGTCATATATTATGGGTCTCAGATATACAAAAAAATATAAAAAACATGTCTATGATGTGTTTTGCTCAAAATACCAAAAAGATCATGCATTTTAGAAATCCCTCATATCCCTCTGTTTTAGCCCTGTTACTAAAGTGCTGATTCTGGGTCCTTAGCGTCCCTCTGTCAGAAATCTTGGAGTCATCTTTGACAACTGTTTTAAATTTGACAAACAAATAAGCTCAGTTGTCAAGACAAGCTTCTTCCAGCTGCGGCTTCTGGGGAAGGTAAAGGCCTATCTTCCTAGTAAGGAATTTGAACAGCTAATCCACCTATTTATAACGTCTCGTTTAGACTATTGTAACTCCCTGTATATTGGTGTTGATAAGTGTTTGATCCGTCGCCTGCAGCTGGTCCAAAATGCGGCTGCACGCCTTCTTACTGGGAAGAGACGTTATGACCACATCACACCCGTTTTGGCAGATCTTCATTGGCTTCCTGTCAGTTATACCCCTTTCACACCAAGGCTTTTCCCGTTCTAGCTCCGTGCTAGAGCTTTTCTGGTTCTCCCGCTCTGTTCACACCGCTCAGAGCCCGACTGGTGCTGCCCCTGCTGCGTCATGACGTCACAGTTTACGTCGCTGATTTTCTTCCCAACGGAGCTCACGACAACAACGGGCCGAGGACTGCGTCGGGTCGATGATCGTGTTGCTTTTAATCATACGAAGCCAGATTAAATTAAATAACGACTTCTCCAACCTTATACTTTTCTCCAGAGTGCCGTGGTTCATTGTTTATTAATGTGTTTCAGCGGCATTTACCGACCGCTGCAGTGCTGGCTGCTCTTCCACGGGAGTGTATTCTCCCGTTAGCTCCGGGTTAGCTCACACGGCTCTAAAGTATTCACTGTCTGACTGTCACACAAGCAGCTGATACATATCCCCAGTTCCCCTTAAGTGAATGTGTGTCAGTCTGAATTTACGCTGTTTGGTGTCAGTCTGAACGCTGTTATGAACGTTTCTCTGGTATAACATGGGTGATGTTAGCATAGCAACCGAAGCTAAACTGACTACTTGCTAAGCCGTTTTCTACAGGCACTTTTTACCGGCGTATTTTTCATTATGATTCTACTTGTGATAGTCGGACATGACAACCTGTGCAGCCCATGTATTGATTCCATCCGATAGCTGCTATAATAACAAACAAAACGTCTGCCTGCTCTCCACAATGATCAATAACAGCGAACGGATGGTCAAAGTAAGGTACAAATAAACAGAATCACACGAAGCCTGGTTAGTGTTGCCTGACTTTATAAAGCGTGTTTTTTTACAAGTGTGTGGTTGCGTTCTAGTCACTTTGCTCAGCACTACTGCTGGTTACAACTTTTATTTGCCGTACTCGCCTTAACTGTTAGCTTAGGTTAATCTCGCCCCCCTCCGACGTAAGGGTGATGTATGCGGTTCTTGCTTCTAGACGGACAACTTTTTGGTGCTCGAAACGAACTGGATTCCAGAGCTTAGAGGCTGCTCCGCTGCGGTGTGAACAGGAAAACCCGGTGCTTTTCAAGCTCCAGCTCCGAACCGGCCCTGAAACACCGTTGGTGTGAATGGGGTATTACAGGATCCAGTTCAAGTACTTACTTGTTGTTTTTAAATCATTGCATGGACTGGCACCACATTACTTGTCTGAGTTGTTGCACCCCCATGCTCCAGCTAGAGCATTGCGCTCAGCTCAGCAAAATATGTTGGTGGTTCCTCTGTGCAGGAAAAAAACCTGAGGTGACAGGGCTTTCAGTGTTGCAGCTCCCAGACTGTGGAACAGCCTCCCAGTACATATCCGGACTGCTGAGTCTATTGCACTTTTTAAATCTCAGCTAAAAACTCACCTCTTTGCACTGGCTTTTAATATTAGTTGAACATTACATTTTTACATTTGTATGGGTTTTTTATATGTTTCTAGTTATTGTGCTTTTTATCATGTTTTTAATTATTGTTTTATTATTGTACTCCCATTGTGTTATTTAATATTGTAGTTATTGCCTGTACAGCACTTTGGTCAACTGAAGGTTGTTTTAAATGTGCTATATAAATAAATAAAGATTGAGATTGAGATTGAGATTAGCTTGAAAATGTAATTAACAATTAAATTCTGCCGTGATTAAATGCCATCATGTTCCAAACCACATCAAGGATTATTTCTGAAACAGTATGATGCTCTCTCCAGTACAGGTTAGCTCTGAGTGTTAGCGATGCTTGCTAATGTAAACAAAGACCATATTACGCCCAAAACACGTCACGCATTGTTTCTGAAAGCAACTTTCTGATAGTGCCGTGGGTCCACATTTCAGATATTACATCATATCAGACGCAGATCTGGATCAGCTCCGTTGTTCCACCGTTTTTAGAGATTTGGGTATGGAGGAAAAGAGAGAGGGTTTTATTTTCTTCCCTGACTCACCGGGGACACATATTTATGTAGAAAAGACATCAAAAAGTGCATTTTGCATGATGGGTCCCCTTTAAACCGAACCCACAGCGATGGCAGCGACCCAAACACTCTTCAGGTTTTCTTCTCCAACCTGCTGTGGCTGCCCTCTGGCCTGCAGTGAGATGATGAAGCCCTCTGTATTAAATTACTCTCCTAATTTAATAAACTGTGTCGTTGTTGTGCTCATTATCATCATTACAGGTTAATTACAGGAAGTCATCGGGGACATGAAATCTGCATGCTAGAAAATGTAAATTAAGGATTTGCTTAGTGAGTCTGACCGAGTTAATTGAATCAGTCGCGTAACAATAGCTTTCCAGAAGTCCTCTGAGATTTCCATAGAGACATGTTCTCGTTTTCTTTTTCTATTTGTGTCTTTGTCTAATTTTTGTAATTGTGTAGCTACATATCTAAGTGAAAGGAAGAACTTCAAATCCCATCTAGGGCTGAACAATTTGAAAAAAAAAATGTTTGTGATTATTTTTGAATTGACAGATGATTCACAATTTTGGAGGGATTGATCGTTTATGCATCATTATTCTCATTATCATTTTAAAATATATAAATATAATTACACTTTGATTTTTTAAGCGAATTTGTACCAAACAATACGTTTAGTTAAATCTGTAGAATTCCATTTGTAGGCTTGGATATCTCTAAACATCCACAATACTTCATTCAAAATGGTATTTTAACACATATGTAGCCTTTAGAGGGGCCCTATTATGCTATTTGTTGACTTCATAGAGAGACTTTCTGTTTTTTTTGTCTTTTTGTGCCTTTTTTGTAATCGTGTACCTGCATATCAAAGTGCAGTAAAGAGTTCAAAGTCCTTTCTAAGGCTGACAATTTGTAAAAAATCATTAATTGGGATTATTTTGACTGATATTGCAAGTGTGAAATTAGTCACAAAATCGCACTGATTGATCATTATTGGTACCAAACAAATACGTTTATTATTAGAGCAGAATGGGCACTGAACATGTCACATTAGAGGCACAAAATACTAATATTAACATGAGAAATTAGCATAATATGTCCTCTTCAACAAATATCCTTCTTTGATATGAGTATTGGACTAGTCCATATTGATATTTTGCTAAATTCCCATCCATTTATTTTCTATTTGTGAGCCAATTTCAGGTAAAAACTGTGAATATTTGCATCACTTTCAAATACAGTAACCCTCACACAGGGATGGAAAGAAACGTTATAATTTAACAATCACTAAGAATGTTTGAAATATTGTGAAATAAGTTTATTTGTGTCCAATGCCAAGAGTCAGTCTGCCTCTAAATGATAGGAAACATCTTCTCTTTTTGCTCCTTGCGAGGTGAAGCTTTAACATGCATTTCAAAGTGCCAGTTTATCCAAATAACAATCAACTTTTTTGTACTGAACAATTCATATCAAATCAAGTCTCATCAACCCCTGTTGGCATGCTTGCTCCTGTCAGATGTCATCTTTACTTCACCATGACGCTCCAGTGATTGGCATGTGATCTGCTCTAATTAGCAGCTGATGTTTAGTAAATCTGCGAGAGTCTCCATTGTTAGAGAGAGGATTAGATTCATCCTGTATACACACTCTTTCTATCAACATAAACACCAGTTTCCCATTTCTGTTTGCTTTCCCACACATTCACAATGCCCGTTTTATGTCTCTGCTTTCAAATTTCACATTCAATTTGAATTATCTTCTCTAAATTTGTCTTGGATTTTATCTCACAATCTAATTATAATTGTGGATGTTATCGAACAATAAAGCCTTGAAGGTCTCCTGCAGCAAATTGTATTAATTTCTAAGGTTGCATCTGGTTGTACCATTAGTGAGAATTGCATGCTTCATATATTTTTTTATGGGATGATCCAGAAATTGGCATCGACCTAGTTCCCTTTCACAAAAAGCCAATAGGATTTTTTCATTGGATTGTTCCAAACGCACCTTTACGATACATCCACGTTTTGATCAGCAGGATAATCTCCACATATAAACACCACTTTTAGTATTTTTGAAGGCTTAATGTAATCACCAGGAGTAGAAAGCAAACGTTAGGTTATAAAGGAACCACATTCTGGTCACATGACTTCACGTCACCACCGCTAAGCTAAAGGTGGCTAATGTTGGGCTATAAAGGAACTACAGCACGGTCACATGACTTCACGTCACCACCGCTAAGCTAAAGGTGGCTAATGTTGGGCTATAAAGGAACTACAGCACGGTCACATGACTTCACGTCACCACCGCTAAGCTAAAGGCGGCTAATGTTGGGCTATAAAGGAACTACAGCAAGGTCACATGACTTCACGTCACCACCGCTAAGCTAAAGGCGGCTAATGTTGGGCTATAAAGGAACTACAGCACGGTCACATGACTTCACGTCACCACCGCTAAGCTAAAGGCGGCTAATGTTGGGCTATAAAGGAACTACAGCACGGTCACATGACTTCACGTCACCACCGCTAAGCTAAAGGCGGCTAATGTTGGGCTATAAAGGAACTACAGCACGGTCACATGACTTCACGTCACCATCGCTAAGCTAAAGGCGGCTAATGTTGGGCTATAGAGAGGCGAAGTCCCTCCCCTTCCGGTTGAGCTCCATGGGACCTTATTTCGGAAAAGTTATGCATTGAAGTCAATGGAGAGAGAAATATTGTCTTTCGATCCCGTTTGAATTGTGCCACGAATTACACATTTGATGTTTGTCAATTTAAAAGATAATTTAGCAAGTCAAAAAAATAAAAATGTGTCGTAAAACTGTGAAGTAACACTTTTTTTGTGTGAAACCGCTCAATGGACTACATCTCCCGTCTCGCACCACACACCAAGACGGCCGTCACGTTGGCACATTTCACTTCTTTCTTTCAGAATGAGGCGGAAAGTATTAAAAGAGGTGAAAATCACTCCAAGTCTGGGCATGTTGAGAGCTGTACATACACACAAGGGGAGTTAGTCGGTTCCGTAAGAGCCAGCATGCGGGACCGGGATTCTGGGATTCGTAGTCTTTCTAGTTGCGTATTTTTCATAGTCTTATATTTCAACAGTTTTACGACAAACTGTGACTTTTTTTACATGGAAATTATTATTTAAGATTGACAAACATCATATGTGTAATTCATGGCACAATTCAAACGGGATCGAAAGATAATCTTTCTCTCTCCATTGACTTCAATACAAACTTTTTCCGAAATAAGGTCCCATGAGTCCCACCGGAAGGGGAGGGACTTCACCTCTCTATAAAGGAACTACAGCACGGTCACATGACTTCACGTCACCACCGCTAAGCTAAAGGTGGCTAATGTTGGGCTATATAGGAACTACAGCACGGTCACATGACTTCACGTCTCTACCGCTAAGCTAAAGGCGGCTAATGTTCGCAGTGAAACATACTTTATTTCAGGCTTTTTACTTTATAACTTAACCGAAAAAACGTTTGAGAAGAGGGAACCAGAAGTGGTAAAATGCTAAGTACTTTTTGTGTCTATGGATTCATTCCTGCACCTCTCTGTCTGATTTCTACGCTTGTTTCTGACTCACTCACTCCTTTAATAGAGGGCACGATCCAGTTCTCACTCTCTCTTTGTTACAACAAACCCAAACACAGTGATTCATTTTCAATTCAATAAAAACCAATACCTTTGTAACTATCAAATGGAAGTCATTGTGTGTGTTTTCACCTAGCACTGAGCTCTGGATGACACACAATATAAGCCCAAGGCTACCAATAAAACACAGAGTGAACAAAAAAATAATACCGGTTTCTATTTCTATACAGACCTGTACGTGAACATAAGCAAAAAAAAACTCCTGCTACCCTGTTAGCAGTGGAACCAGACGGACAACCTTGACTCAGCAGATCACATGACAAAGAACAACCCCCCCCCCTAAAATAAAAACGACTTATCAGGAGGCTGTCAATCACATTTGTACAGTACCATCACAGCAAAGGTCACACATGAGTTCACGTTTTCTCTCACAGAGTCAAAAGCCAATTGGTGATAGAAGGCGTTTCCCTGCAGTGTAAAACTCTGGGATAGGCTACACACAATTGCTCCTAATCTACCTTTCAAACCAAGACAAAAGATAATAACTTCCTCATTGTGATATAAATCTTGTGCAGCAGGAGGATGGAGTTACTCTGTTATTGAAAGGAATATACCACTGTGCTTGTGTAGGAGTTTTTGCATTTGGGGTGTTTTTTTAAAGCTGTTTATTCGCAGTTAAATACATTTTTTTGAACTTTTGTTTATGTCATGAATAGGCTACTTAAAGGTGGGGTATGTAATTTATTTCAGAAACACTTTTTGTTATATTCCATGGTGTTAACATCCCGATAGCAATGAATATATTAAATGCTTTGACAATAAATACATAAAAAAATGTCATCTGTGGAAGCCGTAGCGCTGTAAAAAGCACGACCAATCATCTGAGCCGGCCCGGCTAAAATAACTGGATGGCCTACCTGCCTGTCAACCTTCCATCTCGTGCACAAAACTTATCTCGTGCCCTCATTGGTCATGTGCGCGTTCGTGTGTGTTGGAGGAGGGGCTCTGTAAGGAAGTCTGAAAGAAGGGGCAGATTTTTTCCGGTTGTGTACTTTCAAATTCTAGCGCACTCGAGCTGGTTTCTCCAAAATTACATACCCCACCTTTAAGGATTCAAGATTCAAGGATTTTATTGGCTTTTGTACAGTGTAGATATATCAATGAAAATCTTAGGGCACAGGCTCCTCCAATAGTGCAAGCAAATACAAATAAAATTGAATAGAAATAGTGCAAGGAATGTTATTGATGAAAAGCTTACATTTATTTTTAACAAGGTACAGTTTTGGTTTGTTTTCACACTCCAAAAAAGCATCATAATGAAAACCCTTGACATACAGTACAGTATATACCCTAAGAAACTCAAAGAGCACTTTGATAAGAAAGCCCAATAAAAAGAGACTGATACTACATCATAATTTATTTCTGAATAATACCCATGCGCATAATTGTTTGAACCTTTATTAGAACAAGTTTTGCAACAAAGAATTTGCATCGCTGCTGGGATATGAAACTATGAAATGGATATAAATAGAAGCCGCTCTTGCCTTGTACACATCGGCTGATACTTGTTTTAAACACCACAGAAGACGTTATTTATATACGTTTATACACACAGAACAGGAACTGTTTAGAGCACGTTGCTACTTTGACACCTCAAACAACAAAAAGCTCACTGTATTACTGAAAGACGAGATTAGCCGGGCTAATATGCTACTGTTATATAATATAAATGCAGGTTACTAATTGCTTAGCAGTACCCAACAATGCAGAAACAACAAATTGCGTGGATTTAGATTAAAACTAAAACTAAAAGCATAGCCAAAGTTTATGACACGTGCAAACAAACAACCACTATCTAAATGAAAGTCACCTTGACCTTTAACAGTGATAAAGCAGAGCCACCTTACGTTGCTGTGTAAACACACACACACACACACACACACACACACACACACACACACACACACACACACACACACACACACACACACACACACACACACACACACACACACACACACACACACACACACACACACACACACACACACACACACACACACACACACACACACATCCTGCTAGCTGCAGCCAGAGGCGCACACACACGTGTTACAACTTCAGACGTATATATGATCAGCTTGCAGCAGCTCGTCAGACAAGTTAATCCAACCTCACATTTGTTTCACTACGTTGCATTATAACAGAGGTGGAGAAGTACTCAGATCATGTACTTGAGTTAAAGTAGAAGTACTCAGATCTTGTACTTGAGTAAAAGTAGAAGTACTCAGATCTTGTACTTGAGTAAAAGTAGAAGTACTCAGATCTTGTACTTGAGTAAAAGTAGAAGGACTCTGATCTTGTACTACATTAAAAGTAGAAGTTCCAGAGTGTAGGAATACTCTGTTACAGTAAAAGTCCTGCATTCAAAATGTTCCTCAAGTAAAAGTAGGAAAGTATTCTCATCAAAATATAGTTAAAGTAGCGACAGTGAAAGTAGTCATTGTGCAGATTGGTCCATTTCAGAATAATATATATGATATGTTTTATAATGATTGATCATTAAAGTGTTCTCAAAGCTGGTAAAGGTGCAGCTAGTTTGAATGACTTTGTATACTGCAGGGTAGCTTGAGCATTTACTCCAGGTGGAACTAAAGTCTGATTTAACACTTGATTATATTTCACATTATTCATCCAGATCTGTGAAGTAACTAAAGGTATTAAATACATGTAGGGTTGTAAAATGTATTGACTTGGTTTATACATATATACTTATACTACTCTGGCACTGGCAGTATAGGTAAAACAAAACCAAAAAACATGCCATCGTTGTCCTTAAATTCAAATGCAGTTTTTTGTATCTATATGGTAATGATGAATAAATGAAGTAGTAATAAATGAAGACTTTCAAAGCAAATAAAAAAATATATATATATGTATACATGTATATGGTCATGCATAATGAATATAATAATAATATATGACACCAAATTATATATATAAACAAAATAAAATATTAATTTAATAAAATAAAAAGGAAATTAGGAATAATAACTACAAATATATATTAAAAAAAAGAAAAAAATATACGTATACATGCATATCATCGTCAATCCAATATTATAATGCGTTTTTAGGGCAACCTTCAAACATCTGAGTTGTCCAGATATAACAGAGAACAGCAGCCTCTCGACTCACTGGTGCATTTACAGTACTGTTTATTAAAGGGCCCATAGGCGCGTTCACACCGCAGTACTTTTCCCACTTTAGTTCATGAGAACTTAGTTCATGAGAACTCTTTAGTTCTCATGAACTTAGTACAGATCGCGTTCTCACCGGAATAAGTTCCTGGGGAAGGATTAGGCAAATGAAGCCTCTGACGTCACTTCTTCTTCTTCTGCTTTGGGTTTACTGGCAGGCCGCAAACAACTTCACGGCGTATACTGCCACCCGAAGTCCCCGGCCGGAAGTCCCCGGAGTTGGGGACTGGCTTCAGTAGAAGCTGCTGGGACTCCCAGCAGCTTCTACTGAAGCCTTCCGAGTAAATCGCCAGAACGCCGACACCTCCTCATCTCCACCGCTCCCATGTTTTCTTTTGTGTTGCCATAAGCTAGTCTCTCTGCGTTTGTGCGCTGGGCTAATGCTAATGCTAATAATGCTAATGCGAGGATAATAAAATGGCGGCTTCACAAAACTTGTTGGGAGTTTTACGGGGCGTGGTTTGCAATCCGCCCAGCCAATCAGAAATAGGAACCTTTTTCTCCCACGAAAGTCCCTGCTCTCTAGCAGGGATGGAAAAGGGGGTAAAAAGGTTCTCATTAACTAATTTTAGTTCCGGATTTTTTTGGTGTGAACGCAACATTTCTGAACTATATCGGAACTAAAGTGGGAAAAGTACTGCGGTGTGAACGTGCCTATTGACTTGCATAGAGCTCTCTGAACACTGGTAATAGCCGAGTTGGGATCGCGGAGAAATGCTCTCCGCAGACCCATGCTCACAGCGTTATAAACCTTTTTCTTACTCAATATCAAGCCACACTTATTGTTTTTACTTCGGCTGTGACGGTAAGTCCACACAGCAGCGTTAAAAACATCTTGGAGGTGGGCGTATCTGAAGCTTGGGGATTTTTTGCGAGCAACGCGACCAACAACCAATCACATGAATCTCCCACCCCCGACATACAAAGCAAAAAAGCCCGAAGTAAACTGGATATAAACTCCCCAAACAGGCGAAAACCTACCACTGTCTCTGCCACATCCCGCCATGCCTGGCTCCTCCGGTTTGTATCCCGGTAGGTAAATCGGGACTGGTCATAAAGCACCGGGTGATTCCCTACCGCTATAATTAATTTCTCCTCCATTTTTTGGAATATGAGGAAATGACCTGCGGTATGTCTCTCCCAGCATACACGCGGTTTCATTGGCTAGCGCTTGTACTGTCAGATTTGCATAAACGGGATTTGATTGGCTGATGCTTCCACCTCAGCTTCAAAAGTTGAACATTGCTCAACTTTTGAAGCCTGAGATGCCTGGAAATCTCCGCTTTGCTTCCCACAATGCAGTTCGGCGAAAAGTGAGGCAAAGTGAATGGGCAGAAGCGTTGGAAGATGTTTTTAACGCTGCTGTGTGGACGGGCCGTGAGTGTTTGTGTGTGCTCAGGATGAGTTTCGCTTGTTCTCGCTGTATCGCCGACCCGGAAACCTGTCCGCTCCTCGCAGCAGTTCGCAGCAGCGGCGAGCAGCAACGAGCCTCGCAACGTCCCAACCAATCAGAGCACACTGGGCTCACAGGGAGGGGGGGCAGGAGCTCCAACAAGCCGTTTAGGACAGAGTGAATACCTGGTGAATACACATACTATACAGAGATGCTGTATGAGAAACCAATGTAATTTTGGAAAATTGCACAATTTAAATCTATTCTAGTAGACCTCAACAATGGAAATATGATCAGTAGAAATGGCCATGACATGGGACCTTTAATGCCTCTGTTAAATAAAAGACTAAATATTGCATATGGTCTTTGTTCATTGTGGGTGTCGCCTCTCTCTCTTTGGGGGGAGGGGGGGCGTGTGCAAAGGGGTGGCAACGTATAGACATCACCGGTTGGTCCTTATACTGTGAAAGCCAAAATAAAACGAGATAAAACTTTTCTCTCGGTCCTGGAAACACATGGCAGTGAAAGAAAATACAGCTTAGATTAAAAAAAAGCTTATTTACTTCCGGGTGTAATGGTGTTTGGCACCCGGCGTTGTGCGCGAGGCTTTTTCTCTCTGTTCTTTCCGGGGGTCGCGAGCGGGTATCACTTTAGCCGACTTGCTAGCTAACGTAAAGAAAGTGGAGAAGACGGAGGCTAAACGGGAGCTTTATCCGCCTACACAGACCTATGCGACGGATAACAGGTAACACAGCTCTCCTTGTACTGCTTTCCATCTCATCAAATATCCTCTTTTGTTGTGTTTATTTCACATTATTATTTTTTACGACATTTTTCTTTACCGTACGGGTCTTGGGCTTCGTCAACAACAGCATACGTAGCTTTAGCATCAAGGTGCGAAAAAAGGGATTGCGTATTATCTTATTTTGGCTCCTTGTTGATATATATATCAGTATTTTAAAGCTAGGTAACCCTTATTGATAACGTGGCCTGTATTTGAGTCACCATTCCCCCTGCAGTGCCTCACTGTGTTTCCACCTTTACTGCAAAGCATAATAGATTTATCAAGGAGGGGTAGCGAATTACTGCTACTCCTTCACATTACATTATACTCACAATATGTGCAATCAGCCATACATAAATATACAAACTCAGAACAGCAAGAACCTGCAAGTACATCCCTTTCAATAAGCCATTTTATATGCTGGTGCATTAGCTTCAAATGAACCAAATGCTGCTGTGCTCCAAGGTGCAACATACTCTGAGTATGTCCGACTAAAGGGCAATTATCACTAGTTTTAGGTATCCAATTATTGCTACTCCTTCACATTACATTTACCCAAAGCGACATATTGTAGGTGCAATCACACATATAGATACAGACTCAGAATAGCAAGAAATCTGCAAGTACATCCCCTTACAAAAAGCTATTTTTAATTGCTGGTGCATTAGCTTCAAATAAACCAAACTGAATATAGTCATGACCCATCCTTTGCCTTTCACTGTGCTATAAGGTGCATCATGCTAACTGCTAATATCAGTTGCTACTTGGCTATAAGGTGCACAAGATGCTGAGTGTATATGCTAACATGCTAGGTGGCTAACCACTGCTACTCCTTCACATACATTACATTGCATTTACCCAAAGTGCAATCAGACGTATAGATACAAAATCAAAACAGCAAGAAACCTGCAAGTACATTTCCTTTCAAAAAGCGTTTTAAGTGCTGGAGCATTAGCTTCAAATACACGACACTCTCAGAGTGCCTTTGCTAAAAGGGCAGCTATCACCAGTAATTTACCAGTATATAGTCATGACCCAACCTTTGCATTTCACTGTGCTACAAGGTGCACAATACCCTTGAGTTTGCATGCTAACTGGGAACATTTATGTCTTATTAATTGGGCAATAAACTCAGTTACTACTTCACTAAAAGGTGCACAAGATACTGAGTATATGTGCTAACCTCTGCTAGCCAATTACAGCTACTTTTACTTTGCATTTCACCCCAACGTTGTTACTGTGCTATGGGGTGCACAATACTCACCAGTCATTTATCAGTATATAGTCATGACCAAACCTTTGTAGTTCACTGTGCTATAAGGTGCACAATACTCTTGAGTTGTCATGCTAACTGCTAACATTTTCATCTGATAAATTGGGCAATAATCTCAGTTGCTACTTTGCTAAAAGCAGCACAAGATGCTGAGTTTATGCTAACCTGTTAGCATCTCCCTCTGTGCAATAATTTCCATTTATAAGTAGAATAAAAAGCCAATTTCAGCTGCTTTGACTTTGCCTTTCACTTGCCAGTTGTCACTGTGCTATAAGAGAGTCTGCAGGCTAACTTGCTAACACCTCTGTCCGATAAAAGGAATGTAATCAGCACTTAATTATCAGTATTCATGTCATGACCCATCCTGCCTGCCTGCCTGCAGAGATTCTTCAGATCAGGCTGGGCAAGATTTGCGCCTTGAAGCAATGCAATGGTGTAGCAATGCGGTACATTGATTACAGACCGAGGCCGGTGTAGATTTCCAGAAGAACAGAGGGAGAAATTGAACCGCTTTTTTATTTATGTTTGGTCGATATGTCACGGGGTCACGGTTTGCTGACAGCAGCAAGATGTAGTCCGGCGAAACAAGGTCAAATGTGGACGGCAGAGCAGCTCTCCTGTCCGGGCTGTCAGCCGCAGTGAGGAGTGTGTGTGAGTGTGTGTGTGTGTGTGTGTGTGTGTGTGTGTGTGTGTGTGTGCTGTCTCTCCCCATGGGGCAGTGTGAAGCAGCCTGCCAGGTGAAGAATGCCCATGAATTATTCAGGAACACGCTGCATATGATCAACGTGGCCCGGGGAAAGAGCATAGCTGCTGGGGACAAAAAAAAGAAAAAGGTGGAGGAGGAATCCCTGGTGATGCAACTGTCTTTGAGAATTGAAATGGATAATGGAGTAGGGGGTGGCCTGTCTTACAGATGCTCTGATTTGTGGGAAACCTGTATTAGGAAGTTGTCAGAAATCCCATCTATTATGATCCATTTCTTTGTTGATTCTGAAGGCAAGGCAATTTATGTGTGTATCAAGACAATTTAAAGTGCTTTTACAAAAAAAACACAAGCATAATGACACGTTATTTAAGTGCATTTCAAAAACAGTCATTAAAAAAGCTAAAATAATCCCAATAAGACAAAGCTCAAATGGAAGAAGACGTGTATATATTACAAGAATAAAACATACAGTGCAGGGTAAGACTTGAATAGTTATTTGATTTATAAAAAGGCGGCGGCAAAAGGAAAAATCTTGATTTGAAAGAGGTGACCGTTATTGGAGCATAATAACTGAACGGAGAGCATACCCGTACGGTTCATAATCTATCAGAAATATATTTTTAAGCTGAAGTGGAAATTGCAGTGTTGGGATGTTATGAAGTACTCAAGTACAATGCTGAGGTACTTTACCTGAGTATTTTAACTGTATGCTACTTATACTTCTAATCCACTATATTTCTTAGGCTAATATTGTACTTTTTACTCCACTACACTTTCCCGATTCAGATTATAAACTAATTCAAACTATAAATCAACTTCTAAATAAACACATTGACATATAATTATAGGTTACACCCAACAGTAGTATAACAAGTTAATTACATTAGCTGCACCTCCACCAGCTGTGATGAACACATTAATCAGAATCCAGTAATATATATGATTCTGAAACGGGCCGTTACTCTTATAATATACTTTGAGTTTTGGTACTTTAAGTATATTTTATTGCCAATACTTTTGTACTTTGACGGACGTTTACTTGAGTGAAAAGCCTGAGGACTTCTTCGAGCTCTGTAACATTGTTCTGGAGATTGCCTCTGGTTGCAAAGATATAATCTTCACGGCATTATTTCACATGTTGTGTTTTGTTGGTGGCACTTTGTCTTGGGGGGGTGCTTTTGTTTCCTTGTGTCTGACAGAACAGTATGCATGCATGACTTTGGACATTTTTTAAGTGTAAAAATAGAACTTAATGTAGGCTGCATTCCTGAAGTGTCATGTGCCTTTCCATAGGCTGAATGACGTGAGTGTCTTTGCGAAACAGAAGGCCTTCCCAACATGTATCACTACATTATAATATGAGGTTTCCTGCTTTCCTAATAGCCTCCTGGAATAAGTGGTTTTAAATGGCTTGTGTAATGTCTTTAATCTGAGAGTCAGTACGTTTCTCAGGCCAGAGTCCAGGACAACGTATGCACGGTGTGTCGCAACAGATTTACGTTCCTAAAGAACAAGTGAGAGGTCATGATGAGGATAGGGCTGCTCGATTATGGCAAAAATCATAATCTCGATTATTTGGGTCAATAATTGATATCACGATTATTCATAACGATTATCCATTTACTTTGAAAACATCCATTTATTGGGAAAAACCATTTGAACAGTATGTTTTGAACAGTTGATTACCCTAACCTTTAAGTATAATTCAACTGAAAAACCAATTACATTTTTTTTTTTGATTATGTTGTTTTCAAAATCGTTGCAATTCAAAATCGTAATTGCGATTAAAATACGATTAATTGAGCAGCCCTAGATGAGGATCGACTTAATTTTTAATTTTAATTAGTATTATTTATTTTTTTAATTTACCAATTGAACAATATGGCGTCGCAGAAATGATAATTGTTCAAACATTATTCACATTATCGTTGAGAAATAGATACAAATGCTCATGGTGTGTTTATTTACTTATTTTCCAGAGGATCTGTACCAAACCAGGATTTTATTTTCTGCTCGAATGTCGGACATCATTCAGATAATTGTTTACATATTTTGCCTTTCGATATTGCACTATTACTTATTGTGTTTCCCATTTAACATTTCAATAACTCTATGCTCTATTATATGGCCAATTTCTGTAAGTGCAGATGTGAATAGGCAGACGGTTGGAAGCTAAACAAAAAAGCCAGACGTTTTAGTTTTATCTGCAGACATAACAAAAAATGGAAATGAGTAACAAAGTGTTTTCAATGTCAGGCTGTTTCTGTTCCTCAGTCGGAGTTGAAGACCACAAATGGCTCGGACTACTTTACTTGCCCCTTAATTTCTATATCTTAGATGTAAGGGTACATTTCCCTGATTAGTCCTAATACTCCAGCGCTACCCAGAGAAAAACAGAGACCCTGGAAAGTCAGAATGTTGTTTTGTCAACATCATAAAAGACTACAATCAGAGCAGTTACTTCAATCTACCATGAGTTAATCATTTTGTCATTTCACTGAGGCTTAAAAGGCATTTGATCAAACTTGTTTTCCTGTTTTCAATGGGGCTATTTCAGTCCACTGATTGCCTCGGATGTGAAAACACAGGCCTGTCGTTTGTTGACCTGAGTGAGAGTAAACAGATCTCTTCCTGAGCATAAGCATGTGTTCTACAGTCAGCTGCTTCCACGTCCTCTACATACCACGCCCGTGTTTGTTGTCAGATCAGAATCAGAATACCTTTATTAGTCCCACGGAGGGGACGTTTGCGTAGTTACAGCAGGACAAAGAGCCACAGACAGCTTAATGTTACATATGTTACATATGTTACATGCATTAAAAAAAAAAAAAAGTACTAAGTTACATCCTGTAACAGTTCTACAGATTTAGCAGCCAGGTATATATTACACAGTTATTAACGGCATTTATATATTGCACATTGTGGTGTGTGTGTGGGTGTGTGTGTGGTGTGTGTGTGTGTGTGTGTGTGTGTGTGTGGTGTGTGTGTGTGTGTGTGTGTGTGTGTGTGTGTGTGTGTGTGTGTGTGTGTGTGTGTGTGTGTGTGTGTGTGTGTGTGTGTGTGTGTGTGTGTGTGTGTGTGTGTGTGTGTGTGTGTGATGTGTGTGTGTGTGTGTGTGTGTGTGTGTGTGTGTGTGTGTGTGTGTGTGTGTGTGTGTGTGTGTGTGTGTGGTGTGTGTGTGTGTGTGTGTGTGTGTGTGTGTGTGTGTGTGTGTGTGTGTTGTGTGTGTGTGTGTGTGTGTGTGTGTGTGTGTGTGTTGTGTGTGTGTGTGTGTGTGTGTGTGTGTGTGTGTGTGTGTGTGTGTGTGTGTGTGTTACTAGGGGCTGTGCTGATTGTATAGTCTGATTGCTGCAGGAAGGAAAGACCTGCGGTATCCGTGAGACAGCGGGGGTGCAGCAGCCTGTCACTGAAGGAGCTGCACAGTGAGGACAGGGTGTCCTGGAGGGGGTGGGACACATTGTCCAGCAGGGAGGACAGCTTGGCTGCCATTCTCCTGTCTCCCACCACCTCCACAGTGTCCAGAGGACTCCCCAGGACAGAGCTGGCCTTCCTTACCAGTCTGTTCAGTCTCTTCCTGTCAGCAACCGAGATGCTGCTGCCCCAGCAGGCCACACCATAGAAAATGGCTGATGCCACAACAGAGTCATAAAATGTCTGAAGGAGTGCCCCCTGCACCTCGAAAGACCTCCGTCTCCTCAGCAGAAAGAGTCTGCTCTGTCCCTTCTTGTACAGAGCAGCAGAATGATCAGATAATACCTACATCTGTGAGATACATTGGAGTGTCATCAATAAGGGACGTAAAATATGATGCAGGTATGATGTATTTTTAGCAGTCTCACCAAAAAGTTAGCATCACATGGTTCTTGTGATTAAAAAGCAACGGGCTTTTACTATTGGATTTCAGAATATTGCATAAAATAAGCTCTGTGGCTAACACACATTCCTGACGCTTACACGTTTTGTTGAGCAGGATTATCTCCACATTTTAACACCATTGTATGATTTTAGAAGCATCAATGCTATCTCCAGTAGTAAAAAGCTAACGCTAGGCTATGAAGGAACTACAGAACGGTCACATGATGCTAAGCTAAAGGCGGCTAATGTTAGCGTGTTGACGTTTAGTCATCTCATTTAGACACTTGTTAGCATCTGATGTTTTAAAGCCACATATAAACATTGGACACTCGCCAGTGGGGTATTTACTGATGTATTAAAAGTGTTAACCACAGACCTTATTTTAAGGCTTCTTATCAAAAACACGTTCACTAAACTTTGAGACAAAATGCTAACTCATTTCTGGGTTTTAGGACTCATTCCTGCACCTTTTTATACAGTTGACACAAACATAGATAAGGGCAAATAAACATTGTTGAAGTAAGTACTTATGAAACTGAAATAAATCTGTGAGATAAATGACAGTGTCACCGGCAAACAGATGATTTAAACCTAGAAAAGGGTCGACAGACGTGCATCTTGTAAGTCAAATACAGACTAAAATGCTAACACATTTCTGGGTTTTAGGACTCATTCCTGCACCATTATGTACAGTTGATACTAGGGCTGTGCAATTAATCGCAATTACGATTTTGGCCTGCCACAATTACGAAAACAACATAATCGGAAAAAACAATTATTTTGCTTTGCTAGGTTGTGTCACTGCAACATATTTTATCTAATTAATTTTGGTCTCATTTATTTGTATTTATCATATTTATATATGTTTAGTAGCTTGGGGAAGTGCGCTCCAAAAATATTTGTTGATCTTGTTTATTGGTATTTATTATTTTGATGATATTTATTTAAATGTATCATTTATTTTATTTATTTGTGTATTGGTTTTTCAGTTGAATTATACGTTCAGGGTAATCAACAGTTACAAATATACTGTTCAAATTATTATTTGTATTTGTTTTAAAGTTCATTAAATGGATGTTTTCAAAGTCAATGAATAATCGTATTTAATAATCGTGATATCAATTATTGACCCAAATAATCGTGATTATGATTTTTGCCATAATCGCACAGCCCTAGTCGACAGACGTGCATCTTTTCAGTCAAATACAGACTAAGAACGTATTCCACAGTCTTATTTCTCATGAGCTGAACTTATCGCTCCATCTGGACAATCCTCTTTTCTTTTAGCTCAGCCTTTGTTTTCTTCTCAGGGATTTCTGCTTTGCTCCAATCAAATCGCTTCTGTAATCCCGTTGCAAAATATGCAAATAAATGGAGTCCTTTAATTCCACATGTGAATGCTGTTCCACCGTATTCACTATTCACAGCAATAACTCTTCCACTCTTTCTCCTCGACTGTTTCATTTCCCCTCTCTGTAAGCTTGTCTAAATCTCTCATGTCACTTGCATTAGACAGGCTTGGACATTTTCTCCCCCCCACCTCCTGTTTCTCCCCCCTTTCTCTCTCTCTTTGTGGACTGGATGAACCACACAGGGTGCCAGCTTCACAGAATCACAATCACAATATGTGTATTCGTCCCACAGAGGGGAAATGTACGTTGTTACAGCAGGAAGGAGCCAAAGACCGCTTAATCAACAAAATAAAAAAAACGTCAGATCTGCCAACACGCTCGCATTATTCAAACAATCCCTCAAATCTCACCTTTTTCACTTTTGCCTTCAACTCCCAATCCTCTAACCCAGGGGTGTCAAACTCAAGGCCCGGGGGCCAAATCCGGCCCGTGACTTCATTTTCTGTGGCCCCACAAGAGCTTGCAAAGAATATAATATGTATATTATACGGTGAGATGCCGATTTACAGAAGCACGTTGCCCATAAACTACATGTCCCACAATGCATCTCAAATTTGCCTTTTTTTCTTATTTTCATATTTTTCTTCAAAATATTCATTTTTTCTTAGAATTTGCCTTTTTCTCAGAATCTGATTTTTTTTTCAAAATGTTACTTTTTTTTCAAAATGTCATTTTTTTTTTCTCCAGAATTTGGCTTTTCTTTTTAAATCACTTTGTTAAATGCTCACTGAAGAGACTTGCAATTATTTGCCCTAGACTTCTGCTTTCAGACGTAGTTAATTACTAAGTTATTACCCTATCCGATAATAATCCAATGCAGAGGCAATAATGTAATATAATACATTATTTTATATATATTAAATATTTATATATGTATTTTTATATAGTCTTATATATATAAAACTGGCCCTTTGAGTGCAACCATGATGCTAATGTGGCCCGAGATGAAATTGAGTTTGACACCCCTGCTCTAACCCCTCGCCCTTATTCCACCTAGCTTAGCACTTTTTACGTTTGTTGTTATTTTGTTTCTTCTTTACTTTGAGCACCAGGAAAAGCGCTATATCCACTTCTACCGCCGCCTCCGTTTCTCAGGATGACTGATAGTCATCGATTTGAACCTGTCCTTGTGTACCGCCCTCTCCTGCCCCCTCCCCCCCCCCCTCCTGTCTCCCCCTCTGTCGGGTGTTTAGGTGAGTGATGGAGACGAGAGAGTTGACCGTGGTCGCTGGCAGCTTCGTGGGTTTCCAGCTTCTCTTCTCGGTGGCCAGCCCTCACCTCTCCTGGATCATCACGCCGGGGTATGGACGGCTTCCTCTCAACAAACACACAGAGTGGAACTCCAGGTGAGACACACACACACACACACCATGTATACATCACTTCAGGGGACATTACATTGACTTACATGCATTTCCTGGAGACTTATCCTAACCTCAACCATAACCAACACATGCCTAACCCTAACCAAGTCTTCACCCTAAAATTAATGATTCCCCTCATGGGGACCTCCATTTTGTCTCCATAAGGGAGGCGAGTCCCCACACGTGACTGTGTAAACAGATTTAGGTCCCCACAAGTATAGTAATGCTAGGCCACACACACACACACCTCTCTTTCACACTTTATATGTGATTAGGGCATGACCGAAAGAACAAGATAGTGGATACAAGAGCCCCGATAAACATTCCTGTTTGTCATCTTGCAATCTACTTATTTATATAAATAGTTATCACCGCAAACAAAGGTCAGAGAAAGTCGGCCCAAGCAATCACTCTGATTGGCTGTTCACACTACCGCTGCCTGCTGGTAAGGACAGTTATTGCCACTCGTCGACTGAAGTATTTGCGGTGTGTTCGTAGGCGGGCGGCGTAGCTGACGTAAAAGTCGGGACGCCTTCGGTACGCGTTCTTTGGTCTCAGGTGGGTGTGTAGCGGCCTTAACACCTGGCAATGATAACACCTGGCAATGATAACACCGGGCAATGATAACACCTGGCAATGATAACACCTGGCAATGATAACACCGGGCAATGATAACACCTGGCAATGATAACACCTGGCAATGATGACACCAGGTAATGATAACACCAGATAATGATGCCACACCCAGGATCAGGTGGAGTGATTATAAGCAATCTGAGGCTTCCATTTTAAGGAATGAACTGCCCAAAAAATGTATTAAACCGTATGGAGAGCTTTGATTTAAGCTGTTTTTTTAAAGTATCAAGCATAACTAACCTACATTTGATTGGTTTTGCTAACTTATAGCTGAACTGATAAGGCGATAAACCTCCTGTGAGCGGCCCAGCCCTTCGTATATTTTTCTGTATGTGTCCCTCGGAGAAAAAAAAAGTTTGGACACCCCTGGTTTAAATCAATAAAAAAGTGAATTTTAAAAGTTTTCTTTCGATGCTCACTCGTACAGGAAGTGTTAGAAGTGTTGCCACGACGCCCCCAGAATAGCACTTTTCCGTCACCTCTTTTTTAAAGATGGCCCCTGACGTGCCTCTGGACAGCTCATCATCATTCCTCACATGCACAGCTGTACTTTAAGAAACCCTCAGGGTGGAGTTCAGAGGCCAACAAGAACTCGTAGTTACATAACATCTCTCACAGACTCTTAGTTATGAGCTCCTTTTACTAACAAAACTCCACCTTGCCGCTCCTCTGAAGCTCACTTCCCCCTTTTTCCAGTCTTTGTCGTAAGCTATGCTAAACCGCTATCTCCAGCTTCATTTGTTGTCAATAGTAATCAACCCTTTTTACTATTGGAAAGGGAGTTAATACGCTTATTTCCCAAAGTGTAAAACACATTTCTCTGAGCTTTTCAACAAACAACAACATTTTGTTGTAGCGTTTTAAACCATGGATGCAATGTGCTAACCATCTCCTAAACGTTGTCATGTAGGAACAGATATTTCACAAAATACTGTGTGTATTAATCACTAAACATTTCATCTCTAGATGTTAGGGATTCACCGGCAGAAAGCATAAAGATATAAAGACTCTCTGAGAAGCACTTTTCTTTTGGTCTCTAAGAATGACTCTTAGTTATTAGCTTCTTTTATCTCTCTCTCTCTCTCTCTCTCTCTCTCTCCTCAATTTAATATGTCTCTCTCTCTCTCCTCAATTTAATATGTCTCTCTCTCTCTCCTCAATTTAATATGTCTCTCTCTCTCCTCAATTCAATATGTCTCTCTCTCTCTCCTTTCAATGTAATATGTCTCTCTCTCCTCAATTCAATATGTCTCTCTCTCTCTCTCTCTCTCTCTCTCCTCAATTCAATATGTCCCTCTCTCTCTCTCTCTCCTCAATTCAATATGTCCCTCTCTCTCTCTCTCCTCAATTCAATATGTCCTCAATTCAATATGTCTCTCTCTCTCTCCTTTCAATTTAATATGTCTCTCTGTCCTCAATTCAATATGTCTCTCTCTCTCTCTCCTCAATTCAATATGTCCTCAATTCAATATGTCTCTCTCTCCTTTCAATTTAATATGTCTCTCTCTCCTCAATTCAATATGTCTCTCTCTCTCTCCCTCTCTCCTCAATTCAATATGTCCTCAATTCAATATGTCTCTCTCTCTCTCCCTATCTCTCTGTCTTCAATTCAATATGTCTCTCTTCCTCTCTCTCTCTCTCCTCAATTCAATATGTCTCTCTGTCCTCAATTCAATATGTCTCTCTCTCTCTCTCCTCAATTCAATATGTCTCTCTCTCTCTCTCTCTCCTCAATTCAATATGTCTCTCTCTCTCTCTCTCTCTCTCTCTCTCTCCTCAATTCAATATGTCTGTCTCTCTCTCTCTCTGTCCTCAATTCAATATGCTTCTCTCTCTCTCTCTCGTTGTGACTCAGCTTTCATTCATATAGCTCAAAATTGCCTTTGTGTCCTTATTTTGAAAGTATTGTGGACTGAAATGCAAAGGCCAGGCGCTGATGGTTTACTTCAGAGAGCGGTTGCGTAACGCTGCTCTCAGTGTGACAGTCTGATGTTTATGTAACAACGACTTAAGTGCAAGGAGAGCAGAGAGAAAGCTTTCCCAAAGAAAGAGAGGCAGCCGGTCTGGTATCGAGCGCGGCTGCATAATCTAAAAGACTGTTGTTGTTGTTGTTGTTGTTGTCTGCACTCTCTTTTCGTGCAATCAATGGTTTCTACAAGTGTATGTAGGAGGGACCTCTCAATGCAAACGAGAGAAACGGAGTCGGGATGTTTTATTTATCCCGGGGGAAATTGGGTTTTATGAGAGCTGCTTCATTTCACAACAATTCAATCAGGAGAGACGTGTTGATGTAAGAACACATATTTATTGCCAGGAATACACAAATGAATGTAATGGAGTTTTGGCGATTAGGCCCCGTTGTGCAGGAGTATCATTCGGGAGGGGAGACCCGATCCAATGAAACTCCCCGGGGTCTAGACACTGGTGGTGGTGAATGGATAGTTGGGTTCGGTCTGAAGGGGAGTGGCTTAGCTTGACCCTGGTGGTGGTGAATGGATGGTTGGGGTCGGTCTGAAGGGGAGGGGCTTAGCTTGACCCTGGTGGTGGTGAATGGATAGTTTGGGTCGGTCTGAAGGGGAGTGGCTTAGCTTGACTCTGGTGGTGGTGGTGAATGGATAGTTGGGGTCGGTCTGAAGGGGAGTGGCTTAGCTTGACCCTGGTGGTGGTGGTGAATGGATAGTTGGGGTCGGTCTGAAGGGGAGGGGCTTAGCTTGACTCTGGTGGTGGTGAATGGATAGTTGGGGTCGGTCTGAAGGGGAGTGGCTTAGCTTGACCCTGGTGGTGGTGAATGGATAGTTGGGGTCGGTCTGAAGGGGAGTGGCTTAGCTTGACCCTGGATTCAGAGGGACAGGAGGTGAAAAGGGGTGGAGGAGGGTTGCGTCGGGTCACCTGAAATGACAGCTGTCAGAGGGGGGAGAGCAGAGTTAAAAGGGTTAGCAGAGCGCTATGATAGGCTTGTGAGAATAGAGCGAAGTGATTGGTTAGCTGGGGAGTGACGCCCCCGATCACTTATTGAGAGGAGAGAGAGTAGTAACATAGGAATAGTAAATGAATGAGTAAAGAAGGTCGTCCTGGTTGAACTTGCACTGAGCTTCATTAGTTATACAAACACCAAAGGTTAGAGTATAATGTCCAATAAGAAATGTATAGAATGTATTTAAAAACATTATATAAAGAAAAAAGAAAATAAATTACCAAAATGATTTATATAAACATACAAAATGTAAATGTGATGTCCAATAAAAAATACAATTAATAATAATATTTAATAATCAATAAACAAAAGAAGTAAAATGTCAAATAAAAGATCAAATTGAATACACATATTTATATAATTTAGGAAGTTTAAGTTAAATGTCCAATTTAAAAACACTCATATGAACCTTAGTAGTTAAAGTAATCGCGTGCATTTGTTTATTTATATATACAACATACCAAAATAACAACCGGAGAGTGGCTGCATGAGCGGTAACATAACCTACACACACGGCTATATTAAAGTTCTTTCCCACTTCCTTTAGCCAAGTTCCTCCGAGTCCGTTCCATTTTTAGACACTTCGCTCTGATTCAGTGGTAAAAATGGACTCATGCAGTCACTGAGGGGCTGAGGGTCTGAATCTGAATAATAATACCTTTACAGGGTGTCCGCGGGGTCTTAAAAAGTATTAAAAGTTGATCAATCAATTTAGCGAAAATCAAGGCTATTAAAAAGTATTAAACGGCATTTTCCAAGGTATTACATTTTGTAGCTTGTTTTCAATAAGTATATAAATTGTCCAAAGAGGTTGTATTCTAAAGTCTGCCTGAATGTAATCATTGCGTAGGTGTGTAGTGTGATTCTGTGTAGTTTATTTATGGCATCCCGTTGGATCTGACGTCATCTGAACAGGACATCGCACGCTCACTGCTTGATAGCGCGCGAAGGTCCGTTTACGCCGGTTGTTAAACAACATCGTTATGGGGAAATGCAAGTCTGCGTCCAAATGGTTGGAAGATAAGGAGGAAGGACAATCAATACTGTATATAGTCAATGTGAGGTAAAGTGTGTCGCCAAGGTAACCGGTTAAAACTCCAAGTGGCGATGAGGTCTTAAAATGTATGGAAAGGGTCTTAAAAAAGGTCTTAAAATATCTTACATTTGACTTAAGGATTCCTGCATATACCCTGATTTATGCCTAAAAATAGCATGATAGGAAACCTTTAAGAAAAATATCAAAGAAAACTTGGTTTGGTTTCTATATTTGAAAATGTATTATCATTTTTTTGGGGATCCAATATTCTAATATAAATTTGCTTTCAAATTCCCATCCCTAGTATATATTGCACAGTTATTAACGGCAAAGAGCCAGGGTCTTTCGGGGGTTTCTGTCCCCTCGGAGGCGGCATGTTGACAGTTGAGGAACTTTGATTCTTGCATCGAGAGATAAGAGCCTCTGAGTATCCGCTCAGTGGCCCAGATAAACACTCCAAAGGTCAGAGGTCATACTATATCAGGATAAAGAGGGAGTCACCGCCACGTGGCATGGATAACATTGATGTGATCAATTACACTGTACTCAACAAGAGAGAAGAAGTCCAACCCCCCCCCCCCCCCCCCCCATTCACAATTTTAAGGGATTATTGATCAAATCCACTGACTGTAAACTGAACTATTGATCTGTCATCATGTTTACAATTTGTTTAATATGTTTTTTGTTTGTGTATTTGCAGGTTGGTGTCGACTGTGCACGCTCTGATCGTGGGTTTGTTCTGTCTGTACATCCTGTGGTTCGATCATGTGGTCAACGCCGATCCCGTCTGGTAAGAGGAACAGAAAGTTAATTTATAAACAAAACCTCCAACAACACAGTAGCAGCAGAAATTAAATCTAGCTGATCATCAACTCCTACACGCGACTATGTGATGTAGTTATGAATCCCAATTTGGGACATTTTGGGAAAGGCATTGCACATAATGACAAATTTAAAAGAGTAGAAATACAAATAATTCTAAAATATAAACATCTCAAAATAGAAATAAAACGGTTTTATTAAGTCTGTATTAAAGAAATGGCAAGCAATGTTTATCTCAGGTAAAATCCACTGAGAGTAGATGTGGCAGGAGACGATCTCTTAAAGTGACAGTACGCAATTACTGTTACTATTCATTCATTTTAATTTTTTTACTTTCTTATTTGTTTGTTTGTTTGTTCACCATGTAAAGCGGCATTGGGTCCCTTGAAAGGCGCTATACAAATGTAATCTATTGTTATTATTATTGTTGTAAATGTTTCATATTAAGCTTAAATTCAAAACTCAGTAAAAACATACTTTTCCATTAGCATTACTGTACTTTTAATGGACAAAAATGCAAAAGTTTTGACTCCAAATGTACACCTTTGAGGAAAAATATAGGGAAACTTTGAGAAAAATCACCTTGTCTCTTACAAGCGATGTCATACACTGTAATAAAGCAGGATAATGTGAGACATGCAAGCAAATACAACCCTCTAAACACTCTGATACTGTGAACACCAACACATTATGCTTTGTCATTCTGGCAGGGTAAATAAAAAATGTGTGAAAGCTTCAGGCGTTTTTTAGGAGGAACCTGTCTCCTCACATCTGCCTTTTCCGACCGGGAGCCATGACTAGCTCACGAGGGAATGGGGAAGGAAACAGATGACGATGGGAGGTGGGAGGTAGTGAAGCATCGTCACTTTAATACCTTTGGAGAGATGCGGGTGGATCTGATGTGTCAGCAAAGTCTCCGGAGAGTCGTGCACTGAGTGGATTTAGCCTCTGATTACTGTCTCCTCTCTGTCTTCCACTCTCGCTGCTATCTGCATCGATGAATCCTGCAAGAAGAGGGATTTAATGAGGACACTCAAAAGTTAGCATTGCTAGGGTTCCCTCGACAAAAAGATTATGGGATTTTTTACTTTGGATTTGGGGATATTGTAGGAAATAAATGGCAAACACACTTTTATGATACTTGCATATTTTGTTCAGCAGGATCATTTCCACATATTAACAACACTTTATGATTTTTTTTTAAGCCTAAATGGAAAATAGGCAGAAGTAAAAATCTAACGTTAGGCACCGCTAAGCTAAAGGCGGCTAACGTTGGGCTATAAAGGAACTACAGCACGGTCACTTGACTTCAAGTCACCACCGCTAAGCTAAAGGTGGCTAATGTTGGGCTATAAAGGAAATACAGTAAGGTCACATGACTTCACGTCACCACCGCTAAGCTAAAGGCGGCTAATGTTGGGCTATAAAGGAACTACAGCACGGTCACTTGACTTTACGTCACCACCGCTAAGCTAAAGGCGGCTAACGTTGGGCTATAAAGGAACTACAGCACGGTCACTTGACTTCAAGTCACCACCGCTAAGCTAAAGGTGGCTAATGTTGGGCTATAAAGGAAATACAGTAAGGTCACATGACTTCACGTCACCACCGCTAAGCTAAAGGCGGCTAATGTTGGGCTATAAAGGAACTACAGCACGGTCACATGACTTCACGTCACCACCGCTAAGCTAAAGGTGGCTAATGTTGGGCTATAAAGGAACTACAGCACGGTCACATGACTTCACGTCACCACCGCTAAGCTAAAGGTGGCTAATGTTGGGCTATAAAGGAACTACCGCACGGTCACATGACTTCACGTCACCACCGCTAAGCTAAAGGTGGCTAATGTTGGGCTATAAAGGAACTACAGCACGGTCAAATGACTTCACGTCACCACCGCTAAGCTAAAGGCGGCTAACGTTGGGCTATAAAGGAACTACAGCACGGTCACTTGACTTCAAGTCACCACCGCTAAGCTAAAGGTGGCTAATGTTGGGCTATAAAGGAACTACAGCACGGTCACTTGACTTCACGTCACCACCGCTAAGCTAAAGGCGGCTAACGTTGGGCTATAAAGGAACTACAGCACGGTCACTTGACTTCAAGTCACCACCGCTAAGCTAAAGGTGGCTAATGTTGGGCTATAAAGGAAATACAGTAAGGTCACATGACTTCACGTCACCACCGCTAAGCTAAAGGCGGCTAATGTTGGGCTATAAAGGAACTACAGCACGGTCACATGACTTCACGTCACCACCGCTAAGCTAAAGGTGGCTAATGTTGGGCTATAAAGGAACTACAGCACGGTCACATGACTTCACGTCACCACCGCTAAGCTAAAGGTGGCTAATGTTGGGCTATAAAGGAACTACCGCACGGTCACATGACTTCACGTCACCACCGCTAAGCTAAAGGTGGCTAATGTTGGGCTATAAAGGAACTACGGCACGGTCAAATGACTTCACGTCACCACCGCTAAGCTAAAGGAGGCTAATGTTGGGCTATAAAGGAACTACAGCACGGTCACATGACTTCACGTCACCACCGCTAAGATAAATGCGGTTAATATTTGGCATGATGACGTCTAGTAGTCTCAATTAGCCACTTGTTAGCAACTGCTGTTTTTCAGACATATAAAAGATTCAGACATTCAGCAGTGGGGTATTTACTGACGTATTTTATGTCGTAGAAGATACCGAGAACTTCTCGTAGGCTTGTGTTAACCACGGACCTTATTCCAAGTTAAAAAAAAAAACGCTGACTTCAAGAACATGAAATCCCTCCTTTCCAATAACTCGATCATCCTTTAAAGAGGCCCTATTTAGCTTTTTGGGTTTTCTGTGGTGTGTTTATATATGTTGACCAATCAAAACAGAGCCGTCCAGCTAACCAATCAGAGCAGACTGGGCTCTGGTTTCAGACAGAGGGGGAAAAGAGGTGCTGCAGCACAGGCAGTATGAGAACAATAAAGAGCTTTTTGAACATTAAAGCATGGAGACATGTCACAGTAGAGACACTACATACTGATATGAACCTGAACATCAGCAGGAGAGGACTCTTTAAAGTAGAGACACTACATACTGATATACACCTGAACATCAGCAGGAGAGGACTCTTTAAAGTAGAGACACTACATACTGATATACACCTGAACATCAGCAGGAGAGGACTCTTTAAAGTAGAGACACTACATACTGATATACACCTGAACATCAGCAGGAGAGGACTCTTTAAAGTAGAGACACTACATACTGATATACACCTGAACATCAGCAGGAGAGGACTCTTTAAAGTAGAGACACTACATACTGATATACAGTACACCCTGAACATCAGCAGGAGAGGACTCTTTAAAGTAGAGACACTACATACTGATATACACCTGAACATCAGCAGGAGAGGACTCTTTAAAGTAGAGACACTAAATACTGATATACACCTGAACATCAGCAGGAGAGAACTCTTTAAAGTAGAGACACTACATACTGATATACACCTGAACATCAGCAGGAGAGGACTCTTTAAAGTAGAGACACTACATACTGATATACACCTGAACATCAGCAGGAGAGGACTCTTTAAAGTAGAGACACTACATACTGATATACACCTGAACATCAGCAGGAGAGGACTCTTTAAAGTAGAGACACTACATACTGATATACACCTGAACATCAGCAGGAGAGGACTCTTTAAAGTAGAGACACTACATACTGATATACACCTGAACATCAGCAGGAGAGGACTCTTTAAAGTAGAGACACTACATACTGATATACACCTGAACATCAGCAGGAGAGGACTCTTTAAAGTAGAGACACTACATACTGATATACACCTGAACATCAGCAGGAGAGGACTCTTTAAAGTAGAGACACTACATACTGATATACACCTGAACATCAGCAGGAGAGGACTCTTTACTAGAGATCCTCCAACAAGGATCCTTTTCATAGCAAACAACAGCAGCCTAGTGCTCTTAAACCCCCTCCCTCCCTCTTTCTCTCTCGTCATGAAACCCCCCCTCCTCTATCTGTCCGTTGTACCCGGCATCTCCTTCTGTCGAATCAATGCCGCACACCTCCTCGCTCTTATTGTCTCCGTGTCGCTGATGGAGCGAGAAAAGATAAATGTGGGGGGTGGGTAAACAGCTAAGGGAGGAGATGGGAGAAGAGAAACAAAACGGGGGCTTTTCTCCCTCCTCCCGCTACAAATCATCATCTGTTCAGGTGCTTAATGTCTTGTAAGCAAGGCTCTTTGTTTTAACCTATTGTGTAGGAAAATGCACTTATTTCTATCATTAAATGGCTTTATCTGCCGCAAAGAAATGGCGATTTGTACGTGGAAATACTGGCTGCACAATTAATACAGTTTATAGAAATTACAATAGTGCTATATTTAAATGTACAATATTTAGCACTCGAAAAGCAAATTTAATAAAATGTATTTCGTGCACTTGTTTAACGTGATTGTATTAGGGTTATTAGGTTAGTTTAAATCAAAAATATTAAGTAGAATTGACTTAAAATTCCTGTATTTTGCTTCTGACTAACCTGAAACACGTATACATTTTTTGAATAAATGCAAAAATGTTGTTAAAATTCTAGTTTTATTCAATTATTTTGGACTTGCTGAGATATCCTGGCCCTTTTTTGAAATATTAGTTTGATAAAGATCCTTTTTAAAGAATGTATTTACATATTATCATATTTTTCAATAACAATGATGCAAAATGTGCATTCCCTCCATTATCATGATTGAAATAGCATGGCAATATGAGTCAAAATCACCCCTACAAGTTATTTTTCCAAGATTTTATGGACTTTTTCCCATCATTTGGCGCTTTCACACCAAGTACTTTGCCGTACTTAGTTCATCAGAACTCTTTAGTTCTGATGAACTAAAGAGCCGATCGCGTTCACACCGGAATAAATTCCCTGAGGGAGGATTAGTCAAATGAAGCCGCTGACGTCACTTCTTCTTCTTCTGCTTTGGGTTTACTGGCAGGCCACAAACAACTTCACGGTGTATACTGCCACCCGAAGTTTCCGGCCGGAAGTCCCCGGAGTTGGGGACTGGCTTCAGTAGAAGCTGCTGGGACTCCCAGAAGCTTCTACTGAAGCCTTCCGAGTAAATCGCCAGAACGCCAACACCTCCTCATCTCCACCGCTCCCATGTTTTCTTTTGTGTTGCCATAAGTTAGTCTCTCTCCGTTGGTGCGCTGGGCTAATGCTAATGCTAATAATGCTAATGCCAGCAAATACAATGGCGGCTTCACAAAACGTTTCCGATCAGAAATTGGAACCCTTTTCTCCCCATGAAAGTACCTGCTCTCTAGCAGGGACTAAAAAGGGATGAAAAGGTTCGCAAAAGAAAGTTCTAGTTCCAGATCTTTTTGGTGTGAACGCAAAATCCCAGGAACTATCGGAACTATTCCTGGGAAAAGTACTCCGGTGTGAAAGCGCCTATTTTAATTCCTTCAGCTCCTAAGAAGAAAAGGCGATTTATATTAGGAAACGTTTTCTTTGTTGGCGTAATATCTGTGTTCCTACTTAAGTCTCAACAGTTTGCTATGACTGTGCGTTTCCTCAGTCCTTTCCATTGCTACATTTCCCGACTTATCCCCCTCTGACCACTTGCACCTTATGTCCTAATGCCTCTAAAAGCTCACCTTGTTGCAAGCGATAATTCTCCAGTCAATCTGGTTGTATTGCAGCATCATTAAGAGGTTTCACACAGCCGCATTGTTCTGAATAAAGAGCGAGAGCCTGCTTTCAGTGTCACTCAGCCCGGCTGTTATTATAATCCCTTCTGTTAACAAGTGCTGCATTTTTCTTGGTTATCTTCTCTGGACTCAACACGTACAGCAATGGGATGAGTTAAGGCAGGGGTGTCCAAAACCTTTTTCACCGAGGGCCACATACAGAAAAATATGGTTTATTCCCATTTTGCCGCTTTCCCATTTCGCCCCAACAGCAGCCTCTGATTTGTCAACAGACTTCATCAGATCTATAGACTCTAACCATAACCCTAACCATAACACCCACGACCAAGCAAAACAAGTATAATATCTTATGTGGCCTAATGTACAAAAGGGGCGAAATGAGAAGACACCGAAAAATATACGAAGGGCTGGGCCACTCACTAGAGGTGAGGTTTATTGCCTCATAAGTTAAGTTATAAGTTAGCAAAATCAATCAAATGTAGGTAAATGGTGCTTAATACTTGAATATGCTTTAAGAAAAACAATCACAGCTCTCCAGAGGGTTTCATTTATTTAGTTGGCAGGTCATTCCTTAAAACAGAAGCCTCAGATTGATTATAATAAGGGGAAATAGGAAGGGTATATTTCAAGGTTGTTGTGTAATTAAGTTATTGGGCTTTTTTCTTATCAACTTAAATTTGATAGAACATGTTTCCAACTTTAATTGACGGAATTTGTTTGAAAAGTGGTCTTATTAACACATGAATACTACTGAGTAATATATGTGTACATATATATTTAAGAAGTACAGTACAATACAAGCACGAGTTTAATTTGTGGGCCATTCTCTATTGTAGTTTTTGTTGTAACATGGACACTCCTGCAAGAACACTTTTATATTCTTGTCATTACGTTACTAGCTGATGCTTTTAGCCAAACCAACGTACAATAAGTGCAATAAAACGAGTAGATACAAACTAAGAAAAGCAAGAAACCTGCAAGTATATTAGCTTTTAAATATCCGAACCATTTTAAGCGCTACATGCAGATTTATTTAATTATAAATTGGCCAAGTCTGAGTTAAAACGGGTGGGTTTTGAGACAGAAAATCTTACGTTGTTTACTTCTCTATTGCTCTTGTTTCCACTTGATATCTTTGACTTGTAGCATAACAGACGGTGGGAATTAACATCTGGGAATGTGTTTAAATGTATTTATTTATCAGTAAAGCAAGCTGAGCAAACAGCATTGAAGAAAAAATATGTCTAACGTGGAAATGCTCTATAAACGATGTGTGTTAAGTAGTAAGGATTGAGTTAAAATATGTGTTTGGGAAGTAGTGATCATTGTGCGGGTGTTTCCTTGTCTTTTACACTTTTTTTTCAATACTTTTCGCTTTAAGTAACTTTTGATTTTTAGTTAAATCCAGTTAAATACTGGTCATTTTTAGATTGAATGCATGTGAAGCTACAAAAGTACACGTTGACACTTCATTTATTGTTGACATCTCAAACGTAGGGATGCAAAATTAACCAGATGTTATTCAAATTGTAATATTTAAATCACAGTGATTAAAAAATATTTGGTAAAAGCAAAACCTGTGAACTATCGTGGCGCTGCAGCGAAGTCCTGGACTACAAAATGTATTTAACTTAACTTAATGAAAGCAGTTTTTGCATGACTAGGCACTCATGTTTCACACTTCCTGGGTAAAGACCTCCATATCTCCCTCTCTAGACCATATCCCACTCCTGACATTGTTAGAGGAGCGTGGGTTCACTCTCTGTACATTTTATCAGGAAGCCTTTGGACTCTGTGACTATCACTCTGTCAGATAGGAGGGGCGTTATCCAATCTTATATCTGCTCGCTGAGGTTCTGAGTGCATAGGTAACGAGATACAGCCGATCAGTTAACAGGAGGAGCACATGGTTGTAAATCAGGCATCAGATTAGTTACATAATCAGAGAAAGAAAAGGAGAAAGCTTTGGTAAGAACGTAAACCAAGCAGTGATGACGTATTTTTATAAATATTGCAGAAAATAAGCAGCGTGGCAAACACACATTTATGATACTCACATGTTTTAATTCAGCAGGATAATCTCCACATATTAACATCACTTTTATATATTTTGAAGCTTAAATGCAATCTCCAGAAGTAAAAAGATAACGTTATGGTTTTAAAGAAACTACAGCACGGTCACATGACTTCACGTCACCACCGCTAAGCTAAAGGTGGCTAATGTTGAACGTTTAGTCGTCTCATTTAGACACTTTTTTTATCACACACATCAAAAACAAATCTTGTTAGCTTGTGTTAAACATAGACCTCATTTCTGGCATGTTGCCAAAAACTCATTCAAAAAAAAGGTGTGTGTGTGTGTGTGTGTGTGTGTGTGTGTGTGTGTGTGTGTGTGTGTGTGTGTGTGTGTGTGTGTGTGTGTGTGTGTGTGTGTGTGTGTGTGTGTGTGTGTGTGTGTGTGTGTGTGTGTGTGTGTGTGTGTGTGTGTGTGTGTGTGTGTGTGTGTGTGTGTGTGTGTGTGTGTGTGTGTGTGTGTGTGTGTGTGTGTGTGTGTGTGTGTGTGTGTGTGTGTGTGTGTGTGTGTGTGTGTGTGTGTGTGTGTGTGTGTGTGTGTGTGTGTGTGTGTGTGTGTGTGTGTGTGTGTGTGTGTGTGTGTGTGTGTGTGTGTGTGTGTGTGTGGAGATCGGGTGTCCATTGAGGCAGAGACACTTCCATTGTTACTTTGAACAGATGTTATTTACAAGGACACCTACCGGAGCTAAATTACTGTTTGTTCCGAAACAAAAATGGATGTCACAGATGTTCTAGTCAAGGTTATACTCGGTTTAAATGTTCAGTTGGTTTCCATTTTATTTTACTTTCAGAGTGTTTGCTCTTTTTATTTAGTTTTTTTTCAGAATGGTCCAATTTCATGTAACTGGTTGGAAGGGTGGAGCAGCTAGACACAGATCATATCAATAACGTTGTGAGATGTTTGTTTATTGCAAGACGATGGGCATTTATTGCATGTTCTCTGCTTCAAGTCGAACATTAACTCTGTATTAAATATCAACGTTTCCATTACACTTTTAGCAATAATCACAATTATCAATTACAACAACTTATAAACTCAGAAATTAGGACTTGTTTTAGTTGGTTTTAGCTATAATATCTCAGTAAAATGTGGCAATGTGCAAATGCAACGACAAACATTGAGTAACGGCACTAATACTTAAATCTTGTAAATTGATATTCTTGAGTCTGTATTAATATATAAATGCTGCTGTAACAAAAACAATTTCCCAATTTGGGATCAATAAAGTACGATCTATCTAAATCATATGTTATGTAATTCTGTATGACTACCCCATATGTGAATAACAACAAGTATTAATTGTGCTCCATCTGCTGGACTCTTTTAAGCCATTTCATTTCTGTGGTTTAACGCACAAGAGTTGAAGGAAATTCATCCATTCCCCTTTTTCTTTTAATGTATAACAAACTCAAAACAAAAATGTATTTGCCTTAATTTGTATACTATTGTTACTATTTTTTTATTTTATTAAGCAATATCATTTCGGTTAAAGTCAACTACAATATATCCAGGGTGTCCGGGGCGTCTTAAAAAGTATTAAAAGTTGATAAATCAATTTAGCGAAAATTAAGGCTATTAAAAAGTATTAAACGGCATTTTCCAAGGTATTACATTTTGTAGCTTGTTTCCAATAAGTATATAAATGGTCCAAAGAGGTTGTATTCTACAGTGTGAATATAATCATTGCGTAGGTGTGTAGTGTGATTCTGTGTAGTTTATTTATGGCATCCCGTTGGATTTGACGTCATCTGAACAGGACATCGCACGCTCACTGCTTGATAGCGCGCGAAGGTCCGTTTACGCCGGTTGCTAAGCAACATCGTTATGGGGAAATGCAAGTCTGCGTCCAAATGGTTGGAAGATAAGGAGGAAGGACAATCAATACTGTATATAGTCAATGTGAGGTAAAGTGTGTCGCCAAGGTAACCGGTTAGAACTCCAAGTGGCGATGAGGTCTTAAAATGTATGGAAAGGGTCTTAAAAAAGGTCTTAAAAGGTTTTACATTTGACTTCAGGATTCCTGCATATACCCTGAATTAAACCATGGTCACGTATTTTATTTCATAAATATTGCATTTTGAAGCATTGGTATTTCTGTGTGGTTCAATGTCTCAATGCGTTTTACGGTACAAAAGCTTAAAAAAAACATACTTTATTATATTTGTACTTGGCGATATCTTTACAGTTTAATTTTTTTCAAAGGAATTTATTTTATTACGTACATTTTTTTACAGCTAATTCCTGTTTTTAGTTTTAGGTTACTAAAAATAACCCCGGTTCTAACATGTTCTTCAAAGAGCCGTTTGTCACATTACGGACACACAAACACACTCATCTTCTGTTTAATCAGAACTTAATCATGTATCACAGCGAGCTCATCAGCGTCAGACAATTATCCGACCCTAAATGAGCTTTCTACGTGATTCACGGTGTTAGTCTGGTTACATGGAGACGTTTGCAGGAATTGTATCACGTTCTCTTTGCAGGAGCAGATTATCCATCAGAGGAAAACACTCAGAGACTCTTAAAGGTCACCTATTATGCAAAATCCACTTCTCCATGTCTCTTCTACATCAACATGTGTCCCCTCTTCTTCATGTCTCTTCTACATCAACATGTGTCCCCTCTTCTTCATGTCTCTTCTACATCAACATGTGTCCCTTCTTCTTCATGTCTCTTCTACATCAACATGTGTCCCTTCTTCTTCATGTCTCTTCTACATCAACATGTGTCCCCTCTTCTTCATGTCTCTTCTACATCAACATGTGTCCCCTCTTCTTCATGTCTTTTCTACATCAACATGTGTCCCCTCTTCTTCATGTCTCTTCTACATCAACATGTGTCCCCTCTTCTTCATGTCTCTTCTACATCAACATGTGTCCCCTCTTCTTCATGTCTCTTCTACATCAACATGTGTCCCTTCTTCTTCATGTCTCTTCTACATCAACATGTGTCCCCTCTTCTTCATGTCTCTTCTACATCAACATGTGTCCCCTCTTCTTCATGTCTTTTCTACATCAACATGTGTCCCCTCTTCTTCATGTCTCTTCTACATCAACATGTGTCCCCTCTTCTTCATGTCTCTTCTACATCAACATGTGTCCCCTCTTCTTCATGTCTCTTCTACATCAACATGTGTCCCCTCTTCTTCATGTCTCTTCTACATCAACATGTGTCCCCTCTTCTTCATGTCTCTTCTACATCAACATGTGTCCCCTCTTCTTCATGTCTCTTCTTCATCAACATGTGTCCCCTCTTCTTCACGTCTCTTCTACATCAACACGTGTCCCCTCTTCTTCATGTCTCTTCTACATCAGCATGTGTCCCCTCTTCTTCATGTCTCTTCTTCATCAACATGTGTCCCCTCTTCTCCATGTCTCTTCTACATCAACATGTGTCCCCTCTTCTTCATGTCTCTTCTACATCAACATGTGTCCCCTCTTCTTCATGTCTCTTCTACATCAACATGTGTCCCCTCTTCTTCATGTCTCTTCTACATCAACATGTGTCCCCTCTTCTTCATGTTTCTTCTACATCAACATGTGTCCCCTCTTCTTCATGTCTCTTCTACATCAACATGTGTCCCCTCTTCTTCATGTCTCTTCTTCATCAACATGTGTCCCCTCTTCTTCACGTCTCTTCTACATCAACACGTGTCCCCTCTTCTTCATGTCTCTTCTACATCAGCATGTGTCCCCTCTTCTTCATGTCTCTTCTTCATCAACATGTGTCCCCCTCTTCTCCATGTCTCTTCTACATCAACATGTGTCCCCTCTTCTTCATGTCTCTTCTACATCAACATGTGTCCCCTCTTCTTCATGTCTCTTCTACATCAACATGTGTCCCCTCTTCTTCATGTCTCTTCTACATCAACATGTGTCCCCTCTTCTTCATGTCTCTTCTACATCAACATGTGTCCCCTCTTCTTCATGTCTCTTCTACATCAACATGTGTCCCCTCTTCTTCATGTTTCTTCTACATCAACATGTGTCCCCTCTTCTTCATGTCTCTTCTACATCAACATGTGTCCCCTCTTCTTCATGTTTCTTCTACATCAACATGTGTCCCCTCTTCCTCATGTCTCTTCTTCATCAACATGTGTCCCCTCTTCTTCACGTCTCTTCTACATCAACACGTGTCCCCTCTTCTTCATGTCTCTTCTACATCAGCATGTGTCCCCTCTTCTTCATGTCTCTTCTTCATCAACATGTGTCCCCTCTTCTCCATGTCTCTTCTACATCAACATGTGTCCCCTCTTCTTCATGTCTCTTCTACATCAACATGTGTCCCCTCTTCTTCATGTCTCTTCTACATCAACATGTGTCCCCTCTTCTTCATGTCTCTTCTACATCAACATGTGTCCCCTCTTCTTCATGTTTCTTCTACATCAACATGTGTCCCCTCTTCCTCATGTCTCTTCTTCATCAACATGTGTCCCCTCTTCTTCACGTCTCTTCTACATCAACACGTGTCCCCTCTTCTTCATGTCTCTTCTACATCAGCATGTGTCCCCTCTTCTTCATGTCTCTTCTTCATCAACATGTGTCCCCTCTTCTCCATGTCTCTTCTACATCAACATGTGTCCCCTCTTCTTCATGTCTCTTCTACATCAACATGTGTCCCCTCTTCTTCATGTCTCTTCTACATCAACATGTGTCCCCTCTGTGTAAAGAGACTCTGAAAGTTTCAGGAACAAAGATTCTCTCTCTTTTTGTCCTGATCCATTTCTATAAAAACCTGTCTGAAAATGAGCTGATCACATTTTGGCCACTTTATGATGTCATAACGATGTGTTGTCTTGTGTAACCATTAGCCAATCACCAACCAAGGTAACCCCCCCCCCCCCCCCCCCCCCCCCCCCCCCACCTTATCACCTGAATCTCCTCCTAGAGCACCATTGAGTTCTTTGTAACCAAATCTCTCTCAGAGGGGCGTGGGGAGGGGCTCCTTATTTTCATCTAAAGTAACAGACAGAGAATCAGCACTTTGGAAACAGGGCTGAAACAGAGGGGATTATGGGATGCTGCAATGATCTGTTTGGTGTTTCAGCCAATCAGAGACAGGTTCTTTATATATCTGAGACCTGTGATATATTGATGAAAAACAGTATAATAGGGGACCTTTAAGTCATGATGCTCAAGCTGCTGCTACACTTTATTTTATATCTGAAATTAAGCACTTTTTAAGACGCACACATTTTCAAAAGCCCGAGAGGAACATTACACATACATATCCACAGTATTTTAGTGTATATCTGTATAGTTCAATGTTAATTGACAATAAATATTGTTGTTTTTGAATTGTACTTTCTTTATTTGATTGGCAGTCAGTTGTTGATTACATGCAGACGTTGAAGTAAACAGTTATTTTGTGTGTTTTTGCAATTATTGAGTGTTCTTGTATTTTAATGTGTTATTTTATACCTTGGGTCTGTGGGAAACAGTATTTTGATCTTTCTGTGTGTACAAACATATTTTGAGATTGACAGTAAAGTTGACTTGGACTACTCTTTGACTTTGATACAGCTACTAGGCTACTTCAATATCTATCACACTAATTCATAAAGCAAGTTAGACATTTTGATGTTCCGGACCTTTGCATGGGGAGATTTTCTCTAACTGAACCTCGTTGAATTTTAGTTGAATACCCCCTGTTGTAGTTAAAGCTGTGTGTTGAATGTTTTTTTAACAACGTGTTCTTTGTTTTCTGCAGGGGTGATCCCAGTCTCGTCAAACTAAATGTAGCCATAACCTGTGGCTATCTCCTTTATGGTGAGATGATTTCTGTTTGTACTGTTTCCACTAGTGCAAAGTCCATGTCATTCAATGTATACAGTGTAAGCACACAAAGAAAAGCGGAATTTAATCTGAATTTCACTGATTATATGTAGAAACACCAATATGTCAGGTTTAAAAAAAAACACCCGATCTGCACTTTAATATGTGAATAAACACATGCATTCAACCAAAAACACACACATTATTACGTACTGTATAAGTGAACAATGTCATAAAATCCGGTGTAGTATTTTGTTATCTCCCCTGTGTACATAACTCGGACTATTCTAGAAAGCAAAGGTCATGACCACAGCTTATTTTTATGACATTTTACAGCTTTGAAGGAACACTTCACCCACAAAGTGCTCATTTGTATATCAATTACGCACCACAACACCTTTCAAACACTGATTTTATTAATGATGATAATAATAAATAAATTACATTTATTTATTGCATGGCTTAGTTGAATACTCGATTCTGATTGGTCGATTCAGAACATGTGACCTGGTGCTCAAAGCGCTTATATTTTTTTAGTTAAATTTATTTTTTGATTGATTTTAATGAGTAAAATGGGGACAATATAAGCTATAAGTCCTGTTTTTTTATGTATTGTTTTTTTCCCACACATAACACAATAACAGGATAAAATACACAGTACAAATGCAGGTGCTATATTTAAAAAAAAAAAAAAACAATATGACAAAACAATAATGATAATAACATAAAAAGATCATTACAGTAATAGCAATGAGAGAAATAAACCAAAATGACATGAGACAGAAACAGAAACTATAAAGTCGTGTTTATGGAGTATTTTCTCTACTCAGTTTACTCTAAAGCAGTGATTCTCAAATGGGGGTACGCGGACCCCTAGGGGTACGTTGGGGTACTGCATGGGGTACGGGAGATAGGTTAATTAAAAAAATACCATGCATGATTACAAAAATAATCTTAGTACAATAAGTTAAATAGAAAACATTTTATATAAAATATTCCTAGAACCACCAAGGGGGTCCTCATATAAACATGTCAAATGTGTGTATTGTATTTTATAGTTTTAATAATATATCATTTTGTTCATTGGTTTGTTAAACATATATTACTTCAATTGAAAAAACTCGCTTTTTTTTCATGCATAAAGATGAAAATATCCTTAGTTTGTTGTAATTCATGCATGAAGGAGTTCATCAATCACACACTGATGGAACATCACTATATTGTAATTATTTAAATAGGCTTTTTCTATCAAAAATGTTCGGGGTAGGTCAGGGGGTACTTGGCTGAGAAAATGTTTCAAAGGGGGTACACTACTGAAAATGTTTTGAGAAGCGCTGCTCGAAAGGTCACGACCACACTTCAGATGTCTTATAACATGTCAGCTTTACATGTGTTCCACTGTTTCCACCTGTTTTAAAGGCAGTCATGTTTATAAAACAGTGGTTTCATGGTGTTGACTGGCTCTCTGTCCCTCTGTCCTCAGACCTCGTGCTGTTGGCCACTAACTGGAGCACGATGGGCGACGGCTTCTTCGTCTGCCACCACTTGGCGGCGCTGTATGCATACGGATATGTTCTGGTGAGTAGATCACTCTTCAGATTTAGGGTGTAAAAACTCAGGGGTAGACGGAGCGTTCGGTTCAATTGACTGTATAATAGTTTCTTCTTCAATCTTCAGCTACACAGTGAAAAGTACCAGCTTTATTTCAGTAAATGTATTACCATTGTCAGAGGTGGAAGAAGTACTCAGACCTTGTGCTTGAGTAAAAGTAGAAATACTCAGACCTTGTGCTTGAGTAAAAGTAGAAGTACTCAGACCTTGTGCTTGAGTAAAAGTAGAAATACTCAGACCTTGTGCTTGAGTAAAAGTAGAAGTACTCAGATCTTGTACTTGAGTAAAAGTAGAAGTACTCAGATCTTGTACTTGAGTAAAAGTAGAAGTACTCAGATCTTGTACTTGAGTTAAAGGAGAAGTACTCAGATCTTGTACTTGAGTAAAAGTAGAAGTACCAGAGTGTAGGAATACTCTGTTACAGTAATAGTCCTGCATTCAAAATGTTCCTCAAGTAAAAGTAGAAAAGTATTCTCATCAAAATATAGTTAAAGTAGTGACAGTAAAAGTAGTCATTGTGCAGATTGGTCCATTTCAGAATAATATATATGATATGTTTTATAATGATTGATCATGAAAGTGTTCTCAAAGCTGGTAAAGGTGCAGCTAGTTTGAATGACTTTGTATACTGCAGGGTAGCTTGTGAATTTACTCCAGGTGGAACTAAAGTCTGATTTAACACTTGATTAGATTTCACATCATTCATCCACATCTGTAAAGTAACTAAAGGGATTAAATACATGTAGTGGAGTAAAAGTACACCATGTACCTCTGAATTGTAGTGGAGTAGAAGTACAACGTAGCAAAACATTGAAATACTCAAGTAAAGTACAAGTACCTCTAAATTGTACTTAAGTAAATGTACTTAGTTACTTTACACCTCTGACCATTGTATTGACTTAGATAGCAATTGGAGACATGGCACTATTCCTATGTCCAAATGTTTAATTGTTCCTCTCTCTTTGTGTAAGGTCATAATCACAAAGCTACTCTGGTTACTCCCTGGGAAGGGGGAGATAGTGTTGTTGTTGTTTATGTTTTGTAAATTGTCTCTGTGTTCGGTTTGTGAAGCACTTTGAGTTACCGTGTTTGTTTGAGAAGTTGTCTATAAATAAAGTTTGATTTGATTGCAGACTCGAGGCGTGCTTCCCTACTTTGCAAACTTCCGCCTCATTTCAGAGCTGTCCACACCGTTTGTGAACCAAAGGTGAGTCAGCATCACTTTACCCTCTATCTGTCAACATATCCCAGAATGCATAGCAACACGTGTTCTATCTCTGTCTGTCAATACGGAAAGTCCTGCAGCGGAAATTGAGGGAAAGTAATTGGGATCAAAATACTTGATTTACTTCAATTCAACTTAGTGAATATTGCTCCATTTTAGAATAACTAATCACTTTAATCAAAAAGTAACAAATATAATCATATAAACTTTTTTTTATCTATTTTTAAATTAATCTAAAGACACAATGAACGGATAAAGATAGAAAAGAAGAATGCAAAACATTTTTAATTGACAAATTGACAAAATCCTCTTCCTCCCTGCAGGTGGTTCTTCGAGGCGTTAAAGTACCCTCGCTCTCACCGCCTCGTCGTTATAAACGGCGTCGCCATGGCGGTCGTCTTCTTCCTGGTCCGCTGCGCCGTCATGCCGTCCTATTGGTCCAGCGTCTTTGCCACTTTCGGCACGGAGGCCTTCGCTAGGCTGGGCCTCGCCGCTCAAGTGGCGTGGATCTCCTCCTGCATCGCGCTGGACATCCTGAACGTCATCTGGATGTACAAGATCGCCCGCGGCTGCTACAAGGTGATCAAAGGAAGACGGGGGGCGAGGAAAGGAAAGGAGGAGGAGGAGGTGGTATCGGAGAAGAAGAAGGAGGTGGTAACGGAGAAGGAGGTGGAGAAAAAAGACGGGAAGCACGTCAACAGCCACACGGACTGAAGAGAGCGAAAGGAAATGTAGAAACACGAAGTGAGGAGGAAGGGGGAAATCCTCACAGACCCACGTGATGGTCCTTTAAGTCCCGACACGAGACAAAGAGACTCTCGAGCTCCAGCCTTTGCAGCTCAGTGTTGGGACCGAGGCAGAAAGCACACTTTTAACTCCGTCTGTCACCTTTTCGTTCGTCCTTTTACCCGTCACATGTCCCCTCCTTCGGCCTCTGAAGGCGCCTGCGAAAGACAGGATTTTTTTTGCAGGATCGCAAAGTCTGACAGAGCCTTCAGAAGACGACCATCTCTCGCTGATTTTTTTTTTCTCCCCCCCCCCCCGAACATCATTTCATCTACTCCGTCCACGCTCGAGGAGACGCTCCCGTGTACAGTGTTCGTGAATCTACAGGGCTCTCGTCTTAAAACTCATCAGACCTCACGATATACAGAAAGAGACAGAAAAACACCATAATGCCTCTTCTACAGTATCACCTGCTGTGGCCTCCTTGTAAGAAAGTGGCACCTGCCTATTATCACCAGCCATGCCCCTCCAACGCCCCCTGAACAATTCGGATTATATATATATATATTAAAATATTAAGAATATGCATGCAGGACAGACTAGACACACTCTCTAACACCCTGTAGGTCCACATAGTAGGTCTTTTTCTGCACTGAGCAGTGTTCAATGTTTCTGGGATGATATCTCCACAACTTTTGAGTTTTTTTCCCATTTGACATCAACTGGAAGATCCGTGAAAGTAGGGCGATCCGCGTACAGATCAACGCTCACCGGAGAAAACATCAATGTACATCAGATGAGCTTTTTTGGTTTAGTTATAGCTGTTTCCATGGTAAAAAAAACAAAAACTTCTCGTCTTTGTACGGAGGGCATTCGCGAGACACCCAAATACGCTTTTCTGTCTTTTTGATAATTGAGAAACACGGTCTAAAGCGAGCTTCTCCTCCACATACGTAGGGTGGTCTGTGTGATATGATAACAGTTTGACAATAGCTGATCCATGTACAACAAATAAGCTTTTCGGTTTTTGTCAATAACGAGCTTCTCCTCCACGTACGGGGGGGAAATCTACGATAAAGAGATGGAGATAAAAGTTCTACAGATTAAACGCTCACCGTAGAAAAACATCCATTCAAAACAAATGAGCTTTTGGGGGTTTTCAATGGCCGAAAGACTTGGTCACAAACAAGCTTCTCCTCCACGTACGGAGAGTGATCCGTGTATGGAAACAAAAGTTCTGCCGAGAAAACATTCACCGTCGGAAAAACATCCGTGTGCAACAAATTCGCTTTATGGGTTTTGTAATGATCGTTTCCGATTTTGAAAGACCCGGTCAAACACGTGATTGTCCTCATCCTACGGAGGGCGATCCGCATGTGAGAGTGAAACGCTCACTGGCAGCAACATTCATGTACAACAAATTCGCTTTTTTTTCGTCTCTGTTATATAATTGCTTCTTTCTGAATAACACAATCAAGCTTCTCCTTCAATTTCAAGAGTCACGTCAATTTCTGAAAAGTCAGTCAAGTGAATATCAACTCGGAGCGTTTGTAGCGGCCACACAGAAAACAGAGGGTGAGCTTTTTTAGAAATAAGACGATGGGTGTAGAGCTTTTTAGAAAGAGACAGAAAGAGAGAACAAGCCGCTCTGTGGACACGGGCTTCTCACAGGACAATTCTTTGCCTTTTCAGTATTCATTGTCGGCATTGCCCCGCTGTATTTTTATTTTACCCGCCCTGAAGTTACATCCAATTCATTTGACACCCATCGCAACCCTCTGCCTCACTGGATACTCCACTGTCCAGCTTTTGGTTTTGTTCTACCTCTCCCCCCCGCCTTACAAAGACCTCCCGTCGTCATGAGACAAATCAACTTTTTTTTTTTTTTGTCGTTCTTTCTACTGTACCTAGTGATTTTAGCCTTTGATATGTTATCTGTTGTGATATCACTGATTCAGAGGGACTTCTTCGACCCAGCCAATGCAGTCAAGTGTGTCTTTCTAAAGAACCCTCACCCCCAATGGAAGTCTTTATATTTCCTCTGATCACGTTTTTTTGTTCTCCGTGACTCTTGAGAATCTAATCTTACAAGGGAAAGGGAAAAGTCCACAAACATTTGGACTTTTTTTTCCCCCCCACTTCCTTTCCACAAGTTGGCACAATCATAGCGTGCGAACGATATAATTGAAGCCCTTCAGAAACACTGACATGGTGCTCTTTTTTTCTTGCAGAATGTCAGCAGTAGGAATGCTAGCAATACGACAATTTCTTTCCAAACGCTTCTACATAATTTGGATGTATCAATTTATGGCAATCTGCATGTTGTTTATTTTTCTTTTCTGTATAAACTGTAAATCACTTCAGAGCATGGTAACATATTTCTGTGATGCCTTAGCGACTAGTCATGATAGATGAATAACATCTAGATATGAAACTGCGTTAATCCGAAGGGGTTTGTCTTCCAAAATGTCTCGCCTCTCGGAGCAGACTGAATGCATGTTCTTTACTTTCCTCCTCGCTGCATGTCTGTACAGTTAATTCTCATACAGTAGCGCTGTATGGCCGACTCACTAATCATTAACCACATTCTCTGTGTGGCAGTTTTTTTTTTTTTTACAAATTCATGAACTCTACTCGTTGTACACTAAGACTACATCGCTGATATGATGACGGACAGAGATACAAGAGCGGGGTTCAGATCAGGCTTTTGTCACACTACAAGAAATGTATAAATGTCATTGTTGCTTATAGGAGAACTCCACCGATTTAAAAATGGGGAAATCGCGGTTTCAAAAACGATGCCGATTTTCGTCAAGTTTCCATCTGAATGAAGTTAACCAAAACTACAGCTTAAAAAAAATCTGCAAGAATTTCACGTTAATATAAGGAGAAAAAAGAGGGTGTGTCAAAGTGACGTCAATAAAACAATAATGGAAAAGCGATATTGCTATTTGTATGAAGGTGACTTTTATTTTTATTTTCTCTGTCACTATTTATTAACTTTTCAATGTAGAGTAAATGCATTTCAGGGACGTCACTGTGACACACTTTTAAATAAAAATGTATCCGTGTTTTCCAATTTGATTTGCAATTTTAAGATGTGTATTAAAACAGATACACACTTAGTGTTTTATTTAACTTTTTTTTTTCTTTGACTTAAACCTTTTGCCTACATTGCCCATAATGCAACAGTTCAATTCAGGTGTGTAGCCGCTAATTATGCCGTTTTTGTTTATTTCAAATTTTTCCAGTCAGGTTTTCTTATTTCACAAAAGTAAAATGCCAATTAAAACATATTTAAAAAAAAAAAAAAAAAAAAAATGTAACACTTTATTCCACAACTTGGTACTACATTACCCATAATGCAACACTTCATTCTAGCGATTCAGGTGTTCTAATGGTGGCTCATTCTGCCTTTTTTTGTCAGTCAGGTTTTATTTGTTTTTGCCAATTTACAAAGCACATAAAAACAGGAAGTAGCAGCTCATACTGCCCAATTATATTTATTTGTATATTACACATATAGTTGTACTAAACAAACCCATTTTTTTTTTTTTTTTTTTTAAACCTATGTAGTGGCACTTCCCAAGACGTGAAAACAGATCCTGTGTCCAATCGGTGGAGTTCCCCTTTACGCATTTAATTGGAACAGATAATGGAGAATATCTCACTGTGTTGCTATGGAGACGACCTCCTGTCTGTCTGTCATCACCACAGAGGAGGGGCTACAGTATCTTGTGCCTTTTTTAACACTAACGGTGGATGTGATGCAGCCAGGTTTTGGATTAGCATGACTTTCTAATGTAATACCCAGTGATTATCTCCTCTGTACTCCACATGTATACTCTTTGTATATATTTTTATAACCTCTTGCCTGCACAATGATTAATCCGGCCAAGTATTATAATCCAAAGCTGATCCCTTTTCTCGGGGAGTTTTGTGTTTTTCTCCTGAAATACAGGGAGGTGTGTCTCTATGAATGTTGTGATTTAGTTATTTAGTGATGATGCGCTCAGTGTCCCGAGGCGGTCAGAATGGAAATTATATTTTTTCACTTTACGACAGGTTAGTAAACGGGGAGGCTAACATCTCATTTCTCCAGCCTCCTAATCTCGAAGCTGTGAATAGTTGTAGAAAGAAACTGTAATATCAAAACTATAATAATCAGAGTACACTGTGGGGAATGAGCCGAGAAGCAGGTGCACTTCTTCTTTTTGTTTTGTGTTTGTTTTTTTAAACTGCTCGTGCACAGAGTAAAACGACACTCACGAGAATTGCAATGTACCGGAGAGAGTTTTTGTATGTTTCAGGGTTTTCTACAGAATATATTTCAACACCTGATATATGTGTCTCGCACCCTGGGGATGTTCGGACAGAACGAATTGATGGATTAAAAAAATAAAAAAGGCTGCTATTGTAAAGGCCGGGATCTGAATCGTATCAGGTTAGAACAACCACATTTGCCTTTTCGTTCTTTTTTTGGGGAGGCCAACGTTCATTATGTCAAATAATGAATATATTTAAAGATATATATATTATTAAGGTATATACAAACCTGTATATATCAAAGTATTGAACACTGATGCACACTGTACCAATTAAACGAATTTTGAGTGTTTTTAATTTCTCTTCTTTCTTAGGTACATTAAAACAGAGCTGCATCAGAATCTGGTACTCAAACAGTAAATCTTACACCTGGTACTTGGGCAGTTTTGATGTCAAGTTTGATTCTATTAAATAAAACGGATTAAGAATTGTATAATGATTGAAAATGACTGGAAAAATTGCGGATAAATTGACAGCAAATATGATTTTTCTTTTGATTGACTTGCCAGTGTGGCTTCTGTTGTTTCCCCCTCTTTGACTTGTTTTTATTTTTGTCTTTTAATGCAATCTCTTTCATTTCTTTGTGTTCTGGAGATTTTAATGTGAAACAGCCTACACTACACGCAGGCCTCGTCTGAGCGTCGTCTACAATGACCACTACTAATGATCATGTAACTGTAGTGCTGGAAGTTGAGACTTACTTGAAAGTGTTGCTCTTCAATAAAGTTGAAGACCAAGAGAAAACGGTTGCCTGGCTCTTTCATTCTTACTCTACACTTACAGGTTAAATATATAACATTCTGCATTTTAAATATCTAAAATACTACTACACCTATGCAGGGCCGTCCCTCCTTACAGGCCGATCATGCAGACTGCGTGGGGCCTCATCTTGCGGAGGGGGCCTCAACTGAGCCGAAAATGCGGCGCACCTATGCGCTGCAATTAGTGTGGTTTCGCCGTTGCAAGGCTCCACTAGCACCCCGCCCCGTCCCGTCCGGTCGACGCTCGCGAAACAGAGGGCCTCATCATATAACTGCGTGGGGCCTCATGTTGGCCAGGGACGGCCCTGCACCTATGTTAGATATTTTGTTGAGTTGCCTACTTCAATCATCCCAAATGTTTTGACCAATTTGTAAACCTAGCGAAATCTTCCTGTATGTATTAGCATTGGTATCTTCTAGAAGCTATCACAAATTGACTTTTTATCTGATTTCAAGCTACATTTGTAAGCTATACTTTTAGATCTTGGTTGTTATTTAACTATATATGTTAACCAGACAAAATATATGTCATTGCACGTCTTGGACAGAAGTTCTTACAGAAACAAGCTAAGCTAACTTTAGCGGTTAGCTAGTAGGCCCAGTGTCCTATCTCCACCAGTAAAACACCATATATTTTTTTTAACGTAAAACTGCTTTATTCTGTGTTTTCATCAGTTTTAATCACCTGGTCCATTTGTTTTGAAGAGGAGGAGACCTCTGTGGATAATTTGGCTTCAGTAAAAAACCTCTGAACAACAATTACTTAACCAACGTTAACCGGGAGAAATGGACAGCAATGGTGGTAAAGTCAACAATCCCCATGATATTATCCCACGTAAAAAAAATGACCTGTTGTGCGTTTAAATGTTCATTCTTACAATGCCAGTTTTTACTTTTGCTCCTACAGTATAGCTTGGAGCAGGGATGACGTATTTTTGTTGGTCATCCTGGGAATCACAAGGCCTCCCTCGACAAAAAGCTAATAGGATTTTTCCACCCAGTGATGATGTTTAGACACTTGTTAGCATCTGCTGTTATTAAGACACGTAAAACCTTCAGACATTCACAAGTGGGGTATTTACTGACGTATTTTATGTTGTATAACAAAACATAGAAGTCTCTTAAACGTGTGTTAACCACATACCTTACTTCAGACTTCTAACAAAACCCCATTGACTTTGAGACAAGCTAACAGAAATGCTAAAACGCTGACTCATTTCTGGGCTTTTTAGATACCTGCAGCCGTCTATTCATATCAATGAAGTCAGCAATGGGGATAACCTGCATTATTCAGTGCAAATCATCCAGACAGAAGCTTATTAAACTAGTCCAGCACTGATCGTGGTGGCTGGATGTGTATCTTTTCTTTTGAATTATGTGAGATATTCAAAGAGCAAAGGTGAAGCACAGACGGAGACTTTCAGAACGAGATGAAAGGGTGCAACGAGAGGATTAGACGAAGCGAGGGATGTGAAGGAAGCGTGGAAAAGTGAGAGATTTATATAAGAAGGAGGGGGAGGTCTGACTCTGAGCTACAGTGGGTTTGTGAGTGAAACCATCTCCTCTCAGTGTGTGTGTGTAAGTGTGTGTGCGCGCCAATCGGTCAAGGGGTTTGGTCAGACTGCCTGAAGAGCTTTACCAAACATGGTCACATAACAGAGACTCAATGAAATCTCCTCTCGCTACTACAGCACACACACACAATGTGAACCTCACTCACACACAGGAGGAAAAATCATCACCTGCATGTCGGCTGTTGACACTAAAACACACCTGCATGTTACAAAAACACACCGTCTGTCGTCACTTTATTCAACACAATCACTACCGCATTACCAACATGGAGAAGTATGCAGTTTACATCCGGATTTCAGCTGTTTTCCCTCGAGTTACTGATGCATATACACTGAAAAAATGGAAATGTTGACTTTAATTAAGTGTATTTTGTCAACAAATTTCACAAAACTGTCTTAGGTTTTTTGTTTATTTTATTCTATTTTTAAGACACTTTGTAATTCTTGTACACTGACTGTGAAAATGCTCCCGTGACAAAACAATTTCCCAACTTGGGATAAATAAAGTATCCATCTACTGTATTCATCCATCCTTCCTTCCTACCTACCTACCTACCTACCTTCCTTCCTTCCTACCTATCTACCTACCTTTCTTCCTTCCTACCTTCCTTCCTACCTATCTTCCTACCTACCTACCTACCCACCTACCCACCTACCCACCCACCTACCCACCTACCCACCTACCCACCTACCCACCTACCCACCTACCTACCTTCCTACCTACCTACCTACCTACCTACCTACCTACCTTCCTTCCTTCCTACCTACCTTCCTTCCTTCCTACCTTCTTAGCTACCTACCTTAAAAAAATGTGTGTGTTTTCAAGACATTTCGACTTGATTAATTCACGTTTATGAAGCTATCCTCTTTCCCTCCAATTTCTCTGTATTTTTTCTCATGAGTCACCATATTGAGAAAGTAACAGTTATGTAAAAATAAATAGATTTTAGTGATATGCCTATTTCAGGAGGAATTTATGCCGTAGACCCTTCCCAGACGTGGGGAAACAAAAACACACCGAATAAAATCAACATTCCTATCCAGACTTTGGAGAAGCTATAAACGGAGCGGATTTTACAAGGTACTTAAAGCCTTGGCTGAAGCTGCCTGAATGACTTCTTACCCAGTTTGTTAACAAGCAGCACCAAACTGTTACCACCTTTCTCAGCCAGAGATGTCATGAGCCTGAGAAACAGCCAAGATACAGAGGTGTGAAAATGTCTGAAAGCTTTGGACAGTTCCTGCATTTCCACTCCTCTGGTGGCACGAGGTAGAGATGATTTATCACGTTTCAAGGTAATTTTAAGTAGAAAAGGCTGGCGTCAGTTGAAAATGTACATTTGTGCGCTTTTAAAATAGAAAACAGTGGATCAAATACTATTTCCCAAAACAAATGAAAGCAGTAACTTACAGGCATGTGTCATTCATTGGTTTGTGGGTTACCATTTTGAAGCCTCAAGTTTGGCATTTAAGTGGTTGTTACTAACAAATGCTAATGCTACATAGCTAGCTTGTTAGGCTAAGCCAGTGGCATCTGTAATTTACCTTAAAGGTGGGGTAGGTAATTTTGGAGAAACCAGCTCGAGTGCGCTAGAATTTGAAAATACACAACCGGAAAAAATCTGCCACTTCCTTCAGACTTCCTTACAGAGCCCCTCCTCCAACACACACGAACGCACACATGACCAATGAGGGCACGAGATAAGTTTGTGCACAGATGGAAGGCTGACAGGCAGGTAGGCCATCCAGTTATTTTAGCCGGGCCGGCTCAGATGATTGGTCGTGCTTTTTACAGTACTATGGCTTCCACAGATGACATTTTGTTATGTATTTTTTGTCAAAGCACTTCAGATATTCATTGCTATCGGGATGTTAAGAGCATTCCATGGAATATAACAAAAAGTGTATCTCGAGCCGGTTTCTCAAACTTACCTACCCCACCTTTAACTGTGGTAGAAAACATTAGAGATGGCCGATGAAAATACTATTACCCAAAGAAATGAAAGTAGCAGTTAAAGTCATAAACTATATAACATAAGTAGTTTAGTGGACTGCAAATTTGAAGCATTGAGTAAGTTGGGCCTTTTAGCTTTTGCCATCTTTTTTTTTGGAGCCACAACCATATTTCAATTAGAAATAGGAACTGGGAAGAAAGGCTAAGTTATCCCCAAATGCTAGCGCTACTTAGCCAGCTTGGTAAACCAGTAGCATCCGTAATCAAGTTTGGCATTTTAGCTTCTTGTGTTTTGGAGGCAGAAATTACCATTTTCTATGAGAAGATGGAGCTGGGAAGAAACGCTAGTTACCAGCGAACATCATAGCGCTACTAGTTAGCTTTGTAAACCAGGTGCATAAGTAATTCAACTTTACTTTGGTACAATTTGTGATGCTATCAAAGTAGCAGTAGCGAAGTTTAAGCGCTGAAAGAAGAGTTACATTTTTAGACCTGAGCAGAGGTGGGAAGTAACTAAGTACATTTACTCAAGTACAGTTTTTGGGGTAGCGTACTTGAGTAGTTCCATTTTATGTTACTTTGTACTTCGACTCCACTACAGTTCAGAGGTAAATTGTGTACTTTTACTCCAATAACTTTAGTTACAGATGTGGATGAATGATGTGAAATATAATCAAGTGTTAAATCAGACTTTAGTTCCACCTGGAGTAAATTCACAAGCTACCCTGCAGTATACAAAGTCATTCAAACTAGCTGCACCTTTACCAGCTTTGAGAACACTTTCATGATCAATCATTATAAAACATATCATATATATTATTCTGAAATGGACCAATCTGCACAATCACTACTTTCACTGTCGCTACTTTAACTATATTTTGATGAGAATACTTTTATACTTTAACTTGAGGAACATTTTGAATGCAGGACTTTGACTGTAACAGAGTATTCCTACACTCTGAGTACTTCTACTTTTACTTAAGTACAAAATCTGAGTACTTCTACTTTTACTCAAGTACAAGATCTGAGTACTTCTCCCAGCTCTGGACCTGTGATATATTTGCCATTATATCACAGGTCAGCGTGTGTTTTTGGTTGATTCAGCAGTAACAAACTAGATTAAATCAGAGGTATAAATCAATATAATGAACACAAATCACCCAATACAGGCACACCAACTGTGACTGAGTAGCTTGAGCTGACGCCGGTGGTTTTATTGACCAAATGCAGGTTTGTTTGGAGCTTCCTGTCCCACTGCAGCGACAGGTTGGAGTTACGATGCCATGAACTCAGTCTGCAGAAACTCCTCTGAGGACTTCTTCCATAAATAGCCAGACGGAGTGAAGTGAGGAGAGGGAGACGGCTTACTGTAGAAATGCCCTTCTGGGTTTCTGAAACAGCACTTATCTCCCCCTCCATCTCCCCCCCTTTACTTCCATCTCTGTGTTTTAAAAAAAATCTTTCTTCCGAAGGAGTTTTAGACCTTGAAATTCTCCGTCTGCAATTTGTCTTTTCATCCTGACTCATGCTTCCTAGACGTGTTTGACATTGAGTTTGTCTGATGATGATGATGTAGCTTTCCTTTCTCAACTACTTTCTCTGTGTCATAGTGTGCGTTTCAGTGTCATTCAAATAGCAAATTGCAAATCATCAAACGAATACCGTTCCTTTGTTTAGATTTCCAACGATCTTGCAATCCCTAAAATGCTCTTGAGAAACGCTGTCTCATGAAGAACAAATAGATATTAAAATTAAATCTAAATACATACTATGAAAAAACAAGTCATGATAAAATCTGTATGATGATTAAGACTGGACTCGGAAAAATGAAGACGAATTTGGTAGCAAACACCTTTTTCTTTAAAAGAAATTGTAAATTGTAAATATTTTATGTTAAATATATTTGTTGTATGCACTATGTCTACAGAGCAATAAGACGGATTCATGGATACACATTTAAATAATGATTCAGAACGACTTCTGTGTTGCTTCACTCTATATATAAATTACATTAAAGGTGGGGTAGGTAAGTTTGAGAAACCGGCTCGAGATACACTTTTTATATTCCATGGAATGCTCTTAACATCCCGATAGCAATGAATATCTTAAGTGCTTTGACAAAAAATCCATAAAAAAATGTCATCTGTGGAAGCCGTAATACTGTAAAAAGTACGACCAATCATCTGAGCCGGCCCCGCTAAAATAACTGGATGGCCTACCTGCCTGTCAGCCTTCCATCTGTGCACAAACTTATCTCGTGCCCTCATTGGTCATGTGCGCGTTCGTGTGTGTTGGAGGAGGGGCTCTGTAAGGAAGTGGCAGATTTTCTCCGGTTGTGTATTTTCAAATTCTAGCGATCTCGAGCCGGTTTCTCAAACTTACCTACCCCACCTTTAAATGTGCTCCTGTGTATGTTTTAGTCCCATTAAAATAAGACATTTCAAATCATCATACATTTCACATTTCTACATATATATTATGACATACAGTCCTAATCTTAGTGCAGTATTTAATTATTTACTCTGTTTTATCTTATTCTATATTACATACTTTCTTATTTCCACCACTTTATGGCTCCCTTGTGTATTTAATTGCACTATTTTCAGAGCCTAGGATTTAAGATTTCTTATTGCCAAATCTGCGCTCTAGCTATTGTACATCTGATAAAGTATTTTAATCCTTTGAATTATTAAGAATTCATTCATAGCGATCCTTTGTTTGGACTGCTTACGGTCTTGCCATCCAACCGTAGCTCATAAATCATATATTTAAAGTTAGAATATTCTATATAAAACACACTTTATCACACATTCACTCCCTCCAGTTGATGAAGCTGTGTCACAACTACTGTCTTTTCCTCAAACAAGGTTTCTTTATTCAGCAGCAGACATTTTGCAACTCAATAAATGAACCCAGAAGGATCCTGTTAGCCAGAGTTTAAAATGAAGTGAGATCCACGCAGTGAATATGTGAAGCCTGGAGCTCTGATTCTCAGTGTGAGGGATTCCTCTTCCTCCAGACGTTACATCTCTCCCTCCCTTCCCTTCTCCCATCATGCCCAAATAAAGTGTCCGAATTCCAAGTGTGTGCTTCTTCTTCTGCTCTCCGTGAAATGTTTATAAGACCCTCGCTTTGTGTGTGTGTGTGTGTATGTGTTCAGTGTGTATGTGTGTAGGGAATGCGACTGTGCATAATCGAGTTCACTTTCTGCACATTTTTGAATGCAGGGTTATTTATTCCAAGAGGCTGTTTATGGTAATCTGCTGTACTTTAATAACCTCTTGATTCATCTCAGAAACATTACAAATAAAATAAAAGTTTTTTATGAGGTCAATTACGTTGTTCCTGTATTTGTTTAACTTGATTATCTGGTTATTGGTGTACTGAGATCATTGGGACTATAAAATACTGACATCATGTGTCCAACACTCAGGACAGGTGTTCTTGATTTTTCTTCAAACGTTTAACCTTTCAATTATCTGCCAGGAGATCTGGTGGATTAACGCTAAATCTCTTTATCGGGTTTTGTCTTTGTTTTGGTTTGTTTGTATGTGAGCAGGATTAAGGAAAAACTAAAGGTGCGATTTCCAAGAAACTTGATGAAAGGGTGGAGCGTTCCCCGAGGAAGAACCAAATACATTTAGCAGCGGATCCAAGTCATATGGCGAGTTTAACTATTGAGAGAAATAGCATTTGTCTTTGCACTCTTTTACACCAAAGCAAGTTCTGTTAAAGTTTTGTTTTGGGGCTAGTGTCGATTCAGAGTTGGTTAAACTTGCAAACATCCTAAGAACACGTTTGCTTTTCTCTGAGTAAAGCTATAGGCCTAAATCTACCTTCAAAACCCACCATGTGTTACAACAGCATGAGCACGATTCAAGTGCTTACATACCAACTAATGCTTCAACTGGAGCTGCGTCTCACTTCGGTTAAATGGATTCCTTGCGTCCCTCACTTGCGTGGTTTCCCTGCGACTAGTCCCTCCCACCAGGGAAGCATGGAGAGACGCAAGGAAACCACGGGAAGCAGGGAAATTAGTTTTAAGAGCAATGGGACGTCGTTTCCTCCGGAGCGTTACGTGAAGCGACGTCCGTTTGTGATGACGCCGCACAGCTGATTGTCCGACAGCAGCCAGATCAGTGCATGCGCTGCATCGTCCAATCAGTGAGCGATACACAGTAAGGGGGCGGGGCGAGTGTCTGAGGATTTCACCGGAGGATGGTCTGGTAGTTCCTCCGTTATCACTCCTCGATCCTCGATCCTCCGGCAAAAATAAGGCCACTGGGACGCTACTCAAGATGGCGCAGACAAATCAACTTCCGGTGATACCGAGCCCGAGGAGCGAGGAAATGAAAAATAACCGAAGTGAGACGCACCCTGTGTATTTACAGCATCATTGAATAGTGATGGGATTTACGGCTCTTTGAAGGGAGCCGGATCTTATGGCTCCGTTCCTTTCCGAGAGCCGTTCAAAAGAGCCGTTTTTTTTTCAAGGGGGCGGGGTTACTAGGTTTATCTGCAAAATAATCACCAGGATAATGATTGACTGTATTGCCAGAAATCTACTTTTACTCACAGAAAAAATGTATAACTTGCTACATCTCTCAGCCAGCCCAACTACTACGCAAGCAGCATGCGTTATGCCATCATCTACGGAACATTTTGCATTCAGGAAAGCAAGTTCCTGTAAAGGCGAGTGGATTTATGGCAGGCAGTGAACCAACGATAAAATGAACGGCTCTCACCAAGTACGACTCGGTTCCCTTCGTTCGTACCAAAGAGCCGTTCAAAAGAATCGGATCGTTCGCGAACGTCACATCACTATCATTGAACATTTCAATTACTTTCCGGGCTTTCGGTGTAATGGGACCTTTTATGAACTATACATGTCGTGGCTTCCTTCCTTCCTTCTTTTTCTTTCAAGCCACTAGACGCCTTCAAACAGACATTTTTAACTTGTTTTCTTTCCTTTATATTACTTACAGTTGAAGAGTTGCTTGGCCTCCGATGGTTTGGATGATATTATGCGATGTGTTGGCTCAAAATAAAATAACAAACAACTTAGGTATTCTTTCTTTCTTGATAAGGCTTATATAACTTAATAACTTAAAGGGTAATTGAACGGTTAAAAACTGTTCCTCTACGGTGTCTTTCTGGCAGGTTGCTGCCCATCACTGTCACTTTAGAGGAGGCGCCGTGGGAGTTGTAGTCTTTTAAAGTGTGTTGACTACAGACGTCACAATTAGGTGTCCTTTCTTATAAAAAAAAAAAAATACTGACTCTGACTATACAGGTTTAAGATCACTAGCCCTCATGTCTCTTATAAGTTACGTTCCCAAACAACTAAACCTAATTTTCCTGGTTTATGGACCGAATTGTAATATTGAGAATCGTCGAACAAAACAAAAATAGCCAAATACCAAAAATAATTACGTTATAGGTTTTAGTAAACGACCATGGTTTGTCCTAAAATAAGTATGTTTGTTCCATAAGTTACGTACAGTACGCAGGTTTAAATAAGTCAATGTTAGCTTTTCATTTCTCACTCGATACAAACACCCTGACCTATACTCCATGTGTGGATTTGCGCAGAATTTGATTAAAACATATTTGTGATCCGTAAAAAACAAACACAGCCCCAGATAAAACATCTCATTGACAATCCTGTTTGGTTGTAAGGGTACGTAAGATTCACCAGGCTGCTCAGTTACCCACGATTAGCCCCTAAAGATGGGATTAGATATCATATATCTTTTTATAAACCAATTTACATGACTTATCAGATGAATCCATCATGCTACAGAATGCATGTGATGCTGTAGGATCATTATAAATCAGGTGCTGGACTCCTGAAAACGTTTCTATATTTCCTGCACAAATTATAATGTATATGTTGTATTGTTCAGTGCGCTGGCATTTTAATTAGTATGGAGAGAAACATCACATTGTGAACATAGCGTTCAGCGGAGTCTCTCATGCAGACCATTGCTCTGCGGTAATTACTTTAAGCTGTGTGTGTGTGTGTGTGTGTGTGTGTGTGTGTGCGTGCGTGCGTGCGTGCGTGCGTGCGAGGGTAAATCCATTGAAGCCCTTTGCATAGTTGCTGGGTAACAGTGTGTGTCCAGTAATCTTGCATTTGCACACTTTCATAAATCCATACCAGGAGTCAGCTCGATGTGTCACTCTTTCATTCATCCTCGGCCTTTCTAGAAGTATCCTCTCTACCAGGAAAACACACATTTTGCTGGTCTAATCATTGGGTCTGTTTGTTTTGGAGAGAGGGAGGAGATAATTTGTCTTCCGGTAAAGGAAAACTCCTGAAAGACGAAAATGAAAGGAATCAAACTGGGAAAAGTTGACGCCACTACTTGTTTTCGTTATCATTGAAGGCCCTTTGCGTCAGGAAAGTACATCATTTACGATGAAGTATTTATTCCATTGCCATCCTTACTGTCCTTTGTCCATGTACTCCAATACATCCGTTTACTATATGACAAAGGGATTCCAGTGTGTTTTAGTGCGATTTTAGCTGCTTTTTAAGCATATTTAGATGATTATCGGGATAATGTCGCACTCATTTTGAGTACCTACTCAGAATGCGGCTAACATTCTATAAATAAAAAAGAATAACCTAATGCTAGAATAAACAATTATATAACCCTGACGACTGCATATTGTTAAATTAGTGACATTTTGAATGCAAGCCAAGTACTTTTTCCATGTAGTATAATACTATAAATGTAAGTGCTTCTTCAATACTGACCCTGTGTCGCTCACTCACGCAGTTAGTAAGTTAATTAACCAACAAATTGTCCATTTAATTTGACAAATGAAGCTTTAATAATCTCTTAAAATCTGTAATATCTTCATATGCATCTTGACTCCTAACATCAACAAGATCCTTGTCAGAAACGTCCAAAACGCTCACATTTCTTCATGTTTCAGCCAGTCTGATTTTTTACTACCAAGTAAATATATAACAGTTTTGCAATACCTGTCAATAGAATACAAAAGTAGAAACAAAGCAAGAATTATGATAACTATTGAAAAATGACAAATGCAGAGGCATTAGGCTAAAATACTCAGTAGCCTAGTTTACAGTTAAACAAAAAATGATGAAAATGTAAAATGAGTAAAATAATAAGGATTGCCAAAGTAGAAAATTACAAATGAATGTTCAAAGGCTAACATAGCCAGTAACTGACATACCAGCTAATGTTATACCCATTAATATTCGATATTCAGCACTAGCAATGGTATTTTTATTCTCACTTATTCGCACCCTTTCATCTGTCCCTGGTTTTTCCATAATGTTCCTCTCTGGCGTTCCTTTCCTCCAACGACATGTGTCTGGTAGTCACACACACACACACATACACACACACACACACACACACACACACGCACACACACACACACACACACACACACACACACACACACACACACACACACACACACACACACGCACACACACACACACACACACACACGCACACACACACACACACACACACACACACACACACACACACACACACACACACACACACACACACACACACACACACACACACACACACACACACACACACCACACACATTCCTCTCCCTGGAGGATCAGCTCTGGAGTAAAAGAGGAACACCGACTCACTGCTGTGACGTCAGCAGAGGAACAGATGTCAGATATGCTGCGTAATCCCACAGATATGTATGGATGTATACATAAAGAAAAGTGATGGAAGAAGTACATTGTATATTGTATTTATATGGTGTGTTATATATATTTCATACGTCTTTCTACGGTTGATTCTTCCTTTTATTTGATTAAAGTGTGCCTTGTAAACATGCAGCTGTAACAAAACTACTGTATATCCCAATTTAGGATCAAAATCGGACATCTAATATAATCTGATATAATGTTATATTTATTTATTGTTATTATGTATCCTTGTAGAAAATGGGTTTTGTGACAGTTCAGCATGTGCACATTATACTAATAGACTGCATATATAAAGATTGTACTACAATATATAACATTATATATATTAAGGTTATCATTAGTTATCATGAAATGCATGTTAGGGCTATGACTGATAACTCAGATACATTCATTAAACATGACAGTGACATCAGAGCAGCAGCAGATCTGAACCCTGATGTGAACATCGAGTGAAAAGTGGAAAAAGTGACACTGATTAAATCTAATACCCAAGCGATGACATCACTCTGAGGATGCTGCGCGCTGATTGGACGGCGGGCTCGACCAATCAGCGCGCACACACATGGGAAGAGTTTAAAAAAGATTCAGAAAAGTGTCGGAAAGTTGTCGGAAATCCTCCAAAGAAGCAGCTCCAAGATCCGCTCCGACGATAAAAACAATAATTAGAAGTGAAGTAATAATACCCTCGGATTTGTTCGGGACTTTCCCTGTGTGTCCCTCCTGCTTCTCCTCTTTTTAAAGCACTTATTTCTACTGTAAATAGACCCCAAAAAAAGAAAACGACAGGATGACAACACATTTCAGGAGCGGACCTGCTTTCGGTCTTTCTGCAGAGGTCAAGAGTAAGGTAGGTTTACTTTATTTTACTTTAATTAAGTGTATTTTTATTATAAACGGACTATATTTACCTGAATATTGGTTTTGATGATGGCGCATTGATACATCAAGTGAACCGGTCAAGGGTCAGTGTGATGACGTACATTGTAAACAGTCCCACTACTGCACTATTTAAATATTTAATCCTGAGCAAAGCTAACTTTTAGATTAGATAAATAGTTAAAAAAATACGTTTTTGGTCAAATGGTGGTTAATAAGACATATTTAGGTCCATATATGGACATTTATAGGATGATTTTGGACAAGCTAGTTGTGGTTATGTTGTTCCTCAATGTCACTCTTTCAATATGTAACCCTGAATAAAACTAACTTTTACATTAGATAAATAGTTTTAAAATACGTTTTTAGTCAAATGGTGGTTAATATGACATATTTAGGTCCATATATGGACATTTATAGGATCATTTTGGATAAATACAAGCAAGTTGTGGTCATGTTGTCCCTCTATGGCACTATTTCAATATTAGTTCCTTAGTAAAACTAACTTTTACATTAGATAAATAGTTCAAATATAAGTTTTTGGTTAAATGGTTGTTAATATGATATATTTATGTCCATATATGGACGATTATAGGATCATTTTGGATAAAAACAAGCTAGTTGTGGTCATGTTGTCCCTCTATGGCACTATTTTATTATTTATTCCTGAATAAAACTCACTTTTAGATTAGATAAATAGTTAAAATATACGTTTATGGTCAAATGGTGATTAATATTATATATTTAGGTCCATATATGGAGACATTATGGGATGTTTTGGATAAATACAAGCAAGTTGTGGTCATGTTGTTCCTCTATGGCACTATTTTATTATTTATTCCTGAATAAAACTCACTTTTACATTAGATAAATAGTTAAAAAACACGTTTATGGTCAAATGGTGGTTAATATGATATATTTAGGTCCATATATGGAGACATTATGGGATGTCCCTGAATAAGCTAGTTGTGCTCATGTTGTTCCTCTATGGCACTATTTTTATTATTTATTCCTAAATCAGAGTCACCTAAAGATAGTGTTAGTTAAAAATAAATCTAATCAGTTTGGTTATTGGTCGAATGGTGGTTAATAACATATTTAGGTCCATATAAGGAGACATTATGGCATATTGCTGGATAAATATAAGCTTGTTGTTGCTAATGCTGCTAATGCTAACTCATTAAAACGTTCTAAAAATGTGCTGAGTGTTTCCTTCATTTAGATATTTTTATTTGCCCCTTAGAGTTATTAAACCGGCTGTGATGTGATGTGTTTAGGCATCTCATTCCAGTGTGAGTCCAGGTTTAGTGCTTGCTTTGGAAACAGCTTTTTACACACACTTATGGTGATAGATCACACGGTGAGGGAAGTGATTGTTTTGGAGGGGAAAGTAGGTTTTAGTGGCCAAATAATATGAGTGCTTGTGAAGGAGCAGCGAGAGCGGGGGGAGGGGGGGTGAGGTTTGACAGGTATTGCAAAACTGTTACATTTTTACTTGGTAGTAAGAAATCAGACTGGCTGACACATGAAGAAATGTGAGCGTTTTGGACGTTTCTGACAAGGATCTTGTTGGTGTTAAGAGTCAAGATGCATGTGAAGATATTACAGATTTTAAGAGATTATTAAAGCTTCATTTGTCAAATTAAATGGACAATTTGTTGGCTAATTAACTTACTAACTGCGTGAGTGAGCGACACAGGATCAGAAGTGAAGAAGCACTTAGATTTCCCTTTACTTAAAGTGGACCTATCATGCTATATTTAAATGATATATTGTAGGGCCATACCTATATAAGGTATATTTATACGTTTCTGTTTTCAAAATACCAAACAGATCATGCATTTTAGCCATGCCTCATTTCGCTCTATGTGCTGTTTGCTGTCTACGGGTCTGATTCTGCTGACCACGCCCCCCTGCAGGAGAGGGGAGACGTGCTCTGATCAGCTGCTGGGCTGTCAGAAGAGGGGGAGAAAAAGAGATCTCTGTCCTCCGTGTTTTATTATATAGAGTCGTTATTCATTAGTTTCAAAGCTCAATAAATAACAAAGAAGACCTTTGACCGGCACTTTTCTAATTTTGTCCGGAAGATTTCAACTTTAACGGACATCTTGACCGGCGAAACAAACTGAAACTGAAACTCTGCCGCACGGTCCCCTCGTTCCTTGGAAGAGGCGGAGAGGTGGGTGTTTGTCATCTGCTGGTGGACTAACCGGAGAGAATTACAGTGCTTGCCTCGACGGGGAGGGATTGCATTGCAGCGGGAGCAAACGCTTGGCTCGGGGAGGGAGAAAAAAAGCCACAGTGGAGAATAAACAGAAGGGTAACCATGGTAACTATGGGCGGGAAGTCTTCTTCGCTGCTTTTGTGGCAGACTACAGCGCCACTTACAGGCCTGGCATATGTACTACAGCATCTCCAGCGCTTTCGAGCGGCAATGGCCGTGGCTGTCTCCTCCTGATTGGTGGAGTTGGCCCAATAGCCGTAGCGCCACCGTCCTGACGTCAGGACAGTGTTCAAATCTGGATCAGTTTTTATCAGATCCGTTGCAGCCCCTTTTTTAGAGATTTGGGTATGGAGGAAAATAGAGAGGGTTGTGTTTTCTGACACTTGGTGAGTTCCCTGGAACACCGGGGACACATATTCATGTATAAAAGACGTACAAAAGTGCATTTTGCATGATAGGTCCCCTTTAAGTATTATACTACATGGAGAAAGTACTTGGCTTGCATTCAAAATGTCACTAATGTAAAAGTAAATACATCATTTTAACAATATGCAGTCGTCAGGGTTATATAATTGTTTATTCTAGCATTAGGTTATTCTTTTTTATTTATAGAATGTTAGCCGCATTCTGAGTAGGTATTTCGAGGTTATCCTAGTCAAAATAAGTGCGACATTTTCCCGATAATCATCTAAATATGCTTAAAAAGCAGCTAAAATCGCACTAAAACACGCTGGAATCCCTTTGTCATATACTTAGTTAAGATACAAGTATTTTTATTAAATCATGTGACTAATATTTTTAGAAAGGTAGTAGAAAACAAAGCGCTCACCTGTTAGATCGCGAACACCTGAGTCCACCCTAGTCAAACAACCCTAAATAAAGTTATCATAAATCATTATTTTAAATAGCCACACCGTGAGTCTGTTCTTTCTTACATCTGCACTTCTCTACAATAATCTATAAGCTGTTTCAAGTCACTTATGTGAAGATTTCCACGATTAACATATTGTAAGTTGTGTTTTTTTACGCTATAAAAACCTTTATGGTCTCTTCCCTGTTATTTTAACATTGTCAGGAGTCAAGATTGACCACTCTACACACTGTTTGTAGTTTAATTGCTCAGATTTTCTATGTTAAATAGGAAAAGATAAAATAATATGTTGGAGTAAAATATTCCCCTTTAGAAATGAACTAAGAAATAACCAGTTAATGAAGAAACACCTCAAATTTGGCCTTAAATACTTGAGTAAATGTACCTATACATTCCACCACTGCATTGTGATGTACCCGGCAGAGTGTGAACACACACACACACACACACACACACACACACACACACACACACACACACACACACACACACACACACACACACACAGCCTGGGAACAGAGGCATGAGTCAGAGCTGCTGACAGCATGAGAAAGGTCACCATCATCATCATCATCCTCATCATCATAGTTATAGTCCTGCAGGGATGTCACCTCTTCCCTGAATAGTGCCGTCTCTCATCACAGCTTTAATCCGCCTTCATAGGAAACCAGCATTCTTTCATCACTACGTTCTCAGCGGGCTCTTAGTCACAATTACAGGGTCGACTTTTGGACCTTTTGTTTAGCTGTTTTGCTGCCATGTTCGCACCTTTTCCATTAACACACTAGTATAACTAAGCTTTATTTGTATAGCACTTATTATACACAGGATGCAGCTCAAAGTGCTTCGACCTTTGGGCACAAGACAAACAAATAATAAGATAACATTTCAGTCGAGTCAGAGGCTAAACCATATTGGCTCGTGCAGTGAAGTAAAGAAGACACTTAAAATAACGTGTGTAAGAGCCACTTAAGCACATATTATAATGGAGATAACATGTTGATGTGGGCATGACAGATTACAAAGTTGTTAAATATCATTTAAATTAATACTATGTTTCTGTATGTATTAATATAGGTGTAAGGTTATGTCTCTGTTTGCTATCCTTCTGTTATAACGAGGCTAAATGTTATTATTTCAGCTTTAAAGAGGCCCTATTATGCTTTTTGGGGTTTTCCCTTTCCTGTAGTTTGTTATATGGGTTTTTGTAAATTGTCTGCAAAGGCTTAAATCCTAAAGTTACAATAGTGACAATCGCGCTTCTATTGGCTATCGCTCAAACACATTGTACGTGATAGGCTAAGGGGCGGGACATCTGTAATCAGTTGAGCAATCACAACAGGTTTATTGACATTTTATGGAGTCAGAATTAAGATACCCTGCATAATGAGTGGTTAATGTGGATTGTATGAACGTCCATTATATTATGGAATACAAAAAGGTAAATAGGCAAAAGAAAAATGCGATAAAATAGGACACATATCAACGACTCGCTCAGTAAACGTACTGTAAGACAGAAATAAGACACAATATATCAGAAACAGGTTTATTATGAGGTAGGTTAACACATACGAGGAATTTGACGTGGTGTTATGGTGCGTACATAACATACATACAAATTAAACCAAAATTAAAAACACAGATAGAAAACTATTTTAAGAAAACTATAATAACGTAAAACAATATTTGAAATTATAGTAAAATATAGCAGTATTTACATTGAATATGGTTGAAATCGTAGAAATCGAATAATAATAATAGATTACATTTGTATAGCGCCTTTCAAGGGACCCAAGGCCGCTTTACATGGTGAACAAACAAACAAACAAAAGGGGCAAATAAGTAAAATATTAAATAAATAGCAGTAGGAGTGGAAGCAAGGGGACTGTGATGGGTTATTGGAATACAAATATGTGCAGTAATGAAAGAAACATGTTCATTTTATTCACATTTATTTTTGATGTGGGGCTTCAGGGGTCATGCAGGGATGAGTTCCTGCGTCGTGACGTCAGAGAGCAGAAACACTGTCGGGTACATCAGAGAAATCGAAACGCCTTGTAAGGAGAGACCGCGCTCTGACTGGGAACTGGAGAAAGTGTCCCGAATCTAAACAGTTTACACGAACGACAAAACACCGTGGTGACAGAACACAGGAGCAGATACAGGCTCAGCAGGAGACCTTAACTCAGGGGAACTATTTCTCTGTTTGTGTGTGGAGGGATTTCCACCATCACTCACAAACAGACAGACAGGTTGATGAATTTATATTAATACATAAAACCAGGCAGGTTGCAGTGTAACATCAGAGGAGACTGGGACAATTGTACATTCTCAAACTGCACCACCAGAGATTATTAAGGAACTACAGCACGGTCACATGACTTCACCTCACCACCGCTAAGCTAAAGGCGGCTAATGTTGGGCTATAAAGGAACTACAGCACGGTCACATGACTTCACGACGTCACCACCGCTAAGCTAAAGGAGGCTAATGTTGGGCTATAAAGGAACTACAGCACGGTCACATGACTTCATGTCACCACCGCTAAGCTAAAGGTGGCTAATGTTGGGCTATAAAGGAACTACAGCACGGTCATATGACTTCACGTCACCACCGCTAAGCTAAAGGTGGCTAATGTTGGGCTCGAAAGAAACTACAGCACGGTCACATGACTTCATGTCACCACCGCTAAGCTAAAGGCGGCTAATGTTGGGCTATAAAGGAACTACAGCACGGTCACATGACTTCACGTCACCACCGCTAAGCTAAAGGCGGCTAATGTTGGGCTATAAAGGAACTACAGCACGGTCACATGACTTCATGTCACCACCGCTAAGCTAAAGGTGGCTAATGTTCAGCTTGATTACATTTAGTCGTCTCATTTAGACACGTAGAAGCTTCAACTATTCACCAGTGTGGTAGTTACTGAGGTATTTTATGTCGTAAAAGAAAACGTGAAAATGTCTTCAGCTTAACTACAGACCTTATTTCAGACATCTAAACAAAAACAAAATTCAAAACTTGAAGCACTTCATTGTATTTTATGAAGTTGTTATTCCTGCATGATACCTGAACTTTTTTGGTTCCCACATGGTTGACTTGACTTATTGTTAGTCCTTTGGGGAAACAAGTCGGGTATATAAAGGTAATATAAATATGATCTAACATAGGCAAAATGTAATTTGAAAACTGATGTGGGTATTTCAGTTCAGTTAGAGTTTATGCAAGGCTTATTAAACGAATACAAATGATATGTATTCAAGTACAGTTTTGAGGTACTTGTACTTACTCCTATTTGATGGTTCTCTATCATTTTGAACTTTACACTAGCTTACTTAACAACTTTAGTAAGAAAAGATAATGATTGTATTTAACAATACATTTACTAAGATTAAATCAGATGTCCAAACATACATTCCCTTTCTGAACCCCTCCATGCTTTAATATTAATAACTGACACTTGAATTATCCAATATTTTACAAAGATATACAATAATGACACAAGACACCTTTATTTTGCAGAACCTTTTTTTGTTTTTCCTGCCTCTTAAATCCTCGCACAACCCTCAAATTGATCTTTGTATATACTAATGAATGACTAACAGCTGTTGTGACTGCATGTGTAATCTCTACGATAAGAAGAACAACAAAATTGCATCATCCCGTCCTCTCTTTATCAGACGGGATTGACCTGAACAGTCAGCTCGCTGTAAAAGGGCATATTCTGGAAAACTCGGAGGGACACAGAAATATGATCCGGGCCAATCGGAGAGAGGGGGAGACAGGGGAGAAAAAGAGAGAGGAGGGAATGTTTTTGGGAAGCTGTTTCTCCCAAGTTTGGTGTGACTGCCTGGAAGCTGCTTTGAAATACTGTGTGTTTGTGTTGGCTGCTGCTGCCAGACTGTGGAGACAAATCTGCAGAACATTCAGGAAGAGAGAGGGGTGTGTGTGTGTGTGAGCTTATTTTTTGTTATTAAAGGGGCCATATAATGCTCATTTTCAGGTGTATATCAGTATGTAGTGTCTCTACTTTAAAGAGTCCTCTCCTGCTGATGTTCAGGTGTATATCAGTTTGTAGTGTCTCTACTTTAAAGAGTCCTCTCCTGCTGATGTTCAGGTGTATATCAGTATGTAGTGTCTCTACTTTAAAGAGTCCTCTCCTGCTGATGTTCAGGTGTATATCAGTATGTAGTGTCTCTACTTTAAAGAGTCCTCTCCTGCTGATGTTCAGGTGTATATCAGTATTTAGTGTCTCTACTTTAAAGAGTCCTCTCCTGCTGATGTTCAGGTTCATATCAGTATGTAGTGTCTCTACTTTAAAGAGTCCTCTCCTGCTGATGTTCAGGTGTATATCAGTATGTAGTGTCTCTACTTTAAAGAGTCCTCTCCGCTGATGTTCAGGTGTATATCAGTATGTAGTGTCTCTACTTTAAAGAGTCCTCTCCTGCTGATGTTCAGGTGTATATCAGTATGTAGTGTCTCTACTTTAAAGAGTCCTCTCCTGCTGATGTTCAGGTGTATATCAGTATGTAGTGTCTCTACTTTAAAGAGTCCTCTCCTGCTGATGTTCAGGTGTATATCAGTATGTAGTGTCTCTACTTTAAAGAGTCCTCTGCTGCTGATGTTCAGGTGTATATCAGTATGTAGTGTCTCTACTTTAAAGAGTCCTCTCCTGCTGATGTTCAGGTGTATATCAGTATGTAGTGTCTCTACTTTAAAGAGTCCTCTGCTGCTGATGTTCAGGTGTATATCAGTATGTAGTGTCTCTACTTTAAAGAGTCCTCTCCTGCTGATGTTCAGGTGTATATCAGTATGTAGTGTCTCTACTTTAAAGAGTCCTCTCCTGCTGATGTTCAGGTGTATATCAGTATGTAGTGTCTCTACTTTAAAGAGTCCTCTGCTGCTGATGTTCAGGTGTATATCAGTATGTAGTGTCTCTACTTTAAAGAGTCCTCTCCTGCTGATGTTCAGGTGTATATCAGTATGTAGTGTCTCTACTTTAAAGAGTCCTCTGCTGCTGATGTTCAGGTGTATATCAGTATGTAGTGTCTCTACTTTAAAGAGTCCTCTCTTGCTGATGTTCAGGTGTATATCAGTATGTAGTGTCTCTACTTTAAAGAGTCCTCTCCTGCTGATGTTCAGGTGTATATCAGTATGTATTGTCTCTACTGGGACATGTCTTCATGCTTTAATGTTCAAAAAGCTCTTTATTTTTCTCATACTGTCTGTGCTGCAGCACCTCTTTTCACCCTCTGTCTGAAACCAGAGCCCAGTCTGCTCAGATTGGTTAGCCGGCCGGCTCAGTTGTGATTGGTCAACCGCTTAGAGATGTCCCGCCCCTTGGCCTATCACGTACAATGTGTTGGAGCGCTGTCGGGAACACTTTGCAGACCTTTTAGTTTCCGTAACTTATTTTGGATTTGACTTACAATGGTCCTAACTCACTATTTTATATTTCAGCTTTTCATGGGTATATCTGGTCATTAAAGCAACAACATAATGCATTTTACGGAGCCAGGGAGAGACGATGCATTCTTATTGTTTCTGACCTTACCTCAAATAATTCTTTACTGCTTTAAGATTTATTATGTGTTATAATCCCTTGTGAGAAACAATGTGTGAAAATGGTTATTCTGAGTAACTGAAAAGCTGGCATGGAAACACATATTACACTGTAGAGTCTTTCTTATTCATCTTTACTCAGTGGGTTTTATTTTCTTATCAAGTGTGTTTTATTTCCAGCTTATTTCCCTGTTGCTGTGTTGATTCACTTTCTCCTTTTCCTTGGAAATGTTTGGAAATGAGTAGGGTTGCAAAGGGGCGGAAAAGTCCCGGTACATTTCCGGAAAGTTTCCGGTAAATTTCCATGGGAAGTTAAGCTGGGGAATTTTGGAAATATTCCATATTTGAAATAAATTAATTTATTTAAGTTTTCCGCACTCTCGCGGGAATATCTCCGCAATGGAGCGAGCTTAAGTTTCCCAGCGCAACACCTTCGTCACACATGTTTCCACTTGTTTGTACCATTTTCAGGCGATTTGTAATCTGTTCTAGAAAAAAACGATGTGTTTTTGGATATTTGGGGAGTTAGGTGGTCCGCGAGTGTTTTTTTATTGGTTAAGTGGTCCTTGGTATGAAAAAGTTTGAGAAACACTGTACTAGATGAATACATTTGTATGTGATATTTGCAATTTAAACATTAAATAAATATATTACCCCATAATATCATCAAAACATACTTCACTTTGTGTAGCCCACAGGCTCAAATGTGTGGCTTCATTTGTGCTTTGGGCTCAAAAGTGTGATCCAGTCTTCTAGAAATCATGTGTGCATGTGATGGAGGAATGCACAGTGCCTGTAGGGGGTGTGGTCTCAATAGCCATGCAGTAAGCAGTGTGCTATGTGCATGTGATTGAGGAATGGCATGGATATTTAAGTGTACTTGAATGGCATCTGTTTGTTTTAGTCAAGATTATGCTAAAATATACTTTCCCCAACTATATTTAAGTTCCCTATGAAGAGCCAACCTTCAATTTAGAAAATTCCCAGTTAATTCCCATAAATTCCCATGAAAAGTTTCCATCTTTGAAAATTCCCGGAATTTTGCAACCCTAGAAATGATACAGGAATTACACACAGATACAAATAAAGTGATACCATTAAATTAATAATGCTAAATTGGAATGATATCCACTGGAATTTACACAATTTGATAAGATCTGGTGTACATATCATCTTCAAACGAGCAACTAGAGGCACATTTTGCATGCTTTTTAACCAAATCTATTCCTATACTACTTCACATATACATAGTTTACTTCTTCCAGCATTTCTATTTGCACCATTGAGTCAATTGCACTATTAGCTATTGTGCATTTGACAATAAAGCCTTTCAATCTGCCTGATTTTCTGTTTCCTTTGACATTTACTAAGAAGATCTAGTTTTGGTCATGGAGAGTTCGAGGGGCTGACGTCAGCTGTAGTTTTGTTACAAGAGTGGATATTAAACAGTAGTCCTCTGATCTGATGTTTGACCTCTGACCTCCCTCTGACCTCTCAGCTGGCGGGGAAGTACGACCCTCAGAAGGAGGAGGATCTGAGGCTGTGGATCCAGGACGTGACGGGGAAACAAGTCGGGGAGAACTTCATGGAGAGTCTGAAGAATGGAGTCCTGCTGTGCGAGTGAGTGGGAAAAAACACAGAAACATCTTATTCACCATTAAAGGTCACCTATTATGCAAAATCCACTTTTTCATGTCTCTTCTACATCAACATGTGTCCCCTCTTCTTCATGTCTCTTCTACATCAACATGTGTCCCCTCTTCTTCATGTCTCTTCTACATCAACATGTGTCCCCTCTTCTTCATGTCTCTTCTACATCAACATGTGTCCCCTCTTCTTCATGTCTCTTCTACATCAACATGTGTCCCCTCTTCTTCATGTCTCTTCTACATCAACATGTGTCCCTTCTTCTTCATGTCTCTTCTACATCAACATGTGTCCCCTCTTCTTCATGTCTCTTCTACATCAACATGTGTCCCCTCTTCTTCATGTCTCTTCTACATCAACATGTGTCCCCTCTTCTTCATGTCTCTTCTACATCAACATGTGTCCCCTCTTCTTCATGTCTCTTCTACATCAACATGTGTCCCCTCTGTGTAAAGAGACTCTGAAAGTTTCAGGAACAAAGATTCTCTCTCTTTTTCTCCTGATCCATTTCTATAAAAACCTGTCTGAAAATGAGCTGATCAGATTTTGGCCACTTTATGATGTCATAACGATGTTTTGTCTTGTGTAACAATTAGCCAATCACCAACCAAGGTAACCCCCACCTTATCACCTGAATCTCCTCCTAGAGCACCATTGTGTTCTTTGTAACCAAATCTCTCTCAGAGGGGCGTGGGGAGGGGCTCCTTATTTTCATCTGAAGTAACAGACAGAGAATCAGCACTTTTGAAACAGGGCTGAAACAGAGGGGATTATGGGTAATGCTGCAATGATCTGTTTGGTGTTTCAGCCAATCAGAGACAGGTTCTGGATATATCTGAGACCTGTGATATATTGATGAAAAACAGTATAATAGGGGACCTTTAACTTATACTTCATTATGGGCCTGCACAATTATTTATAATGTTACTGAAATCACAATATGGACTAGTGGTAAATCGTAGTACAGTAAGTGCAGTATTTGGTAAAAGCTATATATGTGACAATATTTAAATGAAGTATTGTGGTGCTGCAGAGAAGTCCCTATATTATAGCGGGTGAAGGAATGAGAAATATATATCCCAGAAATGAGTCAGCATTTTAACACTTCAGGGTTCCCTCGTCTCAAAATCAATGTGTTTTTGGTTGTTAGCCTAAAAATAAGGTCTGTTGTATAACACAAGCTGAAGAGATGTTAACGGTTTGTTCTACGTCATTAAATACGTCAGTAAATACCCGACTGTTGAATATCTGAAGCTTCTATGTGTCTTAAAAACTTCAGTTGCCAACAAGTCGCTAAATAAAGCTAGTAAACGTCATCACACCCAACATTAGCCTCCTTTAGCTTAGCGGTGGTGACGTGAAGTCATGTGACCGTGCTGTAGTTCCTTTATAGCCCAACATTAGCCGCCTTTAGCTTAGCGGTGGTGACGTGAAGTCATGTGACCGTGCTAGTTCCTTTATAGCCCAACATTAGCCACCTTTAGCTTAGCGGTGGTGACGTGAAGTCATGTGACCGTGCTGTAGTTCCTTTATAGCCCAACATTAGCCTCCTTTAGCTTAGCGGTGGTGACGTGAAGTCATGTGACCGTGCTGTAGTTCCTTTATAGCCCAACATTAGCCGCCTTTAGCTTAGCGGTGGTGACGTGAAGTCATGTGACCGTGCTGTAGTTCCTTTATAGCCCAACATTAGCCTCCTTTAGCTTAGCGGTGGTGACGTGAAGTCATGTGACCGTGCTGTAGTTCCTTTATAGCCCAACATTAGCCTCCTTTAGCTTAGCGGTGGTGACGTGATGTCATGTGACCGTGCTGTAGTTCCTTTTATAGCCCAACATTAGCCACCTTTAGCTTAGCGGTGGTGACGTGAAGTCATGTGACCATGCTGTAGTTCCTTTATAGCCCAACATTAGCCTCCTTTAGCTTAGCGGTGGTGACGTGAAGTCATGTGACCGTGCTGTAGTTCCTTTTATAGCCCAACATTAGCCACCTTTAGCTTAGCGGTGGTGACGTGAAGTCATGTGACCAAGCTGTAGTTCCTTTATAGCCCAACATTAGCCGCCTTTAGCTTAGCGGTGGTGACGTGAAGTCATGTGACCGTGCTGTAGTTCCTTTATAGCCCAACATTAGCTTTTTACTCCTGGAGATTGCATTTACGCTTACACATTTGTTATATGTGGAGATATCCTGCTGAACACAGCATGAACGTCTTTCTGATTTTGTGTCTCTTTCTCTGTAGACTCATCAATGTCCTCCAGCCTGGCTCTGTGAGAAAGATCAGCCAATCCACTCAGAACTGGCACCAGGTAATGTTTGAGCTCTGAGGAGAGAAAAAATTCCTTATTTGTCCGGCGAGTGTCAAAGTCAGGGCTGTTTTCCAGAGCATGCAAACTTTATTTAGTCTGCCGTGTTGACGTTGACAACACAGAGTTTATTGACGTTCCATAAAGTACCTGCTTTATCAAATGAAGCAAATCTCTGCATGGCTTTTAATGAAGAAAAGTAAACAGTGCTCCTTTTAGAGCTTAATTGAAGGTAATTGAAGTGTCCTTCCCTAAAACACCAATTTTTGCTATTTTTTTGTATCTTGATTACTGTATCATCTCAGATAATATGTATTTATTTTCACCTGCATTTGTGATTTTTTTTTTGTTGTAAATATTTCCCCCTTCCCAGGTGCGGTAACTTATTTTAAATTGTACCTACAGTATAATGGTCCATATATATTTTTTACATTGTGTTATTACTATGTATCATAAGATTGTGACAGCATATCAGGCTTTTTTTTTCGGAGCAAGAACGGTGGTAACATCCGGAAAGAAACGTCATGAATTTACACTTTCTTTTTTTCTTTCTCACTAATTTATGACATTTATGGGTTTTTTCCTGGTGATTTTGGTAGATTTCTTCTTCAAATTTGAATTATTTTCACTCTAAATGTTCTGCCCTTTCCAGTTCTGTAACTTATTTTTAGTTGTACCTACAGCAGGCCAAAGACATCGTCATACAGGCTAGCTGTTTCCAGTCTAAACGGCTCTTATTGTTCATTGTGCTTCATTTTGATCAAATACAAAATGAAGTATTTCTAACTCCCAGCAGAAAAGAGTGTAAAGAGGAGTGGAACAAACTACTCGAGAGGTCGCAGAATAGACGCTCTTCTCAACAACTTCCATTGTCCTCTTTCTCCTCAGCTGGAAAACATCGGGAACTTTGTGCGTGCGATCACAGAATATGGCCTGAGGCCGGACGACATCTTTGAAGCCAACGATCTGTTTGAGAACACCAACTACACTCAGGTCCAGAGCACTCTGCTGGCTCTGACAGGCATGGTGAGGACACACACACACACACACACACACACACACACACACACACACACACACACACACACACACACACACACACACACACACACACACACACACACACACACACACACACACACACACACACACACACACACACACACACACACACACACACACACACACACCTGTATTTTGTATTTGCTTTGTACACATTCTGCTGTAACAAAAGTATTTCATATATCAATAAAGTATATAAAATGTAATCTCTTAAATAATGCTGGGAGTAAGACAATCAAGAAGTAATAAAACATTAACAAATATAAAAGTAATTCTAAAGCTTTTGTACGATTTAATTTGTTTAAAAAAATACAATAATAATGTTTTTTTACATTTTTTTATAATTTTAAGGTTTATAAAAGTTATTATAAAGACCAGAGAGAGTTAGCATCTTATACCTTTGTATTGCATAGTACTACAAGCGCTGTCAGTAGAATAATAAAACCAATATGTGTATAAAATGCTCTGTTTCCATTGTTTCCCTCTCTGTCTCTGTGTCTCTCAGGCCAAGTCCAAAGGCTTCCACTCTAAATATGATTTAGGAGTGAAGTACGCGGAGAAGCACCTGCGCCGCTTCGCTCCAGAGAAACTGAAGGAGGGACGCAACGTCATCGGCCTGCAGGTCAGAGACAAGAGAGAACATTCAGTCATGTACCATACTGCAGTATTAGCATATTGGGAGGACAACGTGTCAGAAAAATATCACTGGTCACCGACTTGAGCTTCAATCTCAGGATCCATGTATTTGTGATCCTCTCCAGAATGGAAGTAGTCATCACATACAGAGCATCAACTAGTTCCTGAACAGTGTCCTTCACATGCTGATATCCAAGAGAGGGAGTTACACAGTCACAAGATGGAGGAATACAGGTTCTTGTAGGTAATCGTTGCAGGTCTCCCTTGAAAAAGAGATCTATGATCTCAAGGGACAATCTGGTTAAATAGAGGTTTGAAATTAAATTAAATCACACATCCTGTCATGTACAAAATACTGATTTTTTTTCTCAAAATCTCATGATTCTGACTTTCTCTCAAAATTATGACTTTTTTCTCAAAATTCTGTATTTTTTCTCAAAATCTCAAAATTCTGTCTTTTTTCAAAAAATCTCAAAATCCTGTATTTTTTCTCAAAATCCTGTATTTTTTCTCAAAATCCTGTATTTTTTCTCAAAATCCTGTATTTTTTCTCAAAATCTAAAAATTCTGTATTTTTTCTCATAATCTAAAAATTCTGTATTTTTTCTCAAAATCTCAAAATTCTGTATTTTTTCAAAAAATCTCAAAATCCTGTATTTTTTCTCAAAATCTAAAAATTCTGACTTTTTTTCTCAAAATCTAAAATTTCTGTATTTTTTCTCAAAAGTCTGTCTTTTTCTAAATACTTCAAAAATGTTAATAATCCCTCGTCACCGGCTTGAGCTTCAATCTCAGGATCCATGTATTTCTGATCCTCTCCAGAATGGAAGTAGTCATCACATACAGAGCATCAACTAGTTCCTGAACAGTGTCCTTCACATGCTGATATCCAAGAGAGGGAGTTACACAGTCACAAGATGGAGGAATAGAAAGCAGTATTCAATGTTTACTTCAGATTAGCTCCACGTCAGAAATGATCATGCTTGTCATATGTCTATCTCCATAGAGGCTGAATCATCATGTTAATCACATAGCTATCATATGCCTCAAACAGTCCTGATGCTCTTCTAGGTAATCATACATCCTGTCATGTTCACAGCTACAGTTGGGATACCTTTGTTATCATGTGGACTCTCATATTGCTAGAGTACATTCAGTGTTTTCCCATCACAAAGCAATATAAAGGAGTTCCTTTGGACTCTGGATGATTGTGTCGACAACCAAACATCAAACAATAAATTGAGAAAACAAATGTGAAGGTTAATCCAATAGGAATATAACAATGTCCTCGTACCAACATTGTGTTTTCAGTCATTTAATGTACTTTCTCTTGCTGTTTCTCAGATGGGCACCAACAAGCTGGCCAGTCAGAAAGGCATGACATCTTACGGCACACGGCGCCATCTGTACGACTCCAAGATGGCGATGGAAAGTCCTCTCGACCAATCAACAATCAGCCTGCAGATGGGCACCAACAAGGGGGCCAGCCAGGTGAGGATGGGGACTGATATTTTTATCGATTTTGTTCTTTCGATTCTCTGAATACACATTATCCTGCCCAATCAAGGCCAAAATGATAATCACCATTATTTTGATTAAGATTAAAATCATGATTATATCACAATGAATCATTTGTCAAATCACGTTTACATCACCTGTCTTACCAAACAATCCTCCATCTTGCTTTCCCTTTCTCTCCTCCAGGCTGGTATGACGGCTCCGGGCACACGGAGGCACATCTTCGACAAGAAGCTGGATCTGGAGTCCTGCGACAGCTCCACCATCTCGCTGCAGATGGGCACCAACAAGGTGGCGTCGCAGCAGGGCATGACGTCCTACGGTCTGCCGCGCCAAGTCTACGACAACAAGTACTGCACCAACCCCACCGAGGCCCAGAACAACAACGGGGGGGACGAGTTCGACGGCTACCAGTACGACGACTAAAAGAAAACACACCCTAAAAACCTCCTCCCTCCCTACGCTTACCGTCAGACGACCAGAAAACACGACTCTTTTGTCTTTGTGTCGAAGCAAACTGACTGTTATTTAACACTGATTGACGTTGAACTTCGTCCCCCTAAAGCTTTATGAATTTGTCTTTCCTGAATTAAAGAAAAAATAGCGTTTGCACTGACCCTTACGTCAAAGATTTCCGTATCTATGAGGATTTTTATTACCGCAAAATAAAAAAACAAGCCACACTCAGATTTGTGCTATTTATATTTTTCGCTTTTTTACTTGCTTTGTAAGAGAGTGGTGCAGGAATGAGTCCTAAAACCCGGAAGTGAGTTAGCATTTCAGTACTTTCACATTTTGTTGTACGACATCAAATATGTCAGTAAACACCCCACTGGTGAACGTCACAAAGTGTTTTAAATACAGCTACATTAGTGACTAAATGAGACAAATAAACGCCAAACATTAGCCGCCTTTAGCTTAGCGGTGGTGACGTGAAGTCATGTGACCAAGCTGTAGTTCCTTTATAGCCCAACATTAGCCGCCTTTAGCTTAGCGGTGGTGATGTGAAGTCATGTGACCAAGCTGTAGTTCCTTTATAGCCCAACATTAGCCACCTTTAGCTTAGCGGTGGTGATGTGAAGTCATGTGACCAAGCTGTAGTTCCTTTATAGCCCAACATTAGCCACCTTTAGCTTAGCGGCGGTGATGTGAAGTCATGTGACCAAGCTGTAGTTCCTTTATAGCCCAACATTAGCCACCTTTAGCTTAGCGGTGGTGATGTGAAGTCATGTGACCAAGCTGTAGTTCCTTTATAGCCCAACATTAGCCACCTTTAGCTTAGCGGTGGTGATGTGAAGTCATGTGACCAAGCTGTAGTTCCTTTATAGCCCAACATTAGCCACCTTTAGCTTAGCGGTGGTGATGTGAAGTCATGTGACCAAGCTGTAGTTCCTTTATAGCCCAACATTAGCCACCTTTAGCTTAGCGGTGGTGATGTGAAGTCATGTGACCAAGCTGTAGTTCCTTTATAGCCCAACATTAGCCACCTTTAGCTTAGCGGTGGTGACGTGAAGTCATGTGACCAAGCTGTAGTTCCTTTATAGCCCAACATTAGCCGCCTTTAGCTTAGCGGTGTTGAATCTAAGTCATGTGACCGTGCTGTAGTTCCTTTATAGCCTAACGTTAGCTTTTTACTTCAAAAATCCTAAAGTGTTGTCTTAATGTGTGGAGGTTATCCTGCTGAACAACATAAACGATTGTTGGCTACACATCTTATTTCCTGCCAAATCCAATAGGAAAATCCCATTGGCTTTTCATCGAGGTAGCCCTTTGCTATGCTAACTTCCTGTTCGGCCTACAAAACTCCTCATCCCTGCATCGCTCTATTCGACATTTTACAAACTACTTTTCCCTATCTTTCCCAATCAATTGTTGAGAATTCAAAGCTCCTTGAAGAGGAAACAAGCGGCCGAGTTGGTGCTATTGAACTTTGACCCCGTTGGAACCGAGTCCTCGTCGACATTGGAGCTCCGCGGGGATTTTTTTTTACACATTTTCGGGGTCCGCAGATTGACCTGGAGGACTCGTAGCTTCTTTTTGTTTTCTGTCATGTTCACAGGCCTGCCAGATCACGCCATTTTTTTTTTTTAAACAGGGATAATTTCCATGGCTTTGTGTGCAGTTTGATAAGGGGACAATGCTTTTATAAAGTGAAAGAGCAGAAGTAGGTGTTGTGAAATATAGTTTGAAGTCAGGTTAGTCACTACTAGTAGATTTTGTCCTGTTGTTTCCTCCATCTTTTACTGAATTTCCCTCCGTCAACTTTAGTGCTGTTGCACTTTACCCAGCTTCACATTAAATTAAACAAGTACATTTGATCAGATATTGTATTTAAATTGGAGGTACTTTACTTGAGTATTTACCTCTTATACTTCTACTACACTGCCATATAGATAGCCACATATATTCAGGGTTCTTACAGTTTAAGAAAAGTTAGATTTAAGACTTGTTTTAATGCCAATCAGAATGAAATGTACAATAATTTAGCATTTGCGATTCCACTGACTTTAATCCTATCATGCCAATATCTATTTTAGTTATAGTTACTTTAAAATATAAGACTTTAAAATTGAGGTCATAGAATAAGTTGTAAGTATAGATAACAATATTGTCGTATTAAACTCACTATGGCAATTTTTCTTGGGCAGTATTTCTACCTACTTTTTCCTGAGCAACATCTTAAAGGCAGGTCTTATAATGTGGTATTTTTCCATTAGCGTATTGCTACTTGTACTAAAGTAAAGTACCTTTAATTGCCAAGTGAATCATGCACAATATAAAAACTGTTAACCCACCGAATGTCATGAATGTAATAACACTAGCTGTTCTGGGGTTCATTTTCAACACATTAGAAGTAAAAGAAAAGTGCATTTACAAAGTGACTGATAAGGCTGAGGCACTTGTGATCTAGAGTTACAACATAAAGCAGTTTAATGTGAAATATTTACATTTATTGGCTTTGAAATACTGTCAGAAAATGTAGATTAGAGCTCTTGAATTCAGCATCAAAGTGTGCCCTCTAGTGGAGGAAACGCACATGTACACTTACTGTATTTTTTATTTATCAAACATTCCCTTTGTTCCCTTGAATGTAGTTTTTTAGTTCTGTCCAACATTTTAAGTAACTTTCTAGTAACATTTCACCTTAATGTGAAGGCTTTGTTTCAACGTTGTTTAAATGTTACACTTTTTCTAACTTCTTGATTTTTCGACTTGTACGCGTTTCACTAAACATGACATTTGTGCAATAAAAAACACTTGAAAACAGTTTTGATTACATTTTCTTAGTTATTACCTAAAAATACACAGAAGGTAGTGTAATACAAAGTACATAATTGTGATGTATGTACTTATAAACAGGTAAAAACACAAAAACTTGGTAAAGATTTGGCATTTAACGGAGTTGAAAACTAAAAAAACTACTTTCACAAAAAGTAACACAATTCTGTTTCATAAACATACTTATTACAACGACTAAAATAATAAAAAATAAAGGCGTGGAATGTTTTACGCTGGAGGGAATTTCAGTCATTTACATTTAAAACATACATTTTGAGTCCAGAAAAAGGGAAAAATCGTGATCTAATTGTTAAAAAAACACAACACATTTCTTCCTAATCTAATCATTGACGTATGAAAACTATAACACAAAATGGCGGCCCTCTGTCCCAGCCAGAGGGACGTGTGATGCTCAGCCACACTGTAGCAAAATTGGCCAAACAAAGCAAAATAAAATAACGCTTCAATTGTTTGATCTTGCTACATCGTGCTAAGCTCATTAATGCACCAATCACAGGGGTGGAATGTAAAAGAGAAGGTGAGGTAAAAAGGAAATCGGGACTATTGATTGGCTGCTTCACAAGCGTCGATCCAATCACTGTAAACGTCCACCGCTTCGGAAAGATCTGAAGAGTAAATGTTAAGGATAAAGTATTCCAAACACGTGTTTCTCTGCCTTAAACCTGACTTTCTTTGTTTTCTCATTTCACAAACATTACCATATTGTTAAAACAAAGATACAAGCACACAGGACCAAAAACAATCCTACCCGGCGACTGTAATGTTCATATAGTGTCGAAATATACAGATAAATGTGTTCTGTGAAATCTCATGTGAACGCCCAATTGAGACCAATTTGGAAAGTCGGCAAAAGTTACTCATAATAATACAAAACTCTTTACCGTGATATTACTTTGAGGCGGTTATAGTTTTACGAATCCCACCCGAGATGGATTGATTTTAATAAACTTTAATTAAATGACGTATTACACATCAATTTATTTCTCACATGTAATTTGTAATATGGTGAAGGTTGTATCTGTTAGTTGCTATCTACGTAAAGTGACTTGTATTATTTAAAAAAAAATAGTTATTAGTGAAGAGCCTTGTGGTTACAGCAACATAAACGCAATATCCACTGTGTTGAATTTTACACCCATACATCCCTGCCCCCAATTTGAACAAACAAAACAAAAATGTCATTTATTTAGTTGGTTATTCGTTTTGTTCAAACAGCTAAGATAAGACTGTATTCATCCCGAAGGAAATTGTTGATCCAGAGTTACAACAATACAATAAACACAGCAGCATGATAATAAAACTGTAAACTAACAGAGCAGCAAAAAGAGCACTTAAATATCTACAGGACACATCATTAAAGTAAATATTAACAGTATTTAGTAGAGCAAAAAAAAGGTAGTGTCAGATACGTTATTTCACGTTATCATAGAACATTATTAATAATAATAATATTGCACATGTTATATAGCAGCGAGTGTTTTGTAATGATGCTATGAATGATTTCCCAAAGTTGTAACATTTCCCAACAATTCAAAGGAGCACCTGAACGCACCATGAGTCATAACAAATAGTAACACATGATTTTAAAGTGTGTTGTTTGTTAAAGGATACAGGTGATAGGAGTCTGGAACTCCTCCAAGCAAACGCTGCAGGATATAATTCCCGTGTTGCGCGTTCGTTCCCTAGAAAGACAGTTAGTAGTTAGTAAAGTTGTATCAAGTTCGGCCAAAACTAAAAGGTACCATGGGGTCAGATTAGAATTTTCCAAAGGGGGGTTCGTTTAGCACAGGGGTGGGGAACCTCCGGCCTCAGGGCCATATACGGTCCGCGAGACCATTTGATACGACCCTCGAGGTAATTTATAAACACACGCAGCGTAACGTGTCATCGCGTGGTATATCTCACGTCACGTCTTCAATATGAAACATTACATTACATGTTACTTGTTAGACGCTTTTATTCAAAGCGACTTACATACATTCAGTACTGTGGGCAATCCCCACAGGAGCAATTTGGGGTGAAGTGTCTCAGGGACACAACGACATGCTGACTGCAGCGGGGTTTGAATCAGTGCCCCCGTGATCCGAAGATCAGCGCACTAACCACTGAGCCACAACCTCCCTGGAGACCGTAAGTGTCACTGTCATTGATAGCAGCGAACTTAATATGGCGAGTATTAATAAGAGAAAGGTGGATGCAGAACTCTCCAGGAGGAACGGACAAATGATGATGTTCACCTGGTTCTGCTGTGTGAGTTTCTGTTGTGTTCACTCATGGTGCAGATTAGTATCCAGTGTTCCTCAGTTTGTTGCATTTAAGTTTTCATTACATTCCTGGAATTCAAGGTACCTGCTATGAGAGTCTGCAGTTTGGTCCTTACGCCTTTTACACACTCTCTCCAAAGCATAACATAAAAACTTTGAAAATAAAACAGAAAGATATCTGGATCAAGAGGTTTCTTTGCACAGCATGAAAGAAAGGTGAAACGAATGGGCTGTGATTTTAGTTTTTTTTTTAGCAGAGGTTGAGTTCAATCATTTGTACGGCCCTGGGAGGATGTTGTGAAAATTGAAATGGCCCTTGAGAGGAAAAAGGTTCCCCACCCCTGGTTTAGCATGAAACACTTGAAATAACTAAAGGATAAGTTAAAAAAGAAAGTGGAAAGTAAGTGAGGTCAAAGAAAACTATTTCTGCTAAAAAGTCAGCAATGATTGAGTCAGAGCTAAACATTTCAGATGTGTGTATCTCACACGGCACTGTCACTTTAATTCATGTACCTTTGCTTTTAAATGAGTGTTTTTAAATGCCATTTTTTAATATAATGTCTTTCATTGTTCTAAAGCACTTTGAATTGCCTTGTGTTGAAAGTTGCTTTATAAATAAACGTGCCTTGCCTTGTAAATAATAGAAGTATCTTAGTGATGTTTCTCATGTTTCTCTCCATTCCTCTGTTTTGGTTGTTTTTTAGTTACTTACATTTTAACATCACAGGATTTCTCGTGGTTGCAGAAGGGGCAGGTGAACTGGACGTCCAGGTTCCCGGTCATTTTCTTCTTGGGAGGAGGCTTTCTCTTCGACTTCCTGCGCCCCATTTCTAATGCTGTTTATCTGCAGTGAAACACACAAAAAGAAATGTTGAATTATAGTTCCTTTAGCTTTCCAAGAGGCCAAAGCACTCAAGTGTTTCATGTGCAAACCTGTGTGTTTGATGTTGAACTATTGTGAATTTCCATTGCCAAGTATTGCACTGTGGGTGGGAACAGGATTTATTTGACTTGTTTAAGATAAGATAAGATAAAATTGACCTTTATTAATCCCTGTGTGTTCAGTAGTTTAGCAGCAACAGGGTGAGATTGAAAAACAGGACAGCACAGAGTCACACAAGATGAATACAATTAAAATTATATACAGGTAAGTAACTGTTAAAATAAGAAATGAATTAAATGAACATTTATACATATTTGAGTCCGGATTGTTAAATATATTGACATGTATATGTGCTGGTAAAAAGTTATTGTGAAAGGTTTACCAAACATACAACTAAACCATATCAATATAGACAGTTTTAAGCCACAACGAACATAGTGTGTTATGCCCTGTCATTTCTACATAGCATTTTTGTTCGAAGGATTCATTTTCAGATCAAATCTCAGTCGTATTTGAGTACAACAGTCGAAAGCTACTTGATGATACTATATTAACAGTCTAATAATGCCATATACAGTGTATATAATAATATACCACTTACAGAGTTGTTTAAATTGTTTACTAAGTATATTTTTCTGACAATACTTCTGTCTTCTTTGCTTACTTAAGTAACGTTTACTTCTTGTTACTTTTACTTGTAATTAAGTATTTTAACATTATATTTTTGGGAACTTTTACTTATGTATAGGACCTGAATACTTCTTCCACCACTGTAGATTTTTTTTTAAATGATCCACACATCATTTTTTTAGGATAACAGCTTGCTTTTATGCTCATCAGCCTCATGCAAATATGTGCAGTATTGTTATGGAAAATGGAAAGCTGTGCAGATTGTAAGAGGTAGCTTATGTGTACAGATGTGCAAAAATGTCTCTAGCTATTGTAACGGATTATATTTTAAAGTAACCCTCCCAACAGTGCATTTATTACAGCCACTTTCTCCATTTACCGTACAAATATCGGCCAAAAAAAACTACGGTGAACAGGATCAGGAAAAAAACATTGAAGCGCCAAAAAGCTACAAGCTAAGAAAGCTAACTCGCTAGCATTGACTAACCTCTGGGAGGAGACACTCTGTGACTAAATAAGAAGCTTATAATAAACGACTTTGCTTGTAATAACTACGTGAGTGTTTGGTGTGTTGTTGGTTGTGTTATTTCTTATTTCGGGATGTGTGAGTGTTGTTTTTCTCACCAAAAGGATGTCTTGTAACGGAGGATGCTCTGTATTCAATTTCATCCGGGTACTACGCGTCATCTCTTTGGGACTGCGTCTGATTGGTTACTGGGAGATCATGACCGGTTTTGATTGGCTCTTTAAAAAAGTTGACTGACAGCGTTGGTATCCAATAGTGGATCATGATTTATAAATTAACTCCCGCCTCCATTGATGATGCAAACCATTACATATTTAGAGATAGATAGATAGATAGATAGATAGATAGATAGATAGATAGATAGATAGATAGATAGATAGATAGATAGATAGATAGATAGATAGATAGATAGATAGATAGATAGATAGATAGATAGATAGATAGATAGATAGATAGATAGATAGATAGATGGATGGATAGATAGATAGATAGATAGATAGATAGATAGATAGATAGATAGATAGATAGATAGATAGATAGATAGATAGATAGATAGATAGATACTTTATTGATCCCAATTTGGGAAATGTTTGCGTTGCAGCAGCATAAAAAAAAGGCAATGTACATAAGAGAAATTGAGACACAAGAAATAAACAGTCCAAAATATTTCTGAAATAGAAATAACATAGCATTAAAAAGTAAAAAAAAAAAGATAGATTAAATGATATGTGCCAATTGAAACATGTACATATAATCCAGTTGATGGCGCTCTTGAATGTCATATTAATTTAAATGTTCGATGCACAATTTGTTTGTAATTGTCTTTTAATATTTCCCTTTCCTTGCTCTTCACATGTGTTTGAAGCACATCAATGTGTTGCTATTTACTTGTTTTGGGGGTTTTGTACAGTATTTATATATTAATAATTCTTGGTAAGAAAGTAAAACCAACGGGAGGGTCAGACTGTGAAAGTAAAAATTCACTACAAACTCGATGATTGGTCGAAATGATATGAAATATGAATTCTAAAGGATCTCATTGGCCCGTGTCGTATCAAGGGGCGGGGCTTAATGGCAACAACATGAGAGAGGAAGTGTCTCGGCTGAACTTTGTCACATAGCTATTCATTTAGCCTTCATAATTACAGACTATCAAAGTAAAGAAAGGTAAGTGCAAGTGTTTGCAATGTTTAGTGAGTAACTGTTCTGCTAAGTTCTATCTTAGGTCGACTTAAAACGTGCTAAAGCTACTTAGCTTGTCAGTTGCAGCTACAGACACTGCTTTTCTTTAGTGCATTTCCTTTTATCACCGAATACTGTAACGTTGTTGCTTCTGGGATGCATTTATAAAGCGTGCATGCATATATTCGGAAATGCAGTGGTGTTATATAATATAATATAATGGTGTTTAAACTTCTACTGAACTACAACTCAAAGACATTTCATTTTTTTATATATCTCACAGCTTTACTTACTTTTATAATGTTTCATTAAAACAACATGATATTAAATGTTATGGTAATGAATCCTTAAAGATGAAACCAGTGGAATAACTGTTTCATGTAGAAAAATGTCCACTATTAACACTCTAATAATGTCATTTATATTATAAAATATCACATATTGAAGACATTTTCCTGCAGAATGAGTACTTTTACTTTGTGATACTTAAGTACATGTTGCTGTTAATACTTCTACTTTAACCTAAGTGAGGTTTTAAACACATTACTTTTACTTGTAATGGAGTATTTGGACATCAATGTATTGGTACTTTTACTAAAGGATCTGAATACCTCTTCCACCTCTGACTAAATGTATTTTCTGTGCGCTGTTATCTCGCAGTTTCATGTCTGCTGAGCGCGAGGACTTTATCTCTTTGGCCCAGATCCTAGTGTTACACCAACCCAAAAAAAAGCATGTGACGTTGTATCTTTCATTTGAAAACGGCTTGACTTATTGGCGTATACACATGTTTTTGAAGTTATGGTATTTTCACAATTCTAGTATAGAAAATGTAACCTTAAGTTGTAAAATAATGGTTAAATACTTTTGTCATATACTCTATTATGCATTGTTTGGGAGGTCATTTTAGGCATATATATTTTAATGGGTTTCCTATTATAATTATTTTTGTTAACAACTTCAACAACATTGATGCATTATTATTGTTTTTGCAGGAAGCACATTTCTTTAGAAAAAGCAAGGTGATTGGTACACCCATGGGGCAAAAAGCAGTGTAAACACAAGGAGTATAGACTAACTAACCTATGTATATATATTGTGTCGTAGCTTCCTTCCTTGTTTATCTATCAAGCCACTAGACGCCTTAAACCAGGGGTGTCGAACTCAATTTCATCACGGGCCACATCAGCATTATGGTTGCACTCAAAGGGCCGGTTGTAACTTTAAGACTATATCATTAATTAATATAACTTCATAATTAACTACGTCTGAAAGCAGAAGTCTAGAGCAAATAATTGCAAGTCTCTTCAGTAAGAATGTCACAATATGATTTTAAAAGAAAAGCCACATTCTGGAAAAACATTGATTGTGACATTTTGAAAAAGAGAAGTGACATTTTGAAAAAAAAATCTATTTATGAGGAAAAAGGCTAATTCTAAGAAAAAAGGCATATTTGGACAAAAAAAGTCAAATTCTGAGAAAAAGTCACATTTGAGATGCATTGTGGGACATGTCGTTTATGGGCAACGTGCTTCTGTAAAGTAGCATGTAACCGTATAATAAACATATTATATTCTTTGCAAGCTCTTGTGGGGCCACATAAAATGAAGTCGCGGGCCGGATTTGGCCCCCGGGCCTTGAGTTTGACACCCCTGCCTTAAACAGACATGTTACTGCCTCTAACATATTGTACATATTTTGCAGAGTGACACCATGGCTGCAGAGGGGGAGCCATCAGATTTGGTGAAGGTGCTTCACCTCCTGCTGCTCTCTTTCTCCTGGGGGATGCAGGCCTGGGTCTCCTTCATCGCAGGTGAGAGCACAAGCAGAAAGGATATCTGCAACATAAGTACTCTTTGTTTTTCTGACTCCTCAAGGATTCAAGGCTTGTATTGTCATGTGTACAAAGCTACAGTGTAGTTATGACAATGAACATCTTAGGTCACAGACTCCTCCAACAGAGCAACACAATAAAACAGATAATAGTGCTAGTTGAGCCTTGCAGGTGGGGGTGCTGCAGCCCCCTCAGCACCACCCCTTCCCGCGTCCACTCGCGATGTCTCGCAGACCCCACGCAGCAAGCAGGAAATGAACCCAGCTCACACTGTCCCCTCCTCGCAGCAGCGAGCCGCGCAACGTCCCGCCAACACGGCACCCAGACCCCACGCAGCATTCTCATCTGTTTGTCCTTACTGGTGTCATTTTCTGGTTGCTAACAAACGCCATTGTAACACATAATCACTGATGTTCCGCTGTAACGGTGGTGGACTCATCAGAACAGAGTGGGCGAGCTGACCAATCAGAGCACAGCGGGCTCATAGGGAGGGGGGGGGGGGGGCAGGAGCTCCAACAAGCTGTTTAGGACAGAGAGTGAATACACATACTATACAGAGATGCTGTATGAGAAAACAATGTGAGTTTGGAAAATTGAACAATGTAAATCTATTCTAGTATACCTCAACAATGGAATTATGATCAGTAGAAATGGCCATGACATGGGACCTTTAAAGTATTAGGGGCAACGTGTTTGTGCCAATAAGGAAATACATGGAGAGAAGAGGCAGGAATGTCCTCAGGCATTATTCATTCTTTCTTCCAGTTCTTTTTATAAACCTTACCTCAAAGTATTTTTACTACAGTGAGACTTTAAAGCCTCATCCTTTCTGAGAAAAGTGTGTGTGTGTGTGTGTGTGCAGGTTTTGTGTTGCGGATGAAGGTGGCGCGGCACACCTTCGGCCTGGTGCAGAGTAAACTGTTCCCGGTGTATTTCTACTTCCTGCTGGGCAGCAACGTGCTCAGCCTGGCTCTGTTCGCTGTGTTTCATCCCAGAGAGACGATGGACTGGCGTCACAGTGTGCAGGTAACACCTCACACCTGTTCATACAATATTACAACAGAATTAAGAATACTTCATTTGTCCCGGGGGGGGAATTGGGTTATATGATATTATTTTAATAAACACAAGAAGTAAAATAAAAAATGTGCATTGAGAGATGAAATACAAATATTTATACAAACTTAAGAAGAAGTTAAAATTGCAGTTTTACGATATAATATATAGTAAAATTGTAATATATATATATAATATGTAAAATCGTGAATATTGCGATACATACAGTGCTATATTAGTATAAACAAGGATGTTAAAGATTAAAACCACATAATGGCTTGCATTGTACTGTACAGCGTAATACGTAATAAATTAACAAATAAAATAAGTATTACACTTAATAATTGCAACATTTTGTACAGCCTTAATATTGCACATTGTAAGAGAGTTAGTAAATACAAATGTTTTCACAATATCTGCAAGTAAATCCTCCCCATCCTTCATACGTTGTCTCTTTGTGTCCGGCAGATGCTTCTGTTCTTCGTGGCTGTGGTCACGACGGCTCTGAACGGGCAGTGGTTCGGTCCGGCTTCCACAGAGGTGATGTTCCAGATGCGGGCGGTGGAGGAGGAGCACGGCCTGGGGAACCAGATCGGGCTGAGCAGCCAGAAGGAGGAGTACACTAAACTCAGAGAGAAGGACCCCAAGTACAAAGCCTTCAAACGCTCCTTCGGGAAATACCACGGGATGTCCATGCTCTGCAACCTGATCGGGTTCCTCTGCACCACCAGCAACCTGATCTACACCGCGCTCAACCTGTCCACCATTTAGAGGAGAGTAGATCCACCATGAATGGACTTTTGTATGGTTCAAAATAGCCAAACATTAAAGTTTAAAGACATCATGTTCATGTAGTTGCATAGAATATTTTATTACTTGCTGTCCCAACTGTCCTGATGAGGGAGGATGGGTTCTTTGCCATTGAGTTGCAAAAAAATACACTATTTTTGATCACTTCAAAATGGGTCCAGCTGCGGAGCTCCAGGCTGGGGCCCACCTCCTCTGTAGGACCATTATGTTAGCTTAAAGTGGACCTATCATGGTATATTTAAATGATATATTGTAGGGCCATACCTATATAAGGTATATTTATACGTTTCTGTTTTCAAAATACCAAACAGATCATGCATTTTAGCCATGCCTCATTTCGCTCAATTTGCACTTTTTTCAGCAAGGGCTGATTCTGTGAGAACAGCACCACCTACTGGCCTGGTATATGTACTACAGCGTCTCCAGCACTTTCGAACGGCAATGGCCGTGGCTGTCTCCTCCTGATTGGTGGAGTTGGCCCAATAGCCGTAGCGCCACCGTCCTGACATCAGGACAGTGTTCAAATCTGGATCAGTTTTTATTAGATCCGTTGCAGCCCCTTTTTTAGAGATTTGGGTATGGAGGAAAATAGAGAGGGTTGTGTTTTCTGACACTTGGTGAGTTCCCTGGAACACCGGGGACACATAT